>NW_004797291.1:634330-636612 GCF_000002075.1 Aplysia californica | reverse complement strand
TGGTGTTCTTCTGCGCTTACGCGTGTGGTGGAGTTTGGGTGGGTGAGGAAACTATTGATTTTGAAATATACTTCAAACTGATGTTTTAGTTTTAATAGAGATTTTACGGCGCTCGCAACTGCATAAGGTCATAGTAAATGAGCGCCAGAAGATTAGAGGTGTTACAAGAGAATAACAAACATAAAAAAGAAGAACGGGAGATAAGGACGATAGATGTTTGATAGGAAAGAAGAAGCAAACCACAACAGAGCACCCGCCAACCACCCACACTTCAAACTGAACCACCCGCGTAACCCAACAAATGCCACATAGACATCCCACCATTACACGATAAAGTTGAACCGTACATGATGCCACTTCAAATCGAATACAATGAACCGGAAACAGAATTGGGCGTAATAGTATGCTTGGGAAAAAGTTAGCATATTCAGAGGGGAAAAACAGGTTCAGCGAAAACATTAGAAGTCAACTAAAGACTATGCTTCTGTAGGGATTTCAATCCATGGTTGCTGGCAACTCAGCCTAGCACAGTACCGAGCTCACGTCATACCCAGTTCCATGTTGTGTTACAATCACAGTTGTTGTGAGCAGAATTATTCAGCTGTTTAGTTTCAGTAAGAGTTTCACGACAGATGCAACACAATGAGGCCATAAATGTGCTAAAGATTAGAGGTGTTACAAGATAAAAACGCGCAAACAAAAGAAAGAGCGGAGATAATGAAGGTGTAAGTTTCATGGGAAAGAAGGAACAAACCGCACCAGAGCATCAATCAACCACCCACAAACTCAGCTGTGAAAAACTGACCAAGTAGTCGGAAAGCAGAGTGTAGACCTCACGACCGAAACCACAAGGGGCGCGGAAGAGGTTGGGGGGGGTGTAACATCAATGTGCCCTTCTTGACTAGGGCGGTATCTTCTGGTACTGGCACAGGCTACAAATAGCCTTAAGGCCACACATTATGATATACCACAGCTGTGCCGGACCTGCCGTTTGAGTACAAAGCTCAATGACAACCTTCTGCATTTCTACATTTCCATAGTGAGGGGGAAAAGAAAAAAAGGGAGGGGGTCTATTTTCAGAGAAGAAAATAACGTAGATTTGGCAACTGTTCATTCAGCACTGGGAACAATATATTCAGATCAAACTCAGACACAAAATAAGGTGAGTTAAGTCGAAGGACATAACATAGGTCCCTTTCTCTTGAAAAAAAAACCCTCATCAAAACAAGTGACGCAACTTTTTTTTCTTCTGTTTTACTCAAAAATCGACAGTTTTGAACATTTAGAAGGCAGGCTTCTTCTCTGCCTGTCAGGGCCAACACGGGCTAGAAGGGAAATAACGCTCCAGCGAAAAGATCGAGATACTCGACGAGAAATCTCATACGAACACGGGAACCGATCTCAGCTCTTCTGCGTGTGACGCGAAGCATCTAACCGCCGAAGACGTAACTCTCACTACCTGTAGAACACAATAATATGCGAATAACCAGCCGACAAGCCGAGGCGCTTGTTTCACAGAACGCGACACCTCATGCGGGGAGTTTCACCCTCAAGTCGGTAACCGGCGGATGGAATTCTCTATAATCCATCTATTCTTTCATCAGCTCGCAAGACTGTCGAAAAGTTTCAACCAATTACCGGAAAATCCCCCAAACGTCAGAGAAACGAGGCCAGTATTACGTCTTTTGCCCACAAGTTGCCAAGTATTTGTCTTTGGCTCATCTAGTCGGGCGCGCCAAGAATTCCCCGATTCAGATCACAGGAATGCTACCTGTGGCAGCGCGGATGTCATTCCGTTTACGTTACGTATAGCTTTCATTATTTTTCCAAACAGGACCATCTTCCTTCCATGACCTAGCCGTACGTACCATCACACCCAGACACATTACAACACTACTAAAGTAAAAAATAAACGTACTGGTAGGCGAAGAACCTGTACAGACTACTTAAGTACTAGTTCAGGTACCTGAAACCAAACATTATTGTACCGGGATAGAAACACGAAGTATATAATTTGTCGATGAACAGTGTTCTTGCTAGTCTCGAGCTGCCAACTTTCTCATCTCTAAAGAGCAGTCACAGTACTTAATTCCGTTAATGGGGCCATCGTTGATCGGAAGAGACGGAATACGTGAATGATAAAGATATTATGCACATAACGGTCAGCAACGCTGTTGGTCTCTCGGATTTCGGGAAGGTGGAAGCAATAAATTGGAAAAGACAGGCCATCTAAGGACAGTATTATGAACCCAGACAAACACACACACACACACACACACACA
>NW_004797291.1:633061-634197 GCF_000002075.1 Aplysia californica | reverse complement strand
AGACAGACAGACAGACAGACAGACAGACAGACAGACAGACAGACAGACAGACAGATGTACACAGGAAAGAGAGACAGGCGGGTGGGAAGAGAGAGAGACAGACAGACAAACCGACAGGCAAACAGACAGTGGTCGTCTATAACGCTGTACTTTGTTGTTGTTTTGTTTTATTATCTTAACGTACAATTACTACTTTGCTTGGAATGCGTTTTTATGCGTTTCTTAACTACTACGAATCCATCCCTGTAACTCAATCCGTGAGGATAAACAATGACCATCTTTTTTTTTCGATTAATGTTGCTGGCAATTCGAAAAGAGGTTAGTCATGAAATATCTATAAGCCAAAACGACAGTCAATTACTTTATTTTGGGTAAAGAAAACCGAGCACTTGCAACACAAATTAGTCATAACAAGTGCCGAAGATTAGAGGTTTTACTTGAGAGTAACAACGAAAAAAAGGCTTTTTAAAAAGTTTTAGTAAGTGTTTTACGGCACTTGCAACACAATAAGGTCATATAAGTGCCGAAGATTAGAGGTGTTGCAAGAGAGTAACAAACAAAAAAAGAAGCAGGGGAGATAAAGACGATAGACGTTTGATAGGAAAGAAGAAGCAAACCACACCAGAGCACCCGCCAACCACCCACGAAAAGAAGGCGGAGAGAATCAGATAAAAGGACGACAGCAGAGATTTGACAGGAAAGAAGAAGCAGACCACGTTAGAGCACCCGCCAAACCAACCACAGACAGAAAAACTAAAATCAAGTAGAGGAAACAAAGACGGACAGTCGGATGCAGGCAACAATTTTAGATTTCAAAAACGCTTGTTATCATTCGCCAAAGACGCTGGTACTTCATTCACCCGAAAACGCAAGCTCAGATCCCGCCACACACGGTCCGCAGACGAGTGAATCAACGCTCTTGCTTTCCCCGATACCCTTACTAAATTATATCCTGGTTAATCGGGACGTAAAACCAGAAGGTCATCGATCCAATCTGGGGTCAGCTCGTCCTCTCCCGTAGTGCCCTGCAGGTGATCTATGCCCGCCTAATGATACCCAGCGTCCTATGTCACGCCCGGAGGCCCGGGACGGGAAGTAATGACGATGATGTAGGGAAAGAGAGACCCGGGGGGGGG
>NW_004797291.1:619434-632519 GCF_000002075.1 Aplysia californica | reverse complement strand
GCGTGAAAGACAAGGAAGATAGTAGGGTGCTGAAACGGAGAGAGAGAGAGAGAGAGAGAGAGAGAGAGAGAGAGAGAGAGAGAGAGAGAGAGAGAGAGAGAGAGAGAGGGGGAGGGGGGGGGGGGTGTGAAAAAGCAAGCAGAAGAAGAAAGATAAGAGGGAAATATAACCAGAACATGAGAGAAGATTGAATACTCTGAATAGAGATTACGGACGAGGAAGGGATGCCGCCTCTAGATGGTTCAATCAGCCCTTCTGAAATGGATGCCATTACATCAAGTAGTCGACCAGGGAATTCGCACGATGGTGTGTGATTTACTGGGAAATTAAGGCTTTATAGTGGTCAGGATAGGGGTCAGGCACAGAGGTTAAAGTTGGGGTCAGCGGCAGTGATAAGGCTTGGTGATAGAGTAGCTGTTCTGAGCTCGAGAGGTGTGTGTCTATTTTGACGTAATATGATCGCTTTAAGGGAAGGGAAGGGGAATCATCTGGTCTAATGCCCATTCCCAACTGAAATAAGCCGAGTAGGTTAAGATGCATGCACAGGTTTCAGACAACCAAAATCCCAAAATGGTCCAAAGGTCCAAATAAGGCCAATCTAACGGGAGATGCCTGCTCATCATTCCAGTTGGATAACAATTGAACTAATGATGTGCCACTTTAAGACATAGGTGTTAGTGGGTGGAGTAAAATTACGTTTGGCTATAATATAAGAGTATTTTGTACAGGTCACTCTCTTGTTAGAACTTGGGTCCATGGTATCCAGCGTTGGGAGTTTTGTAACTAGTTTCTCCATCAATTTGCTGGAGTTTTGTGTCCCACTCTGGAAGACAGAGTCGAAGTAGCCCGCCACCGTAATGATTATAATGTGTTAATCAGGGCCGAACAAGCAATGCATATTCAATATTCACGTTAATTCCACATATAGTCAGACAGTACACATTTGATCGGTGACTGATTCGGTGATTTGCGCCTTTACACCGGCACTGGCTTTTCTCTGTCAGTAAGTATCTGACAACGTCAAATGAAGGATAAACCAAAAATAGTTCATGTGAATAGCAAACCTAAAAAAAAAACCCAACCAATCGAACCCATTACTACATGTACATCCCGTGCGTAGTGAATATTGCGCATCTGTCGGATCGAACTAAAGAAAGTATTGCGAAACAAAATAGATGTAGTCACCTTGTATTTATTTAGCAGCCCGGTACCGCGTACTTCGCCAGTCCCACAGGGTTACCCACCTTTCAAAAATGCAGCAGTGGAACCCCCCACCTACGCGGCCCATCCTTGCGCGCCTGTATCTGACAGGTGGGTGTTGGGAACATCACGTTATTGCCGAGAGTAGTTTGTCTAAGGCTCTGCCACCTCACTCGTTGGGAGCCGGAGGTATCAGGTTGTAATTGGTGGTGAGTAGGAGAACAGCAGGTGAAGGTCGGCGTACCGGCTTTCTTCACGCCCGCCGGCGTCGCCCACATTGTTTATGTTGTAGAAGATGTTACGAATTTCGCTCGTCCTTTTAGTTCTTATTCTCTCTTTCTTTGAGTATGCGAAGGCGCGCTGTGTGTGTGTGTGTGTGTGTGTGTGTGTGTGTGTGTGTGTGTGTGTGTGTAACGATACAGTCCTAAGTGAACACAAGCTGTGTGCGGCGGAAGCGGCGTCCCGCGAACAGCTTCCTTCTCCCAACTCGAGGGGAATTTTCTGATCAGAACAGCGTAATTCGGACCACTCAACAGACGGGATATGGGTGACATTCAACTTATGTTATCCTACCCTTGGCGGTATGGCGTAAATATGTCCAAGGCATTATAGCTAAAGGTGGATCGGATCAAAGTTGTTGTTGCTGACCTGTAAGTTTACGGGAAGTCTGTGGTGTGGTGGTTAGGTTCCCCGCCGTCGCACGCACGAGACCCACTTTCGATTCTCGGGTGGGGAGAATTTTTACAGAGTATCTAAATCTTTCTGCCGGGACGTAGTGTCCCTTTCCTCCCGGGATGCCCTGATAAAGAGGGTCAAAATTCGTTTAAAACTGATAGAAAATGTGTCGTTGGTGGCGTAAAACATCTATATATTTTTTTAAAGTCCGGCACAAGAAGCATTTCACCAGATACATATATTACCAGCAAAATAGTAACACTGAACAGAAAAAGAATGAGCAGTCCATATTTGAGATATCATGGTGAAATCATTTTTAGGTCAATACCTTTTATGTCCTTTTAAAGCGATAACTATGACCTTATGCAGTTGCAAGCGCCGTAAAACCATATACTAAACACACAAAAAAAGCGATAACCCCAAATGCCCAGAAATTGACGAGCGCCTGATTCCACAACGTCGTGGCACATATATTAAAGCGTTTACCAACCACCCAAACTTTAGACCAAATACAAAAGGGAGAACAGAGAAAAGCGGAAGAAAAATAGAGAAAAACGGAAGAAAAATAGAGAAAAACGGAAGAGCAGGCGACTCCGCATAAAGTATTCCAACTCACGTGACTTTCAGCGTTCTAGGTGTTTTTATATTAAAGGAAAGACTTGATTTTAAAAAAAATTTTAAGTAGTATCCACCGTCCAAAGTAAATACCCAAAACTCCTACTTCCTACAGTGACTCAGATCTATTGTCACCCGAATGAGATTTAGAGATGGAAATTCGAAATAGACAAATATGTTTGGGTGTGACGGAAAAACCTCTGGAATGGGAACAAATCTGAACTCGCATCGATCGCTCCACAGTCAAATGTCTTAGAAATTAAACGTTTTTTCAAAGACAGCACAAAACAAATAAATCAGCGATGCACCTGAAGGCACACATTTATAATTATAATATCAGGTTATGACAAAATCACGCACGCATCCAGGAGCCCTGGCATTCTGCACCGCCTCATTATGATCTGCCACGCTGTTGGCAAACACATTAGGGTTCGCGGTATGTTGGCAGCGAAAACAAAGACACCGGAAAGATGGTCGTAAAGCGTACAGCTAGGCAGAATTGGCATACACTACATGATCTCTCTAAGAAATGAATTCAGCTCGATTCGTCTGATCTCACCTGCAGAGAGATATGTTTACACCCATATATCTAGACGCATAAGATTACCAAAGACTGGGGTACATTGAAGCCGCCCTCATCAACACTTGTGTAGCTCGTATGAGAGCTGGGATGTTCCGACCCTGCCTGGACAAACCCACTCTGAGTGGGATTCATCCTAGCAGACAGACGGAGATACTCTATTGAGAAGACTTTTCCCACCCGGGAATCAAACTCATGCCGTCTGCGTGCAACTGTGGAAAGCTAGACCGCGCTACACCAAAGACGCTTGTTGTTGTGCAGATGACACATCGCTACCTTAAAATAACAACGTTGTATCTGAAATTTTTAGCCGTTCTGAGTTACTAAGACCAATAGGTCAGAAACCAAATGTTCTGTCTGCTCCATCAAAATCGTAAGATTATTCGGGGTCGTTATCGAGACATTCAAAGAACTGCATTCCAAGAAGTTTGACATGTTGTGAAACTCAACATTTATTTTAAACGTCAAATTGTTCAAAACTAGGCACTGAATAGATAAAACTTTGTAATTCTAAAGTATCCACATTCGGTGGTGCAGAGACAGAACGAGTAAGGCAACAGTACAGATTCTTGGTTTCCAACATTTATTGCCTCTTGTGCGAGGCTAGCAGATGACGAGGTCCCATCATCAAGTGTACCTGCCATCTGCAGGTTTAAAACAAAAATCAAGTACGTGTGAGTCATCCGTTCGTCCTTGCGCGCGCAAAACCTGGGGTTATAACCGGAAGCGTTTATGACTCCTGATAACAACATCCGAATCTTGACACTTTTTATCGCTTGCAAGATGCGTCATGTCGCGCGCACATGCGTCTTCGCATTTTTCTTCACTAAACGGGGGCAATCAGCAGGGAACGAGACAGAGAAAGAAAGAAAAAACATACATTTACAAAAAGAAAAGAAAGAAAATACGGAACAGTTAACTTGTAATGAGGTGGTATGTCTTAAACACCTCCTTCAACACTACAAGGTTATCAAGAGGCGTGACCTCCGAATTTTATCGCCCATCTCCGATAGGACTAAGCCACATTTTTAAGTAAGTGGAGAGCCTTAAAATCTCAAAGAAGATGCTAAGTTCAAGAACAACTAGGGCCTTCCTCACTATAATATAGCTCAGCATGACTTATCACCTAACAGACAGATAGTGACAGAGGCACAAACGGGGAATTAGAAAAGGGTTGGGGGTGAAAAAAGGGAGGGGGGGGCGAAATTAGGGGCTTGGTTCGAACCTAAAGGGTTCTTTGACGAAAGGAAACAAAACAGAAAGGAAGCAAGAGTCAGGGTGAGAGGTAAGAGAGGTGAGAGTGTGTGTGTGTGTGGGTGGGGGAGGGGGGGGGGCGTGCCCAAGAAAAGAAAGAAAAGAAAGGTGGAAAGGTGAAGAGCAGAATGCACCATGTTTAGTATAGTTTTAGTAAGAGTTTTGCGGCACTTACAACACAAGTGGGTCATATAAGTGCCAGAAATAAGAGGTATTACAGAGGTAACATACAAAGAAAAGGATGGGAGAGAAGGGCGATAGGAATTTGCTATGAAAGAAGAAGCAAACCACGCCAGAGTGCCCGCCAGCCAGCCACCAACGTGCACCAAGTGACATCTCGAGGCATGGAAGGGGGAGGGGGAGGGGGAGGGGGAGGGGGAGGGGGAGGGGGGGTTCAAACGCAAAGATGTGAGTACTCACCCTGACTTTGGGAACCACCCGCTTCATGCATTCTGCGTTGTTGTCCCTGAGCAGAGCCGGCAGGTCGGTGATTACACTCACTCGCTGCACTTCCTGGCCAGAGCTAGAGGGGCAAGAAGAAAAGGAAAAAGAAATGGTTAATTATTATATCTATCTGTATATGTGCGTTTGGTTAATACGGTTGTTGTTTTTTTTCGGCACTTGCAACACAAATAGCTCATAAGTGCCGAAGATTAGAGGTTTTACTAGAGAGGGTTTTTTGTAGTTTTTCGTTTGTTTGTTTGTATGTTCGTTTGTTACCTCTAACATAAACATTAAGACCGAGACAAATGAGTGCAAAATAAAGTCTTAACAATCCTTAAAATAATCCAAGTTCAGAACACCCTGTTCGGAATTCGAACCAAAACCAAACGCTCTGTAGTCCAGCATGGTATGCAGAAAAAAAGACAAAATGCATGCACATAAAAATAGAGTAGAATGAGCGGACCACCCAAGGACGCCCACCAACCACCTGTTTTCACACTGGGTGTTGTTTTGACGCTGCTGATCAGGCAAAAGCGGAGCTGCTGAGTGGGATGCAACATCCGTGCAAGAGCTAAAGTGAAAATTGAATTTATCTTTTCTTCTGTTTTGATGCGGCTGTTGTTGTTGTTTTGCGCGTGACAGTGCAATGCACAACCGTTGCACCACTTACAGCTGGTCTTTCTTTCGTGGTTGTTATGGATTGGGGGGGGGGGGGTGTTGACTGTTTTTTTATTTGTTTGTTTGTTAACTTTAAAAGAAAAAAGTTCATTGGCGACATATACTCTTAAATGACTTGAGTATTTTCAAGGAGAGACAAATACAAAATCGAAGAAGAAAGTCATACGTCACCAATCACCAAGTTAGTTTAATCAGAGTTTTACTTTACGGCGCTCACAACTACATTCCGGTAACCAATCGCTAACGTTTTACCCCGATTTGTTTACACCCGAAACTCTGAAAACCAGGGATAGCAGCACCCGCGGACAGCCCTCTGTAACTTAACAACACATCTGGGACAAGCACGGCCTGTGTAACGGCTATCATAGAGCTGCCCTCGCCACGTTCAACATAGTTTGCCACTCTAGTTTTGGCAGGAAACCCGAAGACATAAAAGCAAACAAAACAAAAACAAGACAAAACAAAACAAAAACAGAAGAAAAAAACAAGACAAAAACAAAAACAAAACAACAACAACCAGAAAAACAGCCCTACAAAGGAAGAAAAAATGAGAAAAAGATGAAAACGAAGCTCATAGACACTCAGAAGACCACTGATCCCGGTCCGCGCGGCAGACGACATCTGGGGGCATGAAAACACCATTAACATTTACGCCGCGGCACTGCGCACTCTTCTTTGCTCCCGTTCTGGCTGCCGTGCATACGACAACAACCAAAAAATCCCCCAAAAATAAAAATAAAAATAAAAATAAAAACAAAAACAATACTAAAACGCAACGAAAGTTGTTTTTTTTTTTTTTTTTTAAACCCAACCAAATCGTACAATCAGCACTCTCGACCACCGAGCCAGACCCGTCCCAAAACAAGCCTGGGAAGGGGAAACGCCATGGTTGTTTTTTTTTCTTTTTCTTTCTTCCTTCTATTCTATATGTCATCCCGCCGTGTACAAGGTCTTTGGGGTTACGCCGCGATAAAGGGCGGTGGGAAAACAAACAACCTGTAACAACAGACAGAGCACAGTGTTGCCTCGCACAATCGTACACTTTCGGGGGACTGGGGGTGTCGGCCTACGCGTGAGTGAACAAAAATGAACAAACGACAGAAGGTTCGTTTGTTTTAGTAGGAGTTTTACGGCACTTGCAATATAAATAAGTCATATAAGTGCCGAAGATTGAGTTGTTACGAGAGTACTATACGAAGAAAAGGAGGAGAGATAGGGACGATAATATATCTTTAAAAGGAAAGAAGGAGCAAACCACACCAGAGCGCCCACTTCCAGCTCATTCGGCAGCACGATCATTGGTAGAGAAGTCGAGTTTACAAAAGGCCTTTGTACTGGATTGAATCTTGCTGACTATTGGACGTTCGCGGTACCCTACAACTATTTTGTCGATCATGAGCGGTACAGTTTATGGTTAGAAGTATACAAGGAGTCAGAGCTATAACAGGGAGAAGCCGGGATCAGAGTAAAATTGATTGTAAAAAACCCACTGCACGTTAGGGAAAATCGAGACAAATAGGCAAAAAATATGAGAGTTAGTTTAGGAAGAGTTTTACGGCCTCGCAACTGCATCAGGTCATTTTCACAATATGAGCGTGAAAGAAAATGGCTACGTTCACAACAGTTATCAGCACGACTCGCTTTTGGGCAACGATCAGATTTTTAAAATCGTAAAATTAAAATGAATATAAAAAATATAAAATAAATAAAAATAAGTAATAAAATATCTACCCCCACTATAAGCGCGCTGAGCTGATATCAGACAAAGCACATGTTTTTTTAAAAAGTTATATAACATAGGGGAAATCGAATACTGCAAACAAATACACCAACTCATTTTGCAAAAAAGTAATGAACACCGTAAACAGATAAAAAGAACTGTCGTGCAACACTCCACACATTATACACCCGGAGGGACCTGTTCGATGCCACGATTGCAATGCAAACTAGAACACGGCGTTTTGGCAACTCGCATGACACGATATAATTGTCCCAATTCGACGCCATATAGAGCTATCTCAGGCGGGCTGTCTACTCAGTGAATTTTTTCCCTAACTTTACCACAATTATCTGAACGTGAGCGTTTTTGTCCCCGTTGCCCCCTGAAAGTATCGGATTGCTCCGGAGCGACAGTAGAATTTTTAAGCATGCTATAACTACGCAGATCATTGCAAACTGCTTTACGTTCCTGCATAACCGCGCATGTTATCATGGTGGCGTCATGCACTGGAGAAAAGCAAGAGCCAGGGAATCTGGTCGTTCTCCGTCAGTAAGAGCTTTGAGCTTGAGTAGTTTTTGTTTGTTTTAGTAAACGTTTTACAGCACTTGCAACACGATGAGGTCACTTAAGTGCCGAAGATTAGAGGTGTTTAAGAGAGTAAAAAACACACATAAAAAGGACAGATTTGGGGCGACAGACGATTTATAGGAAAGAAGGAGCACCCACCAACCAACCACCGCTTGAGTAGGGAGAAGCACGTCAACCCAATATAAAAGTCATTTAGAGTAGGACAAAAAACGGACAGACAGACAGACGGATAGACGGACAGACGGACAGGCAGACGGACAGACAGGCAGACAGACAGACAGACAGACAGACAGACAGACAGACAGACAGACAGACAGACAGACGGAGAGACAGACAGACAGACAGACAAGGACGGCAACTCCAAAATACACTTCACCATTTTACCGCCAACCGACGAGAGTCTGCTCAATTGCAATAAATCTAGAACTTAATCAATTCCTCCCAGAGAGCCCATTGCATGCAACAAGATTTTATAAAAGAAACAGCATGGACATTGGGTTTTAGTTTACGATGAATCAGCGCAGCAATAACCATATATCACCAGGAACAAATTAAAACAGCAGTATCTGTAACAAAAATAGAAAGGGCAAACCACGCTAGATGCTAGGCTGTAGTTTACGGGAGGACAGCACTTCCACACGATTCGAATAGGCCTTGTTGTGTTTGGGCAGTTCTAGTTAGTTTATTAAGAGTTTTACGGCGTTCGCAACTGTATAAAGTTAAATGAGCGCGCGAAATACAAGTTGGTTGCATTAACAACATTTCACGGAACGGCTTGATTTAGGTCAATATTCCGATTAAAATGTTAAAAAATTTATAGTAAAACCTGTTTTAAAATAATATTTGGACAGTATGAATTAGCCAATCGACACAATAACGGCCATTTGGCTCAGGGAAGAAGTGAACCTAACCAGCATAAACAAATTAGGGGGAGTAAATAAGGTTATACGCTTTTTGCATCAGTGGCAAAAATCCTTATACTTATGCAATCAGAAAATTAACAAAGTTCTGGATGCAAACAAATTAGGCACGAAGTATTTAACTGTGAGGTGTTTTGGTCTGGGGTGTTAATTCCCCTTTTCACACGAGAACGTTAATTAAGACAATGTCCTTCCCTAGCGAGACGGCGAGACGTCGACTGCAGCTCTCTGACTTGTGTAACAGGCGGCATAGTTTGGTGAGAGTAAGTCAATTGCAACACACGAAGGTCAATATATAAGTGCCAGAGATTAGAGGTATTACAAGAGAGTAACAAACACACAAAAGAAGGGGGAGACACCAGGACGATAGATGTTTGACAGAAAGAAGGAGCAAACTACACCAGATCATCCGCCAACCATCCGCAGAGTAAATAAATACGGTCGTAGTTAGTAAGTAAAATTTCCAAACCACCCTCCGACATCTATTTTCGAGAGGGCAATGAATAATACATTTCATAACTCGAGTTATCCCCATCATCATCCTCCAAAATTTACCAAATCACCCACAAGTGAGTGATATCGACCAGGTTGGCAGGCACTGCCTTACTCCATGTCCTTTTCCGACAAGACTGTGACAAGACCTGGGAGGTGAATAGCCACGAAGACTCCCCAGCCAGCGTAGTCTAAAACTATACTCCGAGTAGGTGATTCGAACCAGGGTCGTCTAAACCTAGTCCAGTGTAAGTGTAACACTGAAAGAGCAAACGGCATATCTGCACTAATTTGAAATAAAACAGGAAGTCCTTTGAACTGACGCCAAACTTTTGGCTCTAGGGTCTGTCATACTCTTTGCAAATAGCCTCATTTAAAAATCCGGTCTATTCTTATCACATTCTTCGTCAGTTCAGGTGGATCTTTCAGCACCTTACCATGTCATACATACACAAAGACGGGGCTGCTATCTTTAGTTAATGACCTAACACCCACGAAGAAAGAGCCGAGGAGTGACGGTAGATGCGGTGTTTGGACACCCCCATAACAAAAACGCCTACGCCCTGTTTCTGAATTTAGAAAACATGAATTAGCAGGGCGGTTCTACACGACACACCTGGCCTGAGATTTTCGTGGAAGAGAAAAAAAAAGAGGAGGGGGGTATAGAGAAATATCTTAACAGGATGCCGGTCATTTAGTGCAAGGAAAAAGCCAGCTTGGCTGACATGAGAACAGAGGGTAAGTTAAGCTTTAGTTTTAGGGCATTTGAAATACGAATAGGTCAAATAAGTATCGAAGACAAGGTATATTACTTGAGAGTAACTTACATTTTTTTTAAATAGAGAAAAGGAAGATAGCCGTTTATAGCAAAGAAGGAGCAAATCACACAGAGGGAAAGAAAAGAAGTAGGACCCACAAGATGCACGCTTCATCCACCAGCACTGCATTCGTGTTTTTGTATTCCCAAGCGCACGTGTCGAGTTGTTTCAAATTAAACATCACGACAACTAAAACGATTTTCCGGGAATATTTGAGTATTTGTTTGTGTAAAGAGAAGCATATCGACACAATACTAGTCATTTAGTGCAGAGAAAAAGCAAATAACCGTGGGAATGAAAAGAAGAAAGACCAACCAGTGGCACCCTCGAACTGCCCACAAGAATAAGTGACAATAACCGAAAATCAGATAAGAAACAGACACAGTAGACCAGAACAGACAGCATACCAACAGCCAATGGGACAGAGACAGATGCACTGGCAGACAGACAGACAAATACACTGGCAGATTTACAGACAGACAGACAGACAGACAGACAGACAGACAGACAGACAGACAGACAGACAGACGTAAACATGCAAAAGTTAGCAGAGGGCACAGCTTAACGTATAAATAATAGGAAAAGATTGAATGACTTTCGCATGTTACGAGAGTATTTTAAGACACAAACAGCCTTGGCAACATCTCATATAGACAGAACATATTTGCATTAAAAAAACACACAAAAAACCGGCTGCACCGTGGAACAGTGATTTGAACGCCTAAGTGTTTTATGGCATTTGCAACACAACAGGGTCATATATGTGTCGAAGATTAGAGATGTTTCAAGAGAGTAATAAACACAAAATAGAAGGACGATGGATGTTTGATAGGAAAGAAGGAGTAAACCACACCAGAGCACCCGCCAACCACCCACTTAGTTTGGTGTAAACGGTTACAGTATCGAATATAGCTAGACAAGGTGGACTTTTCTCCCCAGATTTTGGCTAATCCCAAAACGTAAGATTTCAACACACACGCACAAAAATTATAATATATTATATATGCCCCCGCCCTGGAGCATCTGGAGAAGAAATAGACAGAGTTAAAAATGAAGACAGCAAACACAAAAAAATATCAGGAGACCTCGCCAACATACCCGGGCAAACGGACAAGAAAGACATAACCCGTTCACAGCCTACAATTATATAGAGGTGATACCAGGGGAACGAGTAAGGAGAATTTGTTTCAAAATGCTACCCACGCAGTCCTAAGCCTTTTTAGAATATATTTCCATTCATCATTCTAACTTACTTTGAAAGTTGCAACAAAAACAAAAAACACGACATAAACATTGAGCACCGATACCATGACCAATAACATCAAAACTAGGCATTCGTATGTCGTAGGTTAGTCGCTGTACCCAGTCCTCCAAAGCAAACGTCAGATACAAAGCAAAAAAGGGGGGGAAAATCAAGATAAGTCAAAGAAAAATCATTATAAATTACATCATAGAATCCTTATCCTGCGTCCTCGCATCATTCTTGAGGCTTCCGCATCCTGTTTGCCATTCTGGCACCATCCGAATGTCAGGAGACGGCTAGGGTGACAATTTACGAGTATCAGGAACCGCCGCATTATGAGGTGGAAAAGGAAAAATTATATGGACCGCGTGTCAGATTTCTGGCTATCGGAGCGGCGCGAGCCTGTGTTTGCTTGCCTGTCTGTTTATTCTCTCCGTTTTCCTTTCTTTTTTTTTCTTTATTTCTTTCCTTTGTTTCTTCCATTTGTGCAGGTGTTTGTTTGTGTGTGTGTGTGTGTGTGTGTGTGTGTGTGTGTGTGTGTGTGTGTGTATGTGTGTGTGTGTGTGTGTGTGTGTGTGAGTATGTGTGTGTATGTGCATGTATGTGTGCGCTCGCACGTGTGTGTACGTGTGTGTGTGTGTGTGTGTGTGTGTGTGTGTGTGTGTGTGTTTGTGTGTATGTATGTATGTATGTGTGTGTGTGTGTGTGTGTGTGTGTTGTCTGGCAAAAGCGCAGACTGACGGTAGTTTGCAAAGGGAGGGGGTGGAGTATATGCTTTTGCTTTTCGGGTCTTTTTTGTTTGGTTTTTGTACTGGTTTTTTTTTTTTTAATCGGTGAAGAGCCCGCAGACGAGGGAGGAATCGCGAGTGCGGCAACAACAATCACATCTGCTATTCAGAACAGGAGACTGAGATCAGAGCTTTACCTCATCAAGTCCACAAATCACGCCGACCGGAAGCCAGCATTTTTAGAAACATCCTTGGAGATTAGCCATGTAAAAGTTTGTATCAGGTTCTCCTTGTTTCACATTCTCGTTCAGGTTGCTATTTTAATGTAAGTAGCCGGGAACTGGGGTTCAACTATTACGATTTCGGCGTTGGGGCTATAATATTAAAACTTTTAAAAACATGCGTGTCACAGTCAGATACAACAGGACCAAATTTGTAGAATTTAACAAACTGTCACAAAGGGCTCGGCAAGCCACGTGAGATATAATTAATTCACCAGAAATATATTATAACCTCCCCCCCCAACACACACACACAGACACACACACACACACACACACACACACACACACACACACACACACACACACACACACACACACACTACAGCCACAACCCACACCACAAAAAATACTTATTTAAAAATGGGTACCTGCAAATCTACAAAGAAAAACACAATGTAAAAATAGCGAGGTCAACTTGTAAGCGTGGACATTTTGCGCGAAACTACGAATTGTAGGCCTATTTTTGTATATAAAAAAGAGGTGAGGGGGGAGAAGAGGAAGAAAGGTTTGTCACTAATCAAAACGGACAGGTAAATGTGTGTGTGTGTGTGTGTGTGTGTGTGTGCGTGCGTGCGTGCGAGTGGGCTGGCGTGAGGAGATAACGCGAACGCTTCCAATGTCATTAGAGAAAAACAATATTTGCCTTAAAAAACACACCCACATTTTTTAAAGGAATAAGCCGATACAAAACATCAAAGCACTCAGTTGGGGGTTGAACGAACGTACCTCCTCTAATCAATCCTTCTATCTCTGCGCTCTAATGAAAGCGCACACCGGTTGTTGTTTTGTTTTGTTTTTGGTTGCTGAGTTGTTTTTAAAATTTGTTGTTGTTGTTGTTGGGGGGGG
>NW_004797291.1:616527-619328 GCF_000002075.1 Aplysia californica | reverse complement strand
ACACACACACACACACACACACACACATACACACAAGCACACACGTACGCACGCACGACACCTACACACACTCAAGCAAAATGATGTTGGCTGTAGTATAGTATGCTACCTACCCGAATCGCTCGGTGGTCAAATGAGTGTGAAATAAAAAAGGGCAAAAAACGTTAGCATGAGGGACTGAAAAGACACAAAAATGCCTTTATTTCGATCTGACTTTATTTCTCTCGGCCGCTTTGGGTTTGGAAAGGTCTCTTTCTTCAAAGACCAGAAGGTTATACGGTATAGAGCGAATGTTGATCTTCATGGTCACTTTAACTACTTTAAGACAAAATTAGCTCGTGATTTTTTTTCTTCATTTTTTAAGAAAGCGCTGCCAACAGAAAACGTAATTATTGTAAAAGTAGTAGGAGATTTTCTGCTAGATCAGACGGGTGTCATAACAACTGCTTGGTGAAAAGAATTTGATTTTTTTAAAAATTGCCATTGCATCACTTCATTCGTTTGAATAAAAGAAAAGCAAAAAATAATAACAACCAAAAAAAAACCCCCAAACAAACGCAGACTAAAAGTGTGGGCACAAACAGAAACCACATTTGACAAAGAAACCTAGTTTACCAGGTTTGAATGTTCTATGAATTTATCTTTTTTTCTAATGCAGGCGTTTTTAAGCCCCCATCGACATAATCTAGATCAATTAGGAGGCGGGCTTTGATCCTTCCTGCAAGGGCCAACACAGGATGAGAGAGATAAATGACAACGTCCAAACATTAAAGATCCAAGACATTCGATAAAAATACGTCCAGCATGGGAATCAAACTCCGTAAGCGACAACAAAGCACATCACCACGCGAACTCCTCTTTCTCTTCGTCTCGAGATCATAATAAAATAGTTATACTGGACAAGCATTATTTCATAATTTCCGAAATAAGGAAAAACGACCAACTCATAGGCGCTTCGCTTTACAAACTTTCTGAGAGGCTTTCTTAATCAAGGGTCTAATTTCTATCCATTATATCATGTATTTCTAATTTGTATCATGCCATTTCCCCTGGGCTAACGAAGGCGAAGTAAAATTAGGTGGAAGTGAAAGCACCCATGCCCGTATGAGAGCAAGTCAGTTTTACAGTGTTCTGTGTTATTTTGCTGGTTTGTTGTTTTGTTGTTGTTGTTGTTTATTTGCTTATTGTTTTTGTGGCTTGGGTTTTGGGGGGTTTTCCGGGGCTTTGTTTTGCTTTGTTTATTTAGCACACCCCACAACAATAATGTAATTTATTTACCAGCTGGACACACAAGCTGGAATTTGAAAAGCCTCCTCTCGACCTACCTTGATGCGTCCAAAGCTGAGAAGTCTTCGTAACTTCCCTGGCTTCTTGTCGCTGCGTGTGTTGTAATTGCTGGAGTCCCGGGTTCGCTTCTTGCTTCCTCCGGCACAGCATAATTCCATCGTGTGCTACATCCAAGAAATGGGAGGGCCGGGGAATGGACACTTCCGGTCTCTCGGAGAATGCCGGACTCGAGATGACCAGAGGTTGAGGGTTCGAGTGAAACCTTTCCGCTCAGCCATTCACGGGCAGTGAATCACCGGATAGAAGCTTGATCGAACACTTTTGCTCTAAATTAATGATGTGCGTTTGACACTTAATCCTGATTTGACATTCAGAAAAAAGCTTTTCAACGCTTCTTCAGTAATTAATCCGTGAGGTCGCAAAAAAAGTTGAGGAAGGTAAGAAAGAAACCGGTCGAAATCCTGAATCCCAAAGCGCGGAAGGTTTAGAGCGAAAATGCGAAATCTAAACCAAAAGAACACACAGACTACGCGATCCTTTTCCGTACAATGAGAAAACTCCAGAACACACGTGACACCCAGAACAGAAAAATAAAACTTTCAGTACAGCAATTCTCAACACTCCGAAACTGATGGTTTGAAGTAAATAATCTTCCGAAATTGACGAAAACAATAATATTATCCAAAACGAATTAAGAATTAATCCAGAAAGAATCCGAAACAAGCTCTTTTGTAGAATCACAAATGACGTCAATAACTTGCACGTTGACTAACCAATTCCCAACTCCACCAATCGAGGCAGATAAAACAAAATCTGTCCTTGTGATCTCGAAACACAGTAGCAGTCACATGATGTCACACTGTACTAGAGTAACTACATAACTCACACTGCACTGAAACTTGTGTCCCAGATCAGTCCCACACCAGCGCTCACCTAACACCCTTCATCGTCAATTGCCTTGATGCAACGATGATACGGATAAGATGTGGTATTTTCTACATTACAACAAATGACAAATGATACTTCGCAGTGAGCAAGTATAGTATGCACGCTCTTCGCTTTCAGTTCCAACCCAACCCACCCTCGCTTTTCGCTTCGGCAAAGATCTACGTTTGGATATTATTACTCCAGTTGGGCGGGGGGACAGAGAGAGAGAGAGAGAGAGAGAGAGAGAGAAAGAGAGAGAGAGAGAGAGAGAGAAATTCGATAATTGAAAAGAAAAGCAATTCGAATAGAGTTTGTGAAAAGGAGGAACTGCACTTGACGTCAACACAGCAATCACATTTCGCCAGGAACAAGGTACGATAATAGTCACACTAAGACAAAGTTTATAAGATCAGACATTAACCATAGATTTGAAATATTATATTCTAGACTGCGAACTATGACGTCATTCCGGTTCACAATGGAGTGCACCATTTGACTCAAATATGAGCCAAATGTAGGGCAAAGAGGAAGGGGTGGGGGGATGCCGCGTGCACTCGACTAAAGCAAAAGTAGCGGGGGGGGGGGGG
>NW_004797291.1:615267-616427 GCF_000002075.1 Aplysia californica | reverse complement strand
GGAGTGCACCATTTGACTCAAATATGAGCCAAATGTAGGGCAAAGAGGAAGGGGTGGGGGGATGCCGCGTGCACTCGACTAAAGCAAAAGTAGCGGGGGAGGGGGGGGGGTTATTTCAGCGTACACGTTGCGCAAGTTTTGTAGCCATGGTTTATATAAAGAGCAAAGAGCGACAGCGATGACAGTGCAAGGTCAAGGGTAATATTAATTTCAAGTCCATGACGACATCACAGCGCCCACCAACTGCCTGTTCCGTGCAAGGAAGGATACATTAATTGGTGGATTTTTCTGTTTCGTTTTATTTTATTGATTCGTTTTTCGATGGGAGAAGAGGCCACAGACAAGGGCGAATGGATACACATGCTGTACGGGCAATCACGCCATCTCATAGTCAGAAACAGAGACCGAGATCAGAGTTACATACATAGCATGTACGTCACCACGGCCTTGCATCAGGTCTGTTGCAAACTTCGCAGAAAATTTTCAAAAACCATAAACTTTTCCCTTTGGCAAGAGAAAATTATAAAAATGGGCATCCTAAAAACATTTATTATCATAAGCATTAAATCAGGCATGTACAACGAAAAAAATATAAAACGCTCTAAGTAGGCCACAAAAAGGGAAAGCGCAATCTCAAACAAAAGGCCTCTGGGCTCCTGACTCTTTCTGCAGCTCTTCTGCTTATACTCGTAGGCCCTTTCTTACTGCCGCATTGTCTTTCATCTACACCCCTGATCTTAGGGTAGGTAAGATCTAACACCTTGCTTTCTCGGATAAGGGCGGAAAATATCGAGGACCCGTGTGCAAGTTGTGCGTTAAGATCCCTTGGTGCTCCAAAATCGATTAGAGTAGGCTTCGGCCGCCACCCCGGGAAAATTCAAAGATAATTCCCACCAAACTAAAAATGTTTAATGTGCCCCGCACGCTCATATATGACTTTATGCAGTTGCCAGAGCCGTAAAACACTAACTAAAACAAACTAAAGGCCCATGCGGATTATGCCATAGAAGTTACATGAGCTATAGTGTGATGGAAGAAGTTATTTGCGCTAATTTCAGGTCAAAACAATATATAATATTCATGGTGATGGTAAGTGTGAGTATATTTAACATTATACGATATGTCAACCCCACGTTGGATCATTATTTCTCTCCACCCCC
>NW_004797291.1:612647-614128 GCF_000002075.1 Aplysia californica | reverse complement strand
TGTAGAGAGACACAGAGAGAGAGAGAGAGAGAGAGAGAGAGAGAGAGAGAGAGAGAGGGAGAGAGGGAGGTAGGGAAAGAGCAAAAGGCAAGAGAAAGAAACTCGTGTCTACTGGGTGTGATAGCAGAGCGCCCAACCGCTAGAGCTATACCACAGACGCTTGTATCCCTAAGTAACAAAACGATAACTACAACCAAAAGTACAACAACAAAACCGACCGTTTAATTGAGTAAAGAGATGCGCGTCGATCCGATAGTTATTATGAGCAGGGAAGGTGTAAGACAGAAACATAAACAACAGACGGAAAGAGAAGGAGCAGGACCTCCCAGTGGTACTCTCTTACCACCCACCAATACAACTGAAAGGGTACTCTAGGAGCTTTAGTAAGAGTTTGACGGTACTGGCAACACAAATAGGTCATTTTAAGAGCTGAAGATTAGAAGTGGTACAAAGACAAGTGAGCAAAAAACAAAGTAAGGAAGAGATATAAGAAAGATAGATGTTTGATGGGAAAGGAGAAGCAAACGATGAAGAGGTAAGGAAGTTTAGTTTTAGTAAACGTTTTACAGCACTTGTCACGTAAATAGGTCATATAAGAGTCGAAGACTTGCGCTGTTAATAGATTAATATACCAAAAAAAAAAGGAAGAGAAGGAAAGTCAATAATTGTTTGATAGGAAATAGGGAGCAAACTACACCAGAGCACCCGCAAACCATTTATCTGGTGGGGTAAGGAAGCCAGAAATGGAGAAAGCACTAATTGACTATCAGCAGGGTGGTTCTGTGGCAGCGCTGAAAGGCCAGAGCATCATGATGAGTGTGGGTGACCTACTCTAAACGTGTATACACGAAACCACGTCAAATACTTTTTTTATTTACTTATTCATTTTCAAAGAAAAAAAAGTATTTTCTTTCCTTTGTTTGTTTGTTTGTCTGTTAGTCTGTTTTTGTTTGTTTGTTTGAGTAAAGAAAAGTACATCGACACAAATATGGCCATTTAGTGCTGGGAAAAAGTAAGACAGACATTCAGAAACAAAAAAAGGGAAAGAGAGAAGTAGGACCTACCAGTGGCGCCCTCCCACTATTTTCTTTCCTTTTCTTCTCCATAATCGTTCAAAATCCTGTGTAGGGTGTTCCTTTTACTGATTATAGTACGTAACACATAAAGTAATTAAGGTTGTGAATTAAATAGTTTGAGACAAGAAAAAAGGGTCTGACCTAATTTGAAAGATACACGGTTAGAGTCGGGCCCCGACGATATACATGCAGCATGCCCATGTACTTTGCCGTAGGACGAAGACGCCTCTCATGGGCGGCATGCGTGAGCCGGGCAGACAGCACCGCCTGACACGGACTGAGGGATGACAGGCATAGCTCACCTGTCCCGCCACTGGGGCTCAGAATGTGCTCATCCCATCACAATGTCTGTCTCGCTAATGGAGGGGGATAGCTGGAGGTATTGCCAGTGAGTTATAGTGGGGG
>NW_004797291.1:607162-608320 GCF_000002075.1 Aplysia californica | reverse complement strand
CTCCTCCTCCTCCTCCTCATCATCATCATCATCATCATCATCATCATCATCATCATCATCATTTCAAAACTTTCTCAATATGATGAGAGCGTTAACATTGCCTCCGCGTAAAAATCGCAAACTTCCCTTTGCATAATTTGTATCCAATGAGTCATAGCATAATCAACAACCAAACACTCCCAGCGTTCGCTTTTCACTACAGATCAACCGCATCGTTGTTGAGCTGCAATAATTACGTATGATCAACTGGGACGTTTGCATGATTTCTAGTAGACAGTCTCGCTTGTTCGATAAAAATCATTAATTAGATTTGAAGCCAGTCCGTTGAGACAAATTGTCACTCGAGCAGAAAAAAATCCGTTTTCCAGTAAGGCAACGAGACGGAACAATACACAAATAGTTCAGAGATCCTCGTTTACCAGCATAAAACGTGTGAACGAGCTAGGGTTTGATAAGAGCCCCTGGCCCTCCAGTGTAGAACTCTAAATTTCAATTATTGTTTGACAGGTAAAAATGCCCACGCGATAGGAAAAGAAAGCCAAGACAAACAGAGAAAAAACGACTTTGTTGACCGACTTTGAAACGGAAATTTGTTTTACAATGTCGTACACGTACCGTACTCCAATTCACAAGCCAGGGGGAAAAAATGCCTGTACAAACATTCTTCCAAATAAACACAATTTTGAAATACCATTGTTGGTCAGTGTGGCGAGGCGCCCGTTGGGCTGCGGTCAGCGCGCCCTGCTCAAAAACATCCCTCTGAGGCTAGCTCTGGGGTCACCAAATAGGACACTGCTATAACTCGTCTGGCCTTGGTTAAAACAAGATACAAACATATTACTCTGCTTTTCCCTCTGGGTTCGTTGCATGCGGACCTAAAAGCTGTTTAGTTGTAGTAAGAAATTTACGCAATTACAAAACAATGACGTCATTTTAAGGCCGAAAAGTAGAGGTGTTACAAGAGAGTAACGAACACGAAAAAGGACAATAGAATCGAATGCTCGATAAGAAAGAAGGAGCAAACCATACCAGAGCACCCATCAACTACCCACTGGCCATTATTTAAAATCGTTATGGAAACCTAATGAATCACAGCATTCCCTCTCTGTTCAAATTATCTGCTCGTTTTGCTTTTATTTTTATTTTATTTTATTTTTT
>NW_004797291.1:605291-607062 GCF_000002075.1 Aplysia californica | reverse complement strand
GGGGGGGACTCTAAAAATATTAGATCAAAAGGAATGCTCTGTACCAATACACTTTTAATATTAAGCGTGAATTGCTATAGAACGCTTGACAAAAAAACGTAATGACTTTCTCATTAAAATACAGAAGACCAAGAACTTTCAAGCAATACTTTCGATTGTGTCTTTCTAACCGAAACGATCCCCCCCCCCCCTTTCTATTTCTTAGGTGTGTGGGGGGGGGAGCACTCTTGCAGAGCCGCCCTATTATGAAGATAGATGTTTGTACATTGTGTGTGGTTGACAACGTTCGGTTTGCGGACTGCAGTTCAGATAACGCGCTCAGGGCACCATCGGGATCATGTGGCGTGCCGAAAAAGGCGTACTTCATGGCAGACCCGAGAATGACAGTGTAATATCACTGCTTTTTCAGCTTACTTTTGTGTAAGGGTTAAACACTGTCTAGACTCCGGGGTGCCTTTTCCAAGGCACAGCACGCAGTCCGGAGGATACAGTAGAGACAAGAAAGAAAGCAGACGCGATGACCCAAAGCAAATACAGCCCTAATACGTTCTGAGCTCAGATGTTCATCTGCGTTAATCCACCATACAGGCGTTGCACTCCCTGCTGTTCGTCTATTTTGAGTAAATATAAGTACATCGGCACAATAACGGTCATTTAGTGCAAAAATTGTTCAGCTTTAGTAACAATTTTACGGCACTTGCAACACTTTCGAAGAATAGAGATGTCACAAGAGAGTAACAAACACAAAAAGGAGGAGGAGAGATAAGGAGGATAGACGTTTGACAGGAAAGAAGGAGCAAACCACACCAGAGCACCCGTCAACCACCCACGCAGGGAGTAAGGAAAACAGGCAGACTAGCAGGCAGACGGAAACAACAAAAGCAAGCAAACGAGGTCAAAACCCACCTATGGTTCTTTAAAACACCGGCACTTCCTGCTGATGAACAGTGGTTTTAATTTCATTTCCGCGGAAATATCTCAGTGGTTTAGTTAATTTTAGTTAGACTTTTGGGGCACTTGCAACACAATTAAGCCAAATACGTGGCAAAGATTAGAGAGGTGTTAGTTAGTTACTAGAGGGCACCACACAGAGAAAAGGAGAAGAGATACGAAAGATAGATGGTTTATAAGAAAGAACAAGCGAAGCACACCACAGCACCCGCCACCACCTCCACCTATACTTCTCAGTGAAGGGACTCCCTACTTTAAAAAATAACATGGTATGTAAGAACAAATTAACAGTACTGCCGAAGACGGCCACGAGCAAACGGAAAGTTATTGTATGTATTTCGTGTATATGAAGACACATTAATTGTACCGCTTACGAAAGCCTTCTCCAGTTTTGATTAAATGCCAGACACCTGTCAGCGCAGGTAACATAGATAGCAGTCGTGTCATCTTATATCACGGGGGAGAAATGTTTGCCAATAGTCTGGCCTGCAAGACCGCCCTCCTGTCTTTTGTTTCTGCCTTCTTTTACCTTGTTGATGATGTCTTTTCTGCTTGCTTCTTTTCTTCCAATCGGTTTCTTTTCTTTTTCGTCTTGTTCTTAAATTCCACCTTTCTCCTCCTCCTCCTCCGGCGACGACGATAACCACTAAACTACCGTTCCCACTTCCACCACCGCTACCACTGCGCCATTATCAGGACTACCACCGCCCACAGCACCACCACCACCACCCCTTCTTCTTCTTATTTTTCTTCATTCTTCTTTCTTTTTCGTCGTCGTAGTCGTAGTTCTCCTCCTCCTCCTCCTCCTCCTCCTCCTCCT
>NW_004797291.1:602356-604252 GCF_000002075.1 Aplysia californica | reverse complement strand
GGGTTCGAATTCTTTGTTTCCTCGTTGGTTTGGCCGTTGCTGGGGATTGTTCCCTCTTCCGCCTCCTACTGCAACTGCTCATGTTCTGTCGTTGTTGTTGTTGTTGTTGTTGTTGTTTGGTTTTTTGTTCTTTTTGCTCTTCAAACCCCTCGCTCTCCTGTCAACACCCCCCTGCTCTACCTCTTTTTTTCTCTCCTCCTACACCGCCTCCGATTTTTTTCATAAAACAGTAATTGCTTTCTCAATCCCTCTGAATACAATCCCATTAATTTTCCGCACACATGTCTTCATGTCACATTAATTAAGTCTTGTATTTACTTATCATTTATGAATTAATCTGGCCCATGGAAAATGTTCATCAATCAGAAGAGCCCCTTAGATTTCGACAAGCTGTGTGAGAACCCCTGTGTTGGACAACGCAGAACAGACAAAAACAGAAAAGAGGAAACATCAACAACACATTCGCGAGTAGAAAAACACTGAAAGATCGATCTATCTCTGGAAGAACAGACAAGAAAATAATGAGCAATAGCCTGAACAGAGTAGCGGCGTCCCCGCAACTTAACCTGTGAAAAAAAAACAGACCTAACTTGAACAGACCAGAAACCACTACAGAGTCGGTGACTACTCGACACTCGACACACACACTTCAAAGCCGAAGTTTCGATCGTGTGTGAACATGCGATAATATCGGTCGGCAGTTCTTGCTGCTATGGCACGCTGACACACAACATTCCCGTCGTTTAAAAACTACTTCGCATTCGCAATATGAGCTGAGTAGCCCTCTTTTTATTCTTTGATCAAATCGGCAAAGCAAACTTCCTTTCGATGGGTACAGCAGCAGAGATCCACTGAACAATGACTGTCAAGTTTGCAACTGTAAAAGTCAATAAATATTGAGGTCGGGACAAGAGGTTGGAGCTGCAAAAAGGATCGTAAGATATTGCTTTCCCACCATGAAAGGATGTCAGCACCTACCGGTGGGACTTTTTAAAAATTGGGTTTCAAAACATATCAGTGACAAAAAATAAAATAAGAACATGTGCTCGACTTCCACTTCCATTGCCAAGAGCTGAACAAAACAGAGAGGCTTGAGAATAAAAGCTACCTAAACCGATATGTTTAAAAAGTAAATGCAGGCGACATCAGAACGGTCAAAAAGGACAGGGAAAATATAAGACAAAGAGACAGAAGTAAAAGATAAGAAATAGGACCTGTAATTTTAAGTGACGACCCCCAAATGCGTACTATCTTGGTGAACATTAAAACATAATTAGCCTTCTGTCCTGTTTTGCAATAAAAATGACTGTCTAAATTATAAGATCACTGTCCAGAAAAGTTTCCTTATTTAAGTCAAAGAAAAGCACAAAGCAAAAGTCGTAACAATAAATCCCAAGACAAAAACTGGAGGACGGACCAACAAGACAAGACGTAGTATGTTTCCACGTATTCATGAGCAACTGAACTTCCTACTCATCACACAGCGGATAGAGCGATACAGAATCCAAAATATAAAAATACGCATACTGTAACCGGGTCCTCGACTCCTTGTTGTCCTCGACCCAGCGCTCGCAACCAATCGTCGCCCAGTCCGGATATAAAAACATATTTGCCCAAGGCTTGTGGTAAATCGGCTCTACTCGTGTGGTACACAAACGAACAAGATAGGCAAAAAGGCTCTAACACAGAAAAACAAACAAATATTTCAACACCAGCAAGCCCTTATCACAGTTTGGGCAGGCCGCAGAACGTATCTGGCAAACACCTTGTCCCCAAAGACACACCCTTAAATGTATATTATTATTCCACTTGCAGTAAATCTAATTCATGACAGATGAGCATGTCGTTCACATATTTATTCAAATATTCTTTTCTTTTCATTTTTTTTTGGGGGGG
>NW_004797291.1:596369-599437 GCF_000002075.1 Aplysia californica | reverse complement strand
AGAGAGAGAGAGAGAGAGAGAGAGAGAAGGGGGGATACACGGGTCAATAATGGTTTGATTGGTTAATAGGTTGCATAATTTTGTTGTTGTATGTTTGGTTCTTTGTTTGATCGACTGATTGATTGATCGACAGATTGATTGATCGACTGATTGATAGATTGGTTGATTGATTGATTGATTGAATAAGTGGGTGGTTGGCGGGTGCTCTGGTGTGGTTTGCTCCTTCTTTCCTATCAAACATCTATTGTCCTGATCTCCCCTTCTTCTCTTTCATGTTCGTTACTCTCTTGAAAACACCTCTAATCTTCTGGTGCTCATATGACCTTATGCAGTTGCGAGCGCAGTAAAACATTTACTATAACTATTTAACTAAAAACAGCACAGACAACTTGTTCCATTTCCCTAACCGGAGCCGTCACTCGATGAACCTGTACTGCTTCCTCACGAATGCACGCCAGACAATACCGTTATCTTTCATCCTTGAACAGAATCCCCGATTACACATTGTTGTACCAACCAACCGGACTATCAGAGCTAAGATTATTCGTTATGGACTCGCTTGTGACTGTTCACAGCTTACCGAAAAGTCGGAGCAAAGATCAAACTGGGTTGATTCAGCAACGTTTATTGTCGTCATTTTTTTAACCGGACCAGAGCGAGGAGAAATCGCACACAAGTGATATTTCTTTACATCTTTGGCGGACAGGAGTCATTCACGTGTTCACGTCAAAACACAAGCCAGGACCAAGCTGCCCATGAATTTTCTGTACTCTGACGCAATGAGATGTAAGGATTCTTAACGCCTCTTGAAAGTAAGATTACAGCGTTAAAAGTCCAGGGGGGGGGAGGGGGCGGACGAGAGAACCCACAAAACCGTCGGTGAATGACAAAGGCACAGGGAGAGAGAGGGGGGGGAGAGGAGGCCAGAGAGAGGGGAAGAGAGAGAGGGAGAAGAAGACAGGGTGTATGTGTGCAAAAGAAAGAGAGTGCAGAGAGAGAGAGAGAGAGAGAGAGAGAGAGAGGGAGAGAGGGAGAGAGAGAGAGCAAAAATTAAAGATTCAGTTCAAATAAAGACACCATTAATGTAACATGGAAATCTGAAACATAACATAACAACAAAATTATAGTAACACTATCATGAGCGGGAACAGGAACATCAGGGCACCCACCAACCATCCACAGGTGAGCGGAAAGAAGACGGAACAAGAGTTGTCAAAGGGAAATATGTGGCAATTTTTCAGATATCGAAGAGAATCCTGCAAATGACCTCGCGTCATAATAGGACGGATATTCTGAACGTCCGCCTCGTATCTCCTTTCGCAAAGCAAACCGGCGCTTTAATTAATGAAACCCATCATTCTCTTGTTCCATTCTCTTTTGTAACAAAAAGCCACGTGGTTTTTAACTCGGCTCAATTGCAAAGCATTCTTTATTCAATATCATGCCCCAGTGCTTGAGTTAAAGTGCATATTGGTTTTAAAAAGGGTTATTGCATGGAAAAACATTAAAATGCATCATTTTTATGGCAGTTATGACGTCAATGACATCTATTACGCATTAATTACGTTAAAAGAGGCAACATATTAATATTGTTACGTCGGATATCTCGGCCTTTTACTAAAGGCTTTTCGCTAAACGCGAAGACACAGTCTTGCAATGTCCCTGTACATGTTCTTTGTTGGGAGTAATGAAACGCACTTCGACATATTAACGGCCATTTAATTTTTTGATTGGAGCTGGGAATAAGCAAAACAGGTAAATAGAAACAACAGGGAGAAAGAAAAGTACGACCAACTGGCGGCGTCTTCCTACCACCCACAGCAGCAAGGGAGGTTCCACCAAAACAAAACAATACAAATCAAAACAAAAAGATGAAAGAACACACGCAGCCTTGGAGAGTGCGGGATCAAGAACTGTCTTGAGGCGAGTGCGTCTTAAGACGCAACCTCCCATAAGGCACCCCCCAAGAAGATGGGAAAGAATTCTCCAAGCTTTACTTCTTAGTGCACCGAGGCACCGACCCATTCCTGAGTGACGTCTGTCCAACAACGTGGGAGGGAGAGAAGGTGGCAGGAGGATGGGGTACAAGGCCGGGGATGAGGGTAGAACGGGGGAAAATGGGCAGACAACAATAACACCCAGACAATCGTAAATCATTGGGGAGAGACGCAGTTCATGAGCCAGCTATATCAAGGCGTATTTCATGCCACTTCCAACTAGCCGGCGAAAAGAGAAAGAAATCCAGTGCTCGTACGCTCAAGGTCCCAAGCAAATTTTTTCCATTCACATTCTCTCGTTCAAACAAGTCCCATACCCCGAGAGCAATTTGCAAAATGAGCAATTTCAAGTCGAGTCGGCACGCGGCAGTGCCAGGATCTCCCGTGACACACGCCCGTTTGGGCCTGCATGTGTTTACATTTGGGGGTTATCCAGTCCAGACGGAATAATCACTCTGTGACCATTGTCAGGCAGGTCTCGGGGGAGAAAAAGCAGTCGGTTCTCGTATAGAGTTGGGGGAAATGAGAAGCACATTGATCCAACGAAAAGTTTGGGAGGCCAGTTGCACAGTGGTTTGAGGACGTAGGTTCACGACAGAAACAAGACTAACAAACGAAAGGCGATGTCGATATCGGGGCTCTGATAATATAAGTACAAATTTATAAGTGGTCACTGGGGTGAATCTTTAAACTATACTACAAGATCAAGTAATGAAGTGAGACAAGCATCTATGGAGACAAGTGACTAGAAAAGGTGAAACTTACTATTATATTACTTTTTCACTATTGTTTTATTTGTTCTTTCTCTTCTATCGTTCGACATCGAGGGAAGGTGCACTTTTCGGTCACGGAATAGGTGGGTAACCTCCGTTGTAGATGGCCCGACCTTCGTATCCCACAAAGGACAAGAGAGGGTGATTACGCACCAGAAAGTTCCGAGAGGTACCATATTATGGCAACGGTTCATGTCTCTCTGTTGAACACTGGTCAGGTGTTGGACCAATTATTTTATAAAACAACACCGATGAGAGAGAGAGAGAGAGAGAGAGAGAGAGAGAGAGAGAGAGAGAA
>NW_004797291.1:592986-594615 GCF_000002075.1 Aplysia californica | reverse complement strand
AGAAGGGAAGGGATGACTGGTCCTGTCTACGCCTCCAGAAGCCACACATACACAACAGCACAGAGATTCGCGCAGATGGCAGCTCCGCGTGGGGCAACCGTCGACATTTCCACTTGACCCCGATGGCTTCCCTTGGCGGCGCCATCATCCACGAAAGCGCCGGCGGCCCAGAAAATGTCGGGCCGTATCACTCACGGTGTGCCCAACCCAGAGACAGTGCGCAAGAAGAGAGGATCATGCGCACTTTATAGTGATCGGATGAACAGACAAGAAGGGATATAGAAGCAATCTGGCTGCTTGGTAGGCAAATGGGAATTAGTCTAGTCGGCATTACCCAGGCATGCAAAAAGGAATAAATACCAACGTCCATTTACTTACTTCCGCATTCCAAGTCTCGACAGCCAGACAATTGGATGAAAACTTTTTAAAAAGTAAAAAGACCGAAAGGAAGTGATTCCACCACCCCACCCCACCCCACCCCACCCCCTTTTTTCCCCGCGAAAAAAAACGTTATCGTCCAGATAAAATCATTCCCAATTTTCATGAAATGTTTATCCAAAGGTCAGGCGATACCATAAAAATTGTCACCACTAAAAAGCAAAAGATTAAATTCATTGACCGGGCTGTACTGCGTCAAAAACAACAAACTTTATCGCCTCCCTGCACAGCCCCCACTTCAGAAACTCAATAAAATGATGGCTAAAGTTGCTCAAACTCTGACGTCCACAGACTCCCCCCCCCCCCCCCCTTTTTTTTTTCCAACCCCACCCTCTCCTATCCGACCCTATCCCACCATTGCGCAACCACTACCACGTCCAGATGTTAATTAATTTAGGAGTCCAACATTCGTTCGTTAGAATAATGAAAAGCAATTCGACAAAAAAATAACCGTCTAGTGTTTGGAAAAAGGTAAGACAGACGGACAGAAACTACAGAGGGAGAGTAAAGAGGTAGGACCTACCAGTGGCGCCCTCCACCCACCCGCTTTTCAGCATTCGATAACACGAACAATAACAAATAACTCCAAGACGTCGGGTTCCCGCGGCCTCAAGCCCGAGATCTCCGCCGGAAAGAGCAAACACTCCACCACATGGCCAGCGAGGGGTCTGGTCAAATATGACGGTTCTGTTGTCACAGACACCGAGATATCAATGAGCCGTGTGTACATGACCGTCGTGCGTGAGTAAAACAAGCCGAGCACACGATAGACGCCGTCGTTTTTCGGCAAATATATGGGCGTCTTCAGCAACAACAGTACCTTTGTAATAAAAAAGATCAATGCATAATAATTGTAATTTTTCCCTCCCCCTGTGGGCAATGAAACGTCCGCCACGCTGTACTTTCTCCAGAATACGCTCCCTCGTCCACCTCTTAGAAGCTTAGAGCAGTTGTAAAAAAGAAATTTGTGAAATATGCGAGGTTCGAACCGGTGAACTTTCGAGCTACAATGTGAGCTTGTTCAAACATTTACTACATCACATCAGTTCCTTTGTTGGATGAATGTCGAACAGCGCGAAGTAAAAGTCATCGGGGAGCTGTGCGAGAATAATTATGAGAAAAAACATATTATGTGACACTCAGTAATTTTACAAGAGTACAAGAGGACCCCCTGAAAAAAAGCAACCCCCC
>NW_004797291.1:591504-592886 GCF_000002075.1 Aplysia californica | reverse complement strand
ACCCCCCAAAAAAAGACAATAAATAAATAAACAAAGAAAAGGACTGTCTAGACGACATGCATGACTCTACTGTAGGCCTAATCGGAGGCGTCGTTGTGTGTCGAATGAGTGTCCGCTGATCACTTTTCTTTAAGGCAGACATAATTTAGATTATTTAGGAGGTGGGAGTCCAATCCAGCCTACCAGGGCCAACTCGGGCTGAGAGGGACACACCATCCCAACAGCAAGACCGACAAACTCGATAAAACTTATTTCATTCCACCCTACCCCCACCCCACCCACACCCCATCCCCACCCCCCCTCGGGAATCGGAACTCAAGACTCCTGCGCCGCGTGCGATAGCAAAGCACCTGACCGTCACTCCACAGAGGCCGGTAGCTGATCACTGAAGACGCCGTTGCTTTTATGTACCACCCAATACTATTATGGTCTATTTTATGTCGATGGGCACACATGAGATAAGCTAAATACTATCATGGCTACTTCTGCAGTGGTTATTGTTAATATCAACATGCCGCAGTGATGTCGTTCCTCCCCCTCTCGGTATTTCTGCTACCGAATCACGTGTCTTGTAAAAAACAACAACCCCACTTTTCTTTGGACAATGTGTTGTTTTAAATAAATGCAAAAACTAAAAAAGACAGGCACAAATAAAACCATTTTAAGCGGGACATCTGCAACCCCCCCCCCCCCCCCACCAGAAAAAAGACACAGAGAAAACTAAGAGAATAAAAATCGACGTAGAACCTTAGAGAGATGCCCTCCACCCACATGCCCCTACAAAGCCTAAGCCATTTGTTACTGTCGCTTCTGCAGAGAAGGCCTCAAATTAAACATGATGAATAAAAAAAAACCCACAAGAAAACCGGATGAAAAGAGATAACCTTATGGATCGCCTCCCGCCGAACTCCAGAGACGAATCAGTCTAGTGCTCAACCTACTACGATACAAAAAAAGGGGACATTCGGCATTTCCCTCTTTTCCTATGTTTTTATACAAAACTATCTGCAATCGAACTAGACGATTTTCTACTTCCTCCGAGAGCGCATGCTTCGGTTTATTTCTTCACTACGCCCGCGAACAAATCTCATTCCATCGATTTTGGAGACCCTTATATTTTTCGGTGCTCCGATTCAGTTAATTTCTTTCTTTTTTCTTTTTTAAATCCTTTATTTCCCACTTGTTGTCGGAAACGTTTCGAAAAGCTCTCTCTCAAGGTTCTTTTTCGTCTCCCAGGACCGGGTTCGTCCCCGCCTTTCTTCTCTCACTCACTGCTGTCTTCCGTTCTCAGGAGCAGGAAGCGGAGTGCATGTGGTCAGTCTGTCTGTCTGTCTGTCTGTCTGTCTGTCTGCCTGTCTGTCTTTCTGTCTGCCTGCCTGCCT
>NW_004797291.1:588822-591404 GCF_000002075.1 Aplysia californica | reverse complement strand
GTTGTACGTCCAAAAGATTATATTTCTGTTCTATGATATATAGAGATTACCATTTTCAACAAAATAACGACCCTTTTGGCATGATCAGACAAATACAGATATAATGCTAACAAAAAGTACAATTGGCAAGGAATAGTTTTAGTATATTAAGCTGACTGAGCCACTGAGTCATATTCTCCATACGTGTGTGTGTGTGTGTCTGTGTGTGTGTGTGTGTGTGTGTGTGTGTGTGTGTGTGTGTGTGTGTGTGTGTGTGTGTGTGTGTATTCGACAGAAGACAAATACATTTTTTAATGTAGCCGACATTGGCCAAGACTGTCGCCCATTTTCAACGTGAATAGTGGTTGTCTTAGACTGGTGGACATCTTGGACATTGGACTGTGTCATAATATAGGACAAAACGAAAGGGGGAAGTTGGAAGTGGCCGTTTGTAAAGATGGTTGTCCCGGACAGGTAGTCGTTAGAGCAAGTTCAACTTTACTGTGTGGGTGGTTGGCGGGTGCTCTAGTGTGGTTTGCTTCTTCTTTCCTGTCAAACATCTGTCCCCAGAGAGGATTTACGGTAATAGTATTACTGTAAACTCTCTGATCTCCCCTCTATTCTTCTTAACTTATATGACCTTACTGTGTTGCTAGTGCCATAAAACTTTGACTAAAACTAAACATTTTACTCTGAGCCTCTGAGCAAGTGGGTAGTTGGTGGGTACTCCAGTGTGATCTGTTTCATATTTCTTATATAAGAAATCTGTCGTCCTTATCTGTCCTCTTGAAAACAAATTTGTTACTCTTGTAACACCACGACTCATCTTCGGCATTTATATGACCTAATTGTGTTTTATGTGCCGTAAAACACTGTCTAAGACAAATCAAACTTGAGCGCACCAGATCAAGTTCGAAAGCCGCTTCTCCATAAAGGCGGACTGTGAAGAGATCCTCACGAAAAAAAACTCCCAGAAAAAAAAAAAAAAAAACCCAACAAAGCAAACAAAAACAAAACAAAACGAAAAGCACGAAATCGTGTCATCTCAACTTCCAAATGTCAGCACCGGCGACTGACTACCACTGGGTTACTGTAACTTTTGCTGCCATTTGTAAAAATACAGTATATGCAGTTTTTACAATTTCACAGGAGAGCCAATTAAAAACAAAACAAACTAAAACAAAAACAGGAAAAGAAAACCAAAAAAAAACCCAACCTGAATATTATCACAAATAAAGTAACATTAAAAAGATACCCGGGAAATTATTATCAAAATTGTATTCTTAAAAATATTGACTTGTGTTGTTGGCAAAGAGTGTGTTTTCTTGGTAACAATATTCGTGTTTTTGGTTTTGGCTAACCAGTAAAATGGCAAAAAACTGCATATACTGTATTTTTAAAGATGACGACATTGTTAATTAGCTCATTAGAGAGACATGACCTCTGTCAGCTCACGCCTTGATTTGCTCTTCCATCTCCGCTTTTTCTTCCTCTACATTCTCCCCATTCTCTGCCTCCATTGCGCCTCCTTTTCTGCTCTCTCTTTCATTGTCTACGTGTACTCTTCCTCTATTGCGCCTCCTCTTCTGCCTCCTCATCTCTTTTTTATACTCATCTTCTTCCTCTGCCGCCGATCACCTCATCCTTATCCTCCGCATCCTCTTCTTCCCCTTCTCTCTCTCTCTCTCTCTCTCTCTCTCTCTCTCTCTCTCTCTCTCTCTCACACACACACACACACACACACACACACACACACACATATCCCCCCACACACACGCGAGCATACATAAATGCAAACATGCACGCACATACACATACAAAAAAATGCACCAAGCGGGTGGACGGAAGTGTCCATCTGTACAGCAAGGCGGGTTGATGCAGGCAGACGGCTGAGTGCCCATGTATGTAAACACACGCCGACATTTACGAGCGCACGCCAGTCGCTGCTGCCCGGGGAAGCGACAAAGACAAGAGAGTGGGCGACAGGGCTCACCACACCATTTCGCACCACACAGGAACGACTACTACATCGCTCCTGATCTGCACGTTCAAAACAGAAGGGGAGTCCCAAGGCCTGCATCTCTTTTTGTTTTAGTTTAGTTTTACGCCCCATTCAACAGAAATCAGTTCTTTAACAGGCGGGAAGGACACACAAGACTGACCATCACCCTGCGATCGGCGATACAAAGGAGCCAAGTTTCAAAGAATCTTGAAAACTTCCTGAATATAAACTATAGACAGATTCTAACGAAGAGCGAAACGGGGATTTTACCAACCACCTATCTGCTATATTACGCCCTTTTCTTGTGGTCTAGCTACATATTCCTCCAAACATTGTTTGTTTGTTTGTTTGTTTGTTTGTTTGATTGTTTGAGTAACGAGACTCTGACAATTTCCTGTCATCTGTTTTCGTAAAGAGAAGCACATTGACACAATTATGGTCATTTTGATTTATTTTTTTTTATTGAGTAGGTGTTTTACGGTTTACGGCGCTATCGACCCAATTTGGGTCAATGGCACAGAATTCTACACTTATAGAACGGGAACTGTACCACGTGACCTGTGAGGAATTGAAGACCGAAAACAATGGCGTCTTGAGGGCA
>NW_004797291.1:586669-588722 GCF_000002075.1 Aplysia californica | reverse complement strand
CCCCCTCTTTTTCCCCCTTCTACTTATTCGTTGCGCAAAGCACATCGTATCTTGTCGACCGGAAATGGACAGCAAACCCAAATTCCCGCCTTTTCCCCCATAACCGCACCACGTCCGTTGACGGGAACATTGCACCCATACCAAGGATTCTCTACTACCATAACATAACGCTCGCAATCTCGCCCTTTGTATACGGCTGCAGAATGCTTACGTCCCTTTATGCCGTCATTATTTCCCCACAACGGTGGCGTGGCAAAGCCCAGCCGCGCTGCTCTGACAAATGGTACCGCACACATTGTCTAGTAACGTATAGCAATTATTGTACAGTTACGCGTAGCAGAAGGGCCCTTTTGTCTCGGGTCCCCCCTGTAAGCTGATGGCCTGACCTGTCATAGGGGCTTGTGTTTTATCAATCTGTTGGTAAATCATCCGCGCAGGGGCTGTCGTCTCTTTCTGTCAACTCCCCGGGAGATAAAACAAAGGGTCTCAAGCTGTAGGCTAGGCTACGTCGCTGACGATACCGTCTCAAACGACGACACGAAACCGTTATGTACGGCACCGAAATGGCTCGGATACCGAAACTGTAATGACGAGACAGTCTCAGACGACACGAAACCTTACAGTACTCCACCGAAAAGGCCCTGAAACCGAAACTAGACCAACGATGCTGTCTTGAACGACACGAAACTTTACAATATGACACAGAAACGACACCGATACCGAAAAAATGCCGACGACAGTCTCAGACGACGAAACTTACAATACGACACCAAAACGACACCGATGCCGAGACAGCACAATTATGAAATGCTTCAAAACGATGAGAATCCTTAAACTTGAATTTCTGGACTTGAGTTGACACCTGGTGAAAACTTCCCTACCGACACCGAAACGCCACCGAGACGAAATTCGAATCTATTGCGAGAATCTTCACACGGAAATCCATCGACACAAAATAACTCCCGAGACGACGACAATACCTGCAGCACCACCGATATCGTCGTTGTGTTTAACGTTGTCTCCGCCGTGTCGTTTCGTGTGTCGGCACGTGTGTAACTTTGTTTTTGTTTTGTTTTTTAATCTCCAAAAGCTAAAGATCAAACGGTAATCAAGTTGTCGACGGCCACTGTTCTTATGGCATGTCGACTGGCGACAGGGCCAAGAAATTAATTGGTGTTGTCGGCAAGCTATTCAGTTGTTCTTAGCTCAGAAAGTCCTTTTTTTTTACCGGGAATAGATAGATAGATAGATAGATAGATAGATAGATAGATAGATAGATAGATAGATAGACAAAGAAAGAGAGGTAGATAGTTACATAGATAGATAGAGAGAGAGACAGAGAGAGTGAGAGAGAGACAGAGAGAGTGAAAGAGAGAGTGGGGGGGGAGAGAGAGAGAGAGAGAGAGAGAGAGAGAGAGAGAGAGAGAGAGAGAGAGAAAGAGAGAGAGAGAGAGAGAAACACGGTTTTTTTAAACAATCGTACCAACATTATGTATTTATCTCTTCTTGCTTTTGCTTTCCCCAACATTTAGAATTGGCATTTCGACAAGATATTATTTCTTGAGCCGATACAATGATACCATAGATTAGGAGCGTATATTATATATGGTCGCCCTTAAGCACGGCGGGGCTATTCCGAAAAATGCTGTTTTTAGAAAGTCAAAGGTAAAGTTTTTGGATCCTCGTTCAGTTTCTTTAAAAGGCAAGGAGATTTTTCTCTAATACCAAACAAATATACACACCAATGAAACTCAGCTTCTCCTATAGGTAGGGCAATGCCCTCTTTTGGTGTAGGTCAAGATTTCTGGAAACCCTCGAAATCTGGGTTAGCGGGTGGTTGGAAGGCGCCTCTGGCAGCCAACTTCTCCCGTTTCCCTCTGTTGCTTCTGTCTGTCTGTCTTTTTTTCCCCCTCAGCACCAAATGGCCATTACTGTGTCGATATGCTTCTCGTTACTAAAACGATACTCAAACAAGAAACTAAATATCTTTCTTCTTGAATGAGGAACAATGACATCTTATTTCAAATTTTTGTTCCTTTCATGCCCCCCCCCC
>NW_004797291.1:583414-586419 GCF_000002075.1 Aplysia californica | reverse complement strand
CTTTCGAGCTTCTCGGAAATGTAGTGGATCTGAGTCTGAGATCACGGGCTGTCTCTGGTCGGATTGCTGAGCGTCGTTGGCTCTCGGCAAATCGTGTTTGGAAATCAGTAAACCGGCGTGTGCGGTGTAGCCGTTTGGCGTTAAGCCGGTCGTCGCTCGCAGGAGACCCGGGCTCGATTCCTGAATGAGAAGAATTTTTTTTTTTAAATCGAGTACCTCAGTCTTACTGCAGGGATGTTGTATCCATCTCTACCCTTGTCGGCCATGACAGGCAGGGGTGTCTGCGTATTTTTTTTTTCTTAATCAGTAAAACCGAGGGGTGCTCACTTGTCAAATTATCCCGATCTGCACGATCCGATCGGAATAGAATCGTTAGGAAATGGCGCTGGTAAACTAGTGATTGGTGATGAATGTGGCCCCTGACAATTTGATAATTAATTGAAAAAAAGAAGAAATCAATCGATCTGTCCTGAGAAAAAAATAATGGGTGGTTTGCGGGTGCTCTAGTGTGGTTTGCTCCTTCTTTCCTATCTAACATCTTTTGTCCTGATCTTTCCTCTTTCTTTTTTATGTTTGTTACTATCTTGTAACACCTGTAATCTTGGGCACTTATTTGACCTTATTGTGTTGCAAGTGCCGTTAAACTCTTACTAGATTCTAAATGTAAAACTGATCCCTTCTTTTTTTGTCTTTGTTACCCTCTTTAATTTTCGGCACATATATGACCTTATTGTGTTGCAAATGCTGTTCAACTCTTACTACCCTCCCCCCCTTCCAAAACCTGTCTAACTATCTCCTGCTGCGACCTGCACGATATTGGGAACCGGCTTAATCTGGCAGCAAGCGACTTTGTTCCCGATTACGCAACCTTCTTTAGTAATCTTTTCAGGAAGGGTCGAAGCATCCCACACCTCCCTAAATGTCCAAATTGTGTGGATGAAGATATTAATCATTTTGCAGTTACTCTATTACTCTCTGTCTCTATCTATCTATCTCTCTCTGTCTCTCTCCCGCCCTCCTCTTTCTCTCTCCCCCCCCCCCCCTCTCCCTCCCCCCCACCTTTTGTTCTCTCATTCCCTCATTTCTTCAGTCGTTTCCTCACTCAATCACCCTGTCCTGCCCGGAACAAAGCCACCGTGTGGTGTGCCCATACAGCCCCCCCTCTCCCCACGGACCACGTCACCTCCCGTCACTACATCGTGACCCTTCTATCGATCATCACCTCTGCTCACAGCTCGCCTCTTTACCACACATGCTCACACATTATTACATGTATATCAACACATGCGCAAACCCATCCGGTCGTATGGACACTCACTTATGCGCACATATGCACTCACACACATAAACATGTACATACACAGACACACGTGCGCTCATGGACGAAAAACAAAACATTTACCCATACACAAACACACTTATGGGCACAAATAAAACGTACACTCTCACACAAACTCACAAACACACAAATACGCACAAACACACACACACCTGCACGCTCGCGTAGGCACACATGCACACACTCACACACACACTCGCACACACACACACACACACACACACACACACACACACACACACTCATATGCACTCACACACTCAAATGTTTTATTAAAGAAACGAGGGCCCTTGTAAAATATCAATATACCTAGGAAGAAACCAAGCATAAATATCTTTTGCGTTACTTAAAAAGAGGCCAGTTTGGTATAACCAAAGCATGCAATAAAATAATCAATTGTCCAACAAGAACTGAATTGTGCAACTAAAACATGCCATCAAATTATCTAACAATAACTGAGATATGTTACCATAACATGCATTGACATTATCTAACAATAAACTATACTGTGTATTCATAACATGCAATAAATAGATTATCTAACAATAACTGAACTGTGAAGTGTAATCAAAACGTGCAACAAAATTGTCCAACAATAACTGGACCATGTAACCATAACATGCATTGAAATCATCTAACTATAACTTTACCTTGTGATCATAACATGCAATAAATATTTTTCTAATAATAAATGGACTGTGTAATGTAACCACACGTGCAATAAATAAATTATCCAACTATAACTATACCATGTAATCATAACATGCAATAAATAAATAATCTAACTAAAACTGAACTGTGTAGCCAAAAATAAATGCAGTATAATTGTTTAACAATAACAGAACTGCCCACGAGCAGTAAATCGAAATGGTAATGTCTTTATTCCCACCTAGTTACTCATATAAAAAAAACGTCTACATGTGCCTTGATTGGGTGCACGAGCACTTCCGTGTTTTCCACAATGTTCCACTACAATGCTCATCATTAATAACGATCCAATTTCAATTGCACGTGCGTCCGAGTGTGACCATTATCGGTTTTTATCTTTGTGTGTGGAAGCGCTCCGGATTCTGACCCCACACAGAAATTAGTGTGCCCTGGTAGTAGCGAAGGAAAATTAAGAAACCCACAGGGGTAAAATTAGCTTTCAGTAAGAGTTTTATGACACTTGCAACACAATAAGGTCATATAAGTGCCGAAGATTAGAGGTGTTACAAGAGAGTAACAAAAGTTCTCCGGATTCTAACCCCACACAGAAATTAGTGTGCCCAGGAAGTAGTGGAAAGAAAATAAGAAAACCCACTGGTGTAAAATTTGTTTTTAGTTCGAGTTTTATGGCACTTGCGACACAATGAGGTCATATAAGTGCCAAAGACTAAAGATGTAACAAGTGAGTAAAAAGAAAGCGGAAGAAGGAATTAACCAAAGAAGAGCACCTGCCAACCACTTGCTGGAAAATGAGCCGCACAATAAAAGAGCAGTGATATATGTTGATGGCAATGAATGCGGACAATAAAACAGCGGTGACATATTTCATGTTGGGAGTGAATGCGGAAGCGGGGAAAGGTGACGAGAAAATAAAACATACGGACGATGCTTCACGAGCAGGCGAGATGTCTAAACCTCGCCATAAAATACGGACGAAAAGGGAGGGGGTGGGGTATTT
>NW_004797291.1:581893-583188 GCF_000002075.1 Aplysia californica | reverse complement strand
TGGGGAGGAGGGGGTGGTAGGGGAGAGACATAAGGGCAGCAGGATACACGTGTCTTTATAGGCGGTGCTCATTGACAAGATCGATTCTGTTCGGTTCGGTTCGCATCGGATCTGGTCGATTTCTGGCGGCTTCGACTCGCTATCTTGAAAACAAGTTTCTAAGGCCATCTCCGGAGTCGCTCAGATTTTGCCACGATGGTAGTTTTTGCCCTTCCATTGAGGAGAATCTGACTAGCTCCTACTGATTTCGTACGACCGAACCGATTTGAGAGACGGCGTGATCATTTGAAAAAATAAAAACGTGCACAAAAGATGATTCTTAAAAAGTACACATTGTATACAAAGTTAGCGTTGAAGTAAAGGAAGTGGGGAGGGACTTTCGATGAAGGAGGAGAAGGGGGAAGAAGAGGAGCAGGAAACGACCAAGAAGAACGCGGGGAGTGGGATGAAAGTAGCAAAAAATGGATGGGGAAAAAAAAAAAAAAGACACGACGAGACGAGAAATGAGGAATAAGGGAAGAGGAAAATGGAGTGGCGGATGAGTTAAACACTTTTATCTCTGCGTCACTGCTTCTGCAATCCCAGTTCCATCTTCTCCATTTGTCTCTCATCTTTAAACAAGAGAAGAAAAAAACAAAACAAAACACCACAAAAACAAAACAAACTGAAAGAAAATGAATGAATGAATAAATAAATAAATAAATAAATAAATAAATAATACGTGAATGAGTTTCATCCCTCGTCTCCGGCCGTCCCTCCACCATTGTTTCTCTACACAAGCCTGGCTTATCACGGCCTTACACAAGGCCAGAACGTGCCAAATCTGTGAACTGATAAGAATAACCTCTGTTGCTCCAAAACGCACAAAGGATTCTGCAGTTTGAGAACGTCATTTTATCGTAATATTGTCCGATTTTTTTTGTACTGCTGTCCGGACGGGTGGTCGAAGGGTGCCACTGGTAGGTCCCACTTCTTTACTTTCCCTGTTTTTTTCTGTCTGTCTTACTTTTCCCATCTCTAAATGGCCATTATTGTGCCGATGTTCTTCTCTTTACTAAAATCAAACAAACAGACTATTCTCCGGATTTTGTTCGACTTTAGGCCGAACTTCAGTCCATGCTGAACTACAGAGCGGATGGCCCTGGTTCGAATGCCAGACTGGGTTTTCTTGAACCCGGGGTCGTCTTCTGGAGTTTTTTAAAAAGCTCTTAACCTATTTGACTCGGTCTTATCGGAGGAGGACGTCACACTCGGAGGTCCCCGCCTCTTAAATAACCTAATAGTGTCTAAAGGGG
>NW_004797291.1:581325-581793 GCF_000002075.1 Aplysia californica | reverse complement strand
CCCCACCCTCATGACACCGCTGTAAGGAAGCAACTTTATTGTGTGTTTACGGCCATTGGCCCCCATCACGTCACATAAAACACCCATTTATTAAAATAATTTACAAAATGAAAAAATGCATGCTATGCACATAATATTATCGCTTATCATGGGTCAAACATTGCATATTTTTGTCACTGGGTGGAGTAACAATTTCCTTTGATGGGCAACATTTGGACAATATAAAACAAATGAATTAAACATAATGATACCTCTGTAAATCGTATTGATGGTGCCGAAAGGTATTTACGATCAGTACCACAGCTCTATAGACGTGCTGACAAGGTGAGTTTCTTCACGGATTTGACCATGATACCTTAAGTATATAAGTTGGGTTTGTACTATTTATAGGTATGGAATTGTTTGTTTGTTTAGTATAGGGTTTTACGGCGCTCGCAACTGCATAAGGTCATATGAGCGCGCGGGACA
>NW_004797291.1:579153-580571 GCF_000002075.1 Aplysia californica | reverse complement strand
CCCCCCCCACCCCTCATTTGTGTCGATCGATTTTTGCCAGTTCCCCAATCTAGGATTGTTAACACTAACCCATTTTGTGAGTAGATCTCTACCCCTCAGATAATGTGTCGAGTTGTGTAAGTTGGACCGGCGTTTGGGGTATAGTTGTGGATAGCCGCTTCGCTATGACGAGCGTGTCGTCTGGTCACACGGAGTCTTTTTCTTTTCACCTTTCTTTCTTTCTTTCTTTCTTTCTTTCTTTCTTTCTTTCTTTCTTTCTTTCTTTCTTTCTTTCTTTCTTTCTTCTTTCTTTCTTCTTTCTTTCTTTTTCTATTTCTGTATTTCTGTATTTCTTCTGTATTTTCTTTCTGTATTTCTTTCTTTCTGTATTTCTTTAATTTCGTCTTTTTTCATTCTGTATTTCTTTCTGTATTTCTTTCTTTCTGTGTTTCTTTTCTTCCGTATTTCATTATGTATTTCTTTCTTTCTTTTTTTCTGTGTTTCTTGTCTGTTTTAATTTTTTTTAGCTTGTTTGTTTGTAAAGTTTGTTTTTATGTTTGTTTTGTTTGTTTGTGTCTTTTTGTCTTTTTTTCCCCCTTTGCCCTTCTTTTTTGTCTTTTTGTCTTTCTTTTTTCTTTCTTTCTGCTTTTTTGCTTGTTTGTATTTTCTTCTTTTTTTATGCAGCCTCCTTTACACCCCCCGGGCGCTCTTTAAAAAAATTATTCTGTTCTCCTTTTGTTTTCGCCACCACACCACTCATTCTCGAGTCCCACGTTTAATAAACCCCACCACCATGAACGGCAGCGCCGGGAGCATGTCGTTCTTATCGTCTCGGACACACACACACAGTAGAGCTGGGCAATGAATCGCTTTAGCGAAATCCGGAAAATGTGTTAAGGCACCTCTTAGGCAAATAATAATTATGATATGAACTGCTTCGGCAAATAGGTAAGAACAACTTCGACAAACGGGTGAGCATCACTTCAACAAAATATGGGTGCACCCACTTCCGCAAGCGGGTTAGGAAAGGGAGTTAAAGAGTCTGAATTTGGACAATGTTTCCTTGAGAATTACCCGGTTATCCGGATAGATTATCCGGATTTCCCCCACCTCTATGACACCCAGATCGCCAACACCAAGGACATCCCGGGGAAAGGGGAGGTAATTTATCTCCTCCCTCCGGTTGTTGCCTGTCAGCGCCTATTTACCCCGCGCTGAGCAGTCTTGTGGAAGGACTGAGTTGTTTCCCCGTGGCCGCCGTCCGACTGTTTGTTTGTCCATCTCCTTTGAAAAATTGATTCTAGTTACCATGTAGTTATATTTTGTTGTGTTTTAAAACGTGGTTGAGTCGTTCTACCCTGTCTGTCTGTCTGTCTGTCTGTCTGTCTGTCTGTCTGTCTGTCTGTCTGTCTGTCTGTCTGTCTGTGTCCCCCTCTCCC
>NW_004797291.1:573166-576786 GCF_000002075.1 Aplysia californica | reverse complement strand
GTCTGTCTGTCTGTCTGTCTGTCTGTCTGTCTGTCTGTCTGTCCATCTGTTTGTCTGTATGTCTGCACTAAGTTGTAGTTCTCTTTTGTGCCGAGTGCTGCTTTTTTTGCTTTACATGGTCAGGTTTATTTTACTATTTTAGTTTGTGATGGTGTATGGTTGGGTACTCTTGTGTAGTTTGCTCCTTTTTTCCTCTCAAACATCTATCTTCGTTATCTTTCTTTTTTGTGTTTGTTGCTCTCGTTTAGTCTTAGGGACTTGTATGACCTTATAGCGTTGCGAGTGCTGTCTTACCAAAACTAAACTACGTTTGAGATGTTTCCCTTGCTTGATTTACAAGAAACTTGACTATAAAGGCCTTTTTTCCTGTGCTGTAGGAGAATTTGCTTTAAAAGAAACTGATGATATTCACCATCATCATCAAGTGCCAGATCTTTGGCAGACATCGGCGATCATGGTTTTCCATTCATTTTAAAAAAGCTACGTTACCCTGGTCTTCCCCCGTTACCCACCTGTTCAGGTTCTTTAAGTAGGTTGATCTGGGCCTGCCCCTGCCTCGTTTGCCTTAAGTTTTGCCAGTGAGAGCTTGATGTTCTAGACCTTATGTCTACTCAGGTGTCCCAAAAACTGCTTGTTATGAAGGAAAAAAACCCCACATTGTCACAGCTCAAACAGATAACTGTCAAAATGGATTATACATATGTCGAACGGGGAGTAAAGCTCATGTCTCAACTCGAACAAATGAACGTCACAATTGGCTATAATTTGTCTGAAAGGGGAATGAAACGTTTGTCTCAACTCATGCAAATAGGTGCTAGTTTAAAATCGACGTAACGCCCGACTCGTTTTGCTTTTGCAATCGCTAAGCTGTTTCGTCCAGGTGTTTTCTTCTTGATCGTAATATGTACAGGCTGATACATTGTGAGAGCTTTATGCCTAGTGCACATCGCCGATTTCATACTTTCGATTCATTCGATGCAGTCGGCGAAGGTTAGGATTTTTATTTCCTTCTTATCGATGGGCAAAGGTAGCTATTTTGGCACACCTTGACCAACTTCTCTAGAAAAAATCGTTTTTGCTTTTGGAGGATTTGATCACTTTGTTTCAAAATAGCAGCTTTTGGCTCCTTTCATGTAGGAAAGTCTCGCTGGCTTCAACTCCGTTAGGCGGTGCCCATTTGAGGATCTGTTGGGTTCTGTTCGATTTCTGGCAGGTTCGTTGTACATTACAAATTGACCCTTGCCTCAGACTGATCGCTCAACTCGGGGCCTCGATGAAAACAGACGCGTTTGATTTTGAAGGCCATCACTGGTTTCGTTCGGTTTGTGCCCCGATGGTAGCTTTTGCTTTTCTGTGGAGGAACATATGGCTAGCCCCCGACGACCAAACCGAACCGATCAGAACCGAACCAAACCGAACTGACCCTAGCCAATCCGTACCGAACCGAACTGAGCCTAATCGGTAAGAGTAGGCTTCGGCCGCCACCCGGGCAAAATTCAAAATTTCCTTCCAACAGAGAAAGTTTAAATTAATGTGTCCCGCGCGCTCATATTATGCTGTTACGAGCGCCGTAAAACACTTACCCCCCCCCCCCCTAAAAAAAGGAAGAAAATAACCGAGCCGAGCTTATCCTTTCGATGGGCACCGATTTTAAGTGGACGGGCAGTGTGCAGTGCGCACCGGGTATTATCTTTGATGTGTTTACACGTTCTCAGCTGGGGCGGCGCCAGCGGGCAGGGAGTTTACTTGTGTGCACCTGCTCTGTCAATGTCCCTACAGGTTTCCTTCCGGCCACTGCTTACTGGCTCGCTCTCTGTCTGTCTGTCTGTCTGTCTGTCTGTCTGTCTGTCTGTCTGTCTGTCTGTCTATCTGTCCACACACTCTCTTCTCCCCCCCCCTGCCTCTGCTCTCTATGGGTGTACGTGTGCGATGGTGTGAATGCGTGTGAGTGAGCGTGGGTGCGACCGCTCACAAGTGTTTGTCCGTTAATGCGTGTATGTGCGTTTGTTTGTGTGCGTTTGTGTGCGTGACTGCGTGTGCACATGTGTGTGCGCGGACGCGTGTGTTGACAGAACCACTCAACCAAACGTCTGTTGTTTACAATCATTGAGCCCTTCTTAATGCTAATCCTGAGAATTCCCCGTCTTCCACTTCTACTTCTTTTTTTCTTTCTCTCCGTTGTTTTCGCCTGTCTGTCTTCTTTCCCCCCCCTCCCCCCCCAGCACTTAATGGCCATTATTGTGTCGACGTTCCTCTGTTTACTCAAACTCAAACAGTCTGACCCCGTGGGTGGTTGGAGGGTGCTCTGGTCCGGTTTTACCCTTACCTATCAAACATCTATCGGTGAGTGGTTGGCGGGTGCTCCGGTGTGGTTTGCTTCTTCTTTCCTATCAAGCTTCCTTCGTCTTTATCTCCCCTCCTTTTTTGTGTTTGATACACTCTTGTAACTCCTCTAATCGTCGGCACTTATATGACCTCATCGTGTTGCAAGTGCCGTAAAAACTTACGAAAACTAAACATCTATCGGCCTCATCTCTGCTTCTTAGCTTGTTTCGCTATAGTTTTACGGCGTTGGCAACTACAAAAGGTCATTTTATGAGCGCGCGAAACACAAGTTGGTTGCATTCACGACAGGTCACAGCACGGCTCGGTTTTATTTTATGGTTAGGTTAAACAATTTATGATAAGTTAACATTTAGTTTTAAAACAACAATTTATATTTTTAGAATAACAACTTTTCGTTTTTAAGTAAAAGCTAATGGCCCTAGCTTTTGGTTGGAGGGTGCCACAGGTAGATCCTACTACTTTATTTTCCCTCTATTGTTTCTGTCTGTGTGTCTTACTTACTTTATCCCGGCACTAAATGGCAATCATTGTGTCGATATACTTCTATTTACTCAATCAAACAAAACCCTCCAAAATGTTCAGAAAAGAATGAAGCTTAGAACGATTTTTCAGTTGCAGCACAGACCGGCAGATATTCACGGCCAACGAGATTGGCGTCGGCGGCCTAGTGGTTAGGCTACGGCCCCGTAATCCTGATATTTTGGGCTCGGGGGCTCGAGCCTCAGCTCGGTCCGACGTTGTGTCCTTGGGATAGGCACTTTAAATGAATTTCCCGTCTTGACCCGATCCTTTCGGAGATGGACATTAAAACCGGAGGTCCCGCCTCCTAAATAACTTAATAGTGTTTGATAGGGGCGTTAAACTTACACCTTTTCACTCATTTGACTCAGTCCTTTCGGTTATGGACTTTAAACTCGGAGGTCCCGGATTGCTCCTTCTTTCCTATTAAACAACAATTGTCTCTATCTCTCTTCCTTTTTTATGTTTGTTATTCTCTTGTAACACCTCTAATCTTCGCCACTTATGTGACCTTATAATGTTGCAAGTGCCGTAACACTCTTACTAAAACTAAAACCCATATCATTTCACAATGTTTCCCTCGGCCACTGAGGAAAACAACAGCAGAGCAATAGTGCAGCACCAATCAGTCTAAGAAGACGTGTCACAAGACTTCTCAAAGTTAACACACTGCAGATTTCTCCAGCTGATGGTGTGCTTGTTGACCTCCTGACAGGCTGTGATTCAGTACCCCCGCCCCCCCCCTCCTCCCCACC
>NW_004797291.1:568147-570174 GCF_000002075.1 Aplysia californica | reverse complement strand
CTCTCTGTCTGTCTCTGTCTGTCTGTCTGTCTGTCTGTCTGTCTGTCTGTCTGTCTGTCTGTCTGTCTGTCTCTCTCTCTCTCTCCCTCCCTCTCTCTCTCCCTCTGTCTCTGTCTCTCCCTCTCTTTCTCTGTCTGTCTGTCTGTCTCTCCCTCTCTCCCTCTTTCTTTCTCTCTCTCTCTCCCTCTGTCTCTGTCTCTCTTTCTCTCTCTCTCTCTCTCTCTATCTCTCCCTCTGTCTCTATCTCTCTCTCCTTCTCTTTCTGTCTGTCTGTCTGTCTGTCTGTCTGTCTGTCTGTCTGTCTGTCTGTCTGTCTGTCTGTCTGTCTGTCTGTCTGCCTCTCTCCCTCTTTCTTTCTCTCTCTCTCTCTCTCTCTCTCTTGCACCCCCTCTCCCTCTCTTTCTCTCTCTGTCTCTCTCTCTCCCCAACCCCCCTCCCCCGTTATTTCCGTTATTCATTTTTACAAGAAATGAGGGAATTATGTGAAGTCTACGCATTTCGTCGTCAGTAAACTGTTAGAACTAATATTTTAAGTGTAGAATGCAGTGTTTTTCACGATGGAAGGGGAGAGAGAGAGAGAGAGAGAGAGAGAGAGAGAGAGAGAGAGAGAGAGAGAGAGAGGGAGGGAGGGAGGTGGGTAGTTGGCGGGTGCTCTGATGTGGTTTGCTCCTTCTTTCTTATCAAACATCTATCGTCCTTATCTCTCCTCCTTTTTTGTGTATGTTAATCTCTTGTAACGCATCTGTTCTTCGACACTTAAATGACCTTGTTGTGTTGCAAGTGCCGTAAAACTCTTACTAAAACTTAACTAAAAGAGACAGAAGAAAGAAGGAAAGAAAGAAAGAAGGAGACAGACAGACAGAGATAGAGAGAAAATTAAATTTGGTTGTTGTTGAAAATTGTAACTACTTTATGCATTTATTCCTTGCCCTTTTCACCATGCACAATTTACACCCTATGGAACTATCTACTTAATTTAACACATGCAATCGATGACAGAGATTTAGAGACTGTAATGCGCCCCCCCCCTCCCCGAATAATTTTGGGCTTAGCCCATCTGATGAGCTGATCAACAATTTGTATTTCTGTTTAACCCCGTTATATTGGTCGTGTCTGTTGACAGTCTCTCTGTTTGCAAAGGCAGCTTCATTAATTGATTTCCAAGTCGGTGATTAGATGGCGCCACTGGTAGGTCCAACTTTCGGCCAGTGGTGTCTGTCTGTCTGTCTGCCTGTCTGTCTGTCTGTCTGTCTGTCTGTCTGTCCCACCCACCCATCGTCGTCCTCTTCTGGCTAGCTACGGGTGCGGTCCTCGTCATATTTCCGTTGTCCCCACGGACGCCAATCGATGTGTGACGTATCCGGGTATGCAAATGGGAGCAGTTATCACCGATTAGGGCCTAGGCTCAACTCACGCCCAGTCATGGAAGGACGATTAGTATGTGTGTGTGTGTGGGGGGGGGGAGTTGGGAAGCCTGGAACAACAACTAATCGATTCCCTCTGGATGAGAAGAGTACCCATCTCCTCCGTCCCCACTCTTTTTTCACCCCACCGAGGTGGTTTAAAAACATTTTTTGGGTGGGTAGTTGGTGTGGTTTGTTTCTTCTTTCCTATGAAACAACTATCGTCCTTATCTCCCTTTCTTCTTTTTTTATGTTTGTCACTCTCTTGTGACACCTCTAATCTTCTGGTGCTCAAATGAACTTATGCTGTTTCGAGCGCCGTAAAACCTCTACTAAAACTAAAACTAACATTTTTTGGGGGTGCTTTTTTGTTGCTCATTTTATGTACGTGTTTATGTTTTACGCTTCAGCGACACGATTAAGATAATGTTTTAGGAGGCGGGCTTCCGACCCTGACTGTCTGTCAGGTCATGGCTAACCTAGGCTGAGAGGGTTGCAGCATTCCATCAGAAATACCCGAGATAATGTATTTTTCCCAACTCGGGAATCGAACTCTGGTCTCGTTCGTGTGACGGCAAGGCGCCAACTCGCTACACCACATACGCCGGTATACACCTCTCCTCC
>NW_004797291.1:565781-567367 GCF_000002075.1 Aplysia californica | reverse complement strand
TATTTATTACTTCATCCTTTTATATGTTTCTTTCTTTCTTTCTTTCATGGGGGAAAATCATTTTCTGCTGATCCGTTTCAGCAGACAAATACAAGTCGTGTTTTACGCCCTATTGATACATAATTTAGATCGCTTAGGTCTTGGCTATTTTGACCTGTCAGCCAGGGCCAGCATTGACTTGGATACACTATTCCGGCAGACAGGCTGGGATGTTCAATTGAAAAACAAAAGAAAAAGGAAGGGGGAAAAAAAGGTAACAATTCACAAATGTTTCCTCTCTGGAATCGAACTCTCGCTCTCTGCGTGCAGTAGTGACAATCCTCGCCGTTTTACTCGTAGAAGCCAGAAACAGAATGAGCCTGTCAGCCGCTAAAATTACTACTACTAGTACCTTATTCCCCCCCTCCCCCCGGTCACCCCGTCATGTCCACCTGTAGGTTGTGGTTATTGCGGCTCTCTAGCCTATAACTTTTTTGCTGGCTGCGTATCCAGCCTCTTTCTCTGGCGTCTGTGGTGTAGCGTTTAGGCACTTTGCTGTCGCTCGCAAGAGACCCAAGTTCGATTCCCGGGTAAGGAGACAATTTTTATCGAGTATCTCTTGTCTTCAGAGGCAAACAGTCAGGTGGTTTGGACATATTATTATTATTATGACACGCATGGCAACTCACTAGCTTGCCAGTAAAGCTTATTTCAAAAGAATATCAGGGTAGAAGGCAAGAGGAAGACCGAGGAAGATCTGGTTCGAAGGTGTGAAGGATACCCTGAAAAAATGCACAACATCTCACCCAGTCAAATCACCCAGCTTGCAAGAGACAGAAAGTTCTTTTTTCCTCTCGGCGCCCTAAATGGTACAAGAGGAAAGATAAAGTAAAGTTAGATATCTGTTTTACTACTGGAATGTTGTATACCTGGCAGTCAGTGTCGGAGGCCTGCGTCCTTAAATGGTCTAAATTGGGTCGACGGGGGCGTTAAAACACCTGCTTTATAAAGACTGGTTCTCCCCGCCGGATGTGTTTGAAGCTAGAGGACGTGTATTTCAAAGACATGTGTCACCCACACTTGCTTGTCGTCGTTAGGAAATGGATCATCTCCCGTGACTCGCGTAATCTGGTGTCAGATGTAGACTCGGCGAGAAAATGACCACCAAAGGCAACGACTTAATTGAACATAGCACCTTAACATGGATGGCTGATGCTTCTATAAATACATTGTTGGTGATGAAGTTCAAGCAATAGCAAATTCACATTTTTTGTGCCTTTGATCGATGTTTTTCAGAAAAATTTGATGCAGGAATGCGTTTCTTAATGGGCATAAAGGGTGTTGAGTCTAAAACAAACAAACACACAAACAAACAACATACATACATACAAACATCAATAGAAATTGCCCAGAGGTCAGCAAAAACTTTGGATTCTCCGATTTCATCGTTTTGACGAGCGCCTGATTTCACCACGGTATCACACATATCTTGTACGTAGTTTGCCCGGACTAACGTGTGGCGGTCAAGTTTTTAAAAAAACGGCGATCGTGGTGTAGCGGTTAGGCCCTTGTCTGTCGCATGTTGGGGGCCAGAGTTCGATCCATTA
>NW_004797291.1:562228-565542 GCF_000002075.1 Aplysia californica | reverse complement strand
GTCCAGGTTGCCCCAAAGGAAAGGGAAAAAAATCGATGAGAATAACACCAATCAAACATGAACACAAGACCCCCCCCTAACTATTTTATTATATAACAAAAACAAGTTTGCAGACTCGACGGAAAGAATCCGGAAGCTTTTTTTCTCTTCCCACCACCCCCCAACCCCGCCGTAATATTGGTCTGTGATCTAGGTCAGCAATATAAACCAGTGGTTCCTGTCTGAGAACTTGACCTGTTAACCGGATATGTACGACTTGGGTTCCTCTCTACGTCAGAGGCCCTTGTGTGACATGTTGTAGCCGGCCCCCGGCTCACACCTGTGTGTCTGCAGGATATGACTGGCTTCCACTCTTGGTGATACGGACACGAATATTACACGCATATTTTAAAAATATAATTCGGTATTAAACAAGTTTTTTTTTTTTTTTTTTTTTTTTACTTTTCCAGTTTTCAATTGAACAGGAAAGGCGTTGAGCCGAAAGACAAAGAACATTACATTTTTTTCCATATCACTCTTAACCCAGTCAGCAGGTGGTCAGCGGGGGGTGTTCTGGCGCGGCCTGCTTCTTTCCTATCAAACATCTTTCGTCGTTATCTCTCTTTATAATTTTTTTTTTTGCGTTTGAAACTTTCTTGCAACACCTCTAATCTTCGCCGTATAAATGCCTAACTGTGTTGCAAGTGCCGTAAAACTCTTACTAAAACGAAACCAACCACCACCAACACCACCACCACCACCAACAGCAACAAGAAAAACAGCAGCAACAACAAAAACAACAGCAACAACAACAAAAAACAGCAACCACAAACAACAACAACAACCACACCAACAACGCAACAACGACAACAACAACTACAACAATTAATCTGAATTGAGTGGCTAAAATGTGGTGGTCAGGTTTGAGTAACCGGCGCATGTGGTGTGGCGGTTAGGCGTTTCGCTATCGTACTCAGGAGAACCGAGTTCGATCTCCGAGTGGGATGAAATTTGTATCAAGTATCTCAATCTTTCTGCTGGAATGTTGTATTCCTCCCACCCGAAAAGCCCTAATAAACAGCGTCGGAAGCCCGCCTCCAGAATGATGACTATTATGTCGATCGAGGCTTAAAACACATACGTTTAAAAATAAAATTGAGTGGAATTTTGGGGCGGTAAGATTTTAGAAGAATATATAAATACATACAATGGCTTTGCTTCAATCTTACCAACCACCCCACCCCTTTCCTCCCCACCCCAAAGAAAAGAACAGAAAAAGAAAAGCCTAAAAACCTAACAATCAAACATCAATATCCCCCAACCCCGAAATATTTTAACAACGAAAAAAATCTTGCAGACCCGACAGAGAGAACCTGGTTGTTTTTTTTCCACTCGTAAACTGGGTAAGTTATCTAGGTCAGCAATATAAACCAGTGGTTCCTGTCTGAGAACTTGACCTGTTAACCGGATATGCACGACTTGGGTTCCTCTCTACGTCATACAGAGACCCTTGTGTGACATGTTGTAGCCGTCCCCCGGCCCACGCCTGTGTGTCTGCAGGATTTGACTGGCTTCCACTTTTGGTGATGTGGACATACATATTACACGTATTTACAAATTCTGGGTTTTTTTTTAAATCATATATTTCAACTACATGGATGGTTTGCTAGTGCTGTGATGTCGTTTGCTCTTTCTTTTCTATCAAACATCTTTCGTTCTTATCTCTTTCTTTTTTGTGTTTGTTACGCTCTTGTAACACTTCTAATCGTCGGCACTTATATGACATAATTAGTCTTGCAAGTGCAGTGAAATTCTTACTTAAACATTAACTCGGTTATTGTGATTGTTAGTTGGAGTTGATGCTTAATATTATGTTTCTGCTTTGGTGCTGCTTGCAGATGTTGGATAGTATCGAAGGAGCAAACCACACCGTAACACCCACCAACCACCCACTCACTCAAATACCCTCGTACTCCAGATCGAAACATTAATTGATGGCGTAATAGTAATAGTAATAGTTTGCGACCGTAATATGTGTTCAGAAATTTGCATCTCTTCAAAGTTAATAGAGCAGGTGGTTGACGGGTGCTCTGGTGTGGCCTGCTTTTTCTTTCCTATCAAACATCTATGTTTCGTCCTTATCTCTCCATCTTCTTTCTTGTGATCGTTACTTTCTTGTAACACTTCCAATCTTCGTCACTTGTATGACCTGGTTGTTTTGGAATTAAGTGCCGTAAAGCTCATACTGCATGTATAACTTAACTAAGCCGAACAAGTATTGTGTGGCTTAGGTACAGAAACACAAGTTGGATCACGTGACTGGAAGTGTTGATGGCTTCTTTAATGAGAATCTCATGTCAATACAGACGTCTCCGCTCACATCCTTTCCATGGACAAAGGGCATGTCGTCCGCAAGCCGTTAAAATGTGCTAAGCCCAGAAAACAAAGTTTTACAGGAGAGAAAAAAAGGGGATTATTTCTTTTGACAAAGTGCACCTACGTTATATTAGGCTGTATTTTTCTTGCTTTTTTAAAAACATTTATTAGACTTTAGATTTCGACAAAATATTTCCTTGATCAAATAATGCAACTGATACTACAGGTTCAGAAACTGCAGTAAAAACGAATCCTGAAGATTTTGGGCATAGTACATTTTAACAGCTGGCTGACCATATGAAACAAAAGGACTGGAAAAGATCGTCCAATAGAAAATCTTTCTCTCGTTTATCCATCCAGACACCACGTTTTCCAAACAGCCCGTCCATTCTTCCCTTCAGTTCTTTCTTCGGCCTCAAACAAAAGTGATCGTGTTCGAAAGAGCACGCTAATGCCCTTTCACTCCCTCCCAACTCTCGTCTTCTTGCACCCCTCCCCTCCCTCCCTCTCTCTCTCTCTCTCTCTCTCTCTCCCTCTCTCTCTCTCTCTCAGTGTCTGACTCTCAAAAAATTGGTCGCTTTTAAGAACGAGCGGGCTAACCCAGATTTCGAAATCTTGACCTTCACCAAAAGTGAGCATTGCCCTTCCTAGAGGAGAAGTTTGGTTTCATTGGTGTGTATATATTTGTTTGATTATACAGAAAACTCTCCTTGACTTTTAAAGAAACTGAACGAGGGGCAAAAATACATTCGATCTTCTCAAAACAGCATTTTTCAGGATAGCCCCCTTGTGCTTAAAAGCTACTAAATGTCTCTGTCTGTCTCTCTCACTTTCAGCTTAATCCTTTCTTTGACAAGCAAGACCACACTCAGATACACGCTCACACACACACACACACACGCACACACACACACGCACACACACACACACACACACACACACACACACACACACACACC
>NW_004797291.1:557166-561497 GCF_000002075.1 Aplysia californica | reverse complement strand
GGGAGGCGTATGTCTATGCTGTTCGAACGAAATGAGTTATCTCCTCTGTAAACGCTCGCAGCAAGTGTGCAGGTTTCCCCGCTGCTGTAGGGGGAGATTTGCTCTCCCATCCCCGCACTTATATACGTATATGGGTTTTACGCCCCTATCTACACTTTAAGGTTATTTGAGAGGCGGGAATTCCGCTGTGGGCAAGGTGGATTGAGAGCCTTGAAAACTCCACAGGTCAAGGCCCTAGGTCAAGAAATCCCAGTCTGGGAGTCGAACCAGGGCGATTCGCTCGGTAGCATAGCATGATTCCGACTGAGCTAACGGATTGCACACCTCCCCCTCGCACCTGCGTCGATGGTGGGTTGGCATGTTGTTACAGATCAGATGGCCATCTGTGTCTGAGAGTCGGATCCGACGGGTGGGCTGACTGACGTCAGAACGTCAGGTCGTCTCAAGGTGGCGGGCGCCCGACGAGATCGTTCGTTTGCAGTTTTCTCAGCGACTGCTGTTTATGAAGCGTGGCGGCAGCTGGGCTTTATCTTGTACCCATCGGCGAAATGAGCTTCAGATTAATGCTTTGTTGATCTGCGCACATAATCGATAGGAACCACTTGGGAATTGCAGAATTTATTGATAGATCCAGGGCTGGGTTCATTCCTCTGAAGAATATCACTTTACGTTTGTCATCACAAGAAATTATGGTGTTTTTCCCCCTCGTATAAGGCGGTACATTATCAAGGTGTTACAATCTAATCCGCTTGTGTCGAACTCGCCTGAGAGGATTTTCGATTAAGTTGATCTTTTCTCGGGTCCCAGCACTTCTTTTTTATAGGTCCCAACGGTTAAGTTGCACTTCGGATCTTTTTTCACTGCCCCAACGACATCAACTCATCCGTAGTCGGCCGACTGTATGAAGACACCCTGAAATATATCTGAAGGATTTTAACATGTATCCCTTGACGCAGGATAGCGTAGCTCCTGACAGACCAAGTTGGAGAGCAGCAATCATTGAGGGCAGCAAATCAAAATAATGTTATGGAGCCTTACGAATATGAATTACTGAAGCCAAGCCGCGTGCATCCACGAGTAGAAATAAATTTTTTTAATGCTCTAAACGTGGCATTCTCTGCCAGAATTTGTGCAGAAGCCACAATTCATTTCAATCCCTATTTCGTATATTTGTCATAAAGGAGTACTCTCCTCTGCAGGTGCGTTGGTCATCATCAGACATTGACGGACAAAGTGTTATTTGTTTGAGGTGGCTCCTGTCCACCTGGACATTATGAAACGATCTTCGACATTCCAGTATCATCTCCGTACAACGGAGACTTTTATAAAAACTTCCCTTTACGCCTGTTTGCCTCTCAGCGCAAAGCGTTGTATTCGGCACTGACGACCACAGTGAGGAGACAGTTTTGTGGCTCAGAAGTGAAATCTTCACACTGTTTAGAAGTTAAGCCTTTGCTCGTTTGCTTATTACTTGCACTTTCAGTGTCACTGCTCGCGCGCTCATAATAATATGACCTATGCAGTTGCAAGCGCCGTAAAACACTCATCAAAACAAACAAGTGTCACCGCTTGGATCTGCGTTTAGCTATTGGTCACGTTACCAAAGGTGAGGTGACTTGAGCAGTCCGGAGTGAGTGACTTACACTTACACACATTTCCTCTAAAATGTCTGAGCGCCAGCCCCGTCTTACACCTGGCTCATGCTGGAACTGTCCTCCACGTGACTCTGTCCATCCTGGTCGGAGCGGCACCCACAGCTGATCCTGACTCGCCTCTTGAGCCTCCTGACCGCCCTGTGCACCACATGATCCGAGCAGGCCACTAGGTGCGGGTAGACGATGGTCTGCAGGGCGCTCACGGCCAGCGTGCACGTGTGGATGTTGACGTAGGCGTGCAGGCTGAGCGAGGCTCGCAGGAGCTCCGTCACCAGCACGGGCAGCATGGCCAGGCAGAAGGCCACACACAGGAGGAGCGTGAGACGGGCCAGGCGCCGGCCCTCAGACTCGCTGTCGCTGGGCTCGCTCACCGCGCTCTCCAGGGTGGGCGCCGAGATGTGCTCTTCCTCCGTGCCGCCCGACGACGCCGGGTCTTTGAACGCCAGACTCGTCGGCTTCTGCACGCCGCCGCTGTGCGAGTTCTGAGAAGGCGAGGTCACGTGATCGGACGCCCCGTCCTTCTCTTCCTCCTTACCGCCGTCCTTATCCTCGCCGGCACCGCTCTCCGGTTTTTGGAACGCTGATTCTTTCTGACCGGCGTCGCCCTCGCCGTGGTTGTACTGGGTGTCGTCGTTGGAGACCATGATGACAGGCGGCGGCGTGATCTTCACGCCCGGGACCTCTGCCTCCTTCTTCTCCACATCGCCCGCCTTCTCTTCCTTCTCGTCGAATTTGAAAGTCGGCAGCGGTTTCAGCGGCAACAGCGGCTTTGGCGCCGGCTGTTTGGCGTTGTCCGAGGGTTTTTTGGTCAGATCCACGTCCGACTGGAATGGCGCCTCTTTGAAGATCTTTGGGTTTTGCAGCTGGGCTTGCAGCGCGGAGATGTCCACGGAGAACTTCCTCACGTAGTTGTATTGCTTGGCTTTGGACACGGGATCCACGGGCGCGGAGGCGGCGCTGCTAGAGTCGCTGATCTGGCAGATTGTGTGTCGCCGACGGCCCAGAACCTGCGCCATGTTGATGCCCAGACGGTTGCCCATCGGTTTGGCCACGGGGCTCGGGAGCTCGGATATTGGGCTACTGTCCTCGCCACCGCCTTTTAGAGAAGCCGTGTCCGCTGCCTCGACCGTGAGCAGCTTGGGCGTGGACGGGGACGGCGTGCCGCTGTGGCTGTTCTCGAAGCCCCCCGTGTTGTCGGCGCCGCCCGCGCACGCGTTGGACTGGCTGATGAGGAACTCTGGAATGGCGAGCTTGACCTTCTTCTGCCTGAAGTGTGGCCGGCCGTCCTCCCAGTACAGGCTCTCCCGGAGGAGGAGCGCAATGAGCGGGAGGGTGGCCAGCACGCACAGGGAGAAGGCCACGGTGAGCAGGACCAGGAATGTCACTTTGGCGCCCGGCTCTGTTAGGACGAACGTGTCCTGGGCACTGTCGGGTGACTTCACACACTTAACGACGAACACGGTGAGGAGAGCGGCAGCGACGATGGCGGCGACGAGGCAGGAGATGAGGTTGCACAGCCTGCCCAGAGGGCGCCAGGAGTAGTTGATGACGCGTGCCATGCCGTCCACGGAGAGGAGCGTGATAATGACGCTGATGATGAGCACGAGGAACAGGTAGAGTGCCGTCTTGGCCGCGGCGATGGTGGCGCTGGGGTGGCGCTGCCAGTAGTGGTAGACCAGGAGGTCGGTGACCTCCAGCGGGCTCCAGGCCACGTTAAGCGTGCAGCAGGCCAGGAAGAGCGCCAGCACGGCCAGGTAGCTCTGCTTGTCGATGTTCTTGCGGCTGAGGACCGCCGCCATGACCGCCGCGCTGCTCCCGCCGCCGAACACGGTGGACAGGAGGTGCAGCGCGATGGAGAGGACCACCGTATAGGCGGCCAGACTCTGCTCTTCCTCGCCCGGCACCGCCGCGTCCTGGAATCTGCCGCCTGCGTCACCGCCGAGCGTGCTGTTGACCACGTTGTAGTTGCCGTTCTTCATGATGGCTCCAGACATCTTGACGACACTGCACGGGGAACTGACACAGTTAATGTCACTGACAGACAGTTGGTGTAACTGACAGATAGTTGTTGTCACTGACAGACAGTTGTTGTCACTGACAGACAGTTGATGTCACTGACGGACAGTTGGTGTCACTGACGGACGAACCCGTTCACGCTTTTTTCCCTGTTCTTTTTTCTCGTTTGTTTCTCGTTACACTCAGTGAGTCGTATCTAGTATGAAACAAGTCATTGGCCTGATTCTGAAGGGGTTATATATATGAAACGTGCCCTTTTTTAAAAATTTGGTATTTTCCAAAGGTTTAGAAGGATCAAAGTTGAATCTGAAACTTTTTTCTCACTTACTTTTAAAGTACTCACTAACTCCTATAGTCTTTGCTTACTCTTAAGGTTCGAAAGAGAACTCTGTTTAGTTAGCAGTGTGTTTGTCAACTGTTTTTATCCTCGTCACATGCTAAATTATCGGTATCTTTGGTGCGGAATGTGACTCTCCCCGGTACAATTGCTGAGACTAAACTTTCGCTATTGCTAGACACTTGCTCTTCTCATATTTTTATTCAGTGTAGAGAACGCTTTCTGTTAGTCTTTGAAAGGGGTGGAGGATGTTAATGTGTTATGGAGGTAGGGGTGAGGGGGGTGGTATCGGAGTGAGGTTTGGTGTCTGGTGGGGGGGGGGG
>NW_004797291.1:554149-556946 GCF_000002075.1 Aplysia californica | reverse complement strand
AGCTCAGATAGAAATGGGGGCGTAATCCAATTTATCTCCGTGGGGCACTTGCCGCTTCACAATAATAATAGCATCATTATGCGGACAGCTGTCACTATCGACCAGTGTCGGTTACTGGGTCAAGATTTTAACTGCGACAGAAATAGCTGGACTTGTCATACGTTCTGCACCGCGCCAGCGAGACGTCTATCTCTCTGTCTGTCTTTCTCCCTTTCTCTCTCTCTCCCTCTCTCTCTCTCTCTCTCTCTCTCTCTCTCTCTCTCTCTCTCTCTCTCTCTCGATCTATATATAGACTCGCGAAATATTTATTTGTCTCTATTTTCGAAACCCCTCTAGTCTGTGTGCCCACCGTAAAGTAAGAATATTATCATGTTGGTAAAAGTGCAAAACATGTACACCTTCACACTATTTTGCTTCTAAGTGCCTTTTCTGTCCTGTTAACACAAGCTCACATTTTTTTCTGCTTATGAACTATACACGCACAGCACGAACTTATTTCTCTACACTGAATTTTTTCTCCCGCACAGAAATTAACCTCTACACAGAAAGTATGCCTCAATACAGAAATCAACCCTCACGCGAAATTATTCCCCTACAGAGAAATTATTCATCGATTCGGAAATCATACCTCTGCACTGCGCGAAATTATTTTCTTAAAAGTCTGACAAATTCTTCGGAAATTGAGTCATCAGCGGCAGTCGCCGTCCGATCTGAGGCTAGGCGCGGTATTGTCGTTCCGGACCCCCGCTCTAATATTCCCTACCATAGAGCGAAGATGGCGCTGTAGCGCTCTTATTTATTATTCTCCACCACAGAGGCCAGGATAGAACTTGTACGGCCTCTGGTTTTTATTTTTATTTTTATTTTTATTTTTTTGCTTTTTTTGGTATTGTTTTCCAGAATCACTTTATGAGAGTAACTTTAATGGTTCAGGGTTGTTTATTTTTTATTTATGGGTTTTATTTTAGTAGTTTGTTTAAATCTTTTTATGAGAGTAACGTTAATGGTCCGGGGTTGCTGTGTTCATGGTTCTTAATGGGCTTTTTAAAAAAAAGGATGACTTATTTGTCACGAGTCACGACGCTGGCTCCGGGGGACTGCTGAATGGGAAAAGTTATAGATCTACAGAGGTTGCGGCGATGTTGTAACTTTTTGTTATTTCTGTTGCTTTTGTTGTTGATTTGCTTGCTGATTGGTCACGTGTTAAGTAAGAACGTGTTTGAGCCAGCTAGTTATAAACCTGCTCACCTCACCACTTCCTCAGTGTGGGCAATTAATGTTCCTGCTGTAAAATTCTTGTCGAGAACTCGCGGTAGCTCTTAGAAGTCCAGGAAGTTTCCTCCACGAGTCACTTTCTTCTAACACTTGCGAGCTCAGAACATTCCTAAGCAATATAATAATAATGACGCACGACTAGCTGTATTGGCGAGAATATTGTTGTGTGATATCCATAAGACGAATGCAGGAAACGCTTGTTTTGTCTGGCTCAGATGTTTGAGAGTTCACTTCGAGTGCCCTGTTCGAGTTTTGAAGACTCCACACGGTGCTGGGCGCTCGCACACTGATGTCGTAGACAGAAGTAATCCTCTTCTCCACCTGCTTATGGAGCGTGCGACTCACTTATGTCCTCTGTTCTTCACCTTTTGGGATTCTCATATCCACAGAGAATGCACTTTAAGGTTTTTGGGATAATTCCACAAGCGTGAAAAACTACCCAAAGATTTCTTCTCTTTTATGAATGCATAAAGTGCATAAATTTTAGAAACATCGCCCCATATTCCTTAAGTTGTCTGCTTGCTGATAACGCGAACATGGGGTGTTTTTTCTATTTGTCACAAAGTTAATGTATTTCAGTTGCAGATCCACACGTTTTTCTTTTCCCCTCCACCGTGTAGGGCAGCTTTCATGTATAGATATCCGCTATCAAAGTCATTTTGGTATTCAGTCTGTGTACGTACAGTTTATTTTTCACGCATGCATTTGTACGCGGATAACAAAAAGTCCAAGTGGAATGTCAGGGAGGAAGGAGTAGGTTGTCTTTTGAAATTGCCGAGAACCCTTTGAATATTGTATCTGAAGTCCTACAAATGAATCAATGTAGACGTTATGGCAGCTTTGTGACTTTTAAATGGCTTCAAACATGAGCAAACCTTTCTTTCCCTTCCCCTGAAATCTCTGAGAAGTCTTGGAAATATTGTAGCTGAAGTCACACAGAAGGACGTTGTGGCCTGTCGTTTTAGCAGCTTCGTTGGTGCTAATGTGGCTTCCTATAGGACGCACTCTCGAAAACGGGCCGGAGGTATCCTGAAAGTTTGTGAATTCACAACACTATATTGTTATGTTTTTATTCCAGACGACACACACGCTCTGCGGCATCTCTTTGCTGCAGGAATGGTGCAGCGCGTGACGGTATGTCAGTCGGAAGTTCAGAGTCTGAAGTCATAATAATTCTCGCAGCACTATCGCTGGGACGTCCGTCTCTTCAGGGAAAATGCCCGGGGTCAGGGATTCAGACATTCCTTGTTCACGTCCGAAGTTTTCACTGCGGACTTCTCACTAAAATCCTTTTATGACAGGCGTAAAATCTGGCCTCACAGCGTATAGTAGAAGACCTCCTCCTCGCCCTCCGGCCGTGGCGGCAAGCTGGGCCGTCCGTGTGCGTATGTATGTATGTGTACGCGCGTGTGTGTGTGTGGGAGAGAGAGGATAGAGCGAGAGAGGAGTGAGACGGCGAACAAGTTTGTGTTGTCGGACCCGAGAGCTGCCGTCGCCGCCGCGCGCCCAGTATCGGCGGAGT
>NW_004797291.1:548853-550333 GCF_000002075.1 Aplysia californica | reverse complement strand
TCTGTCTGTCTGTCTCTCTGTCTTCCATTTTTAAAAAAATCATAAATACATAAAATTGAATAAAAATGTATTATTATGAAATAGTAGTCCATAAAGTGGCATGCATGGACTGCCTAGACACGAACATTGAGAGATCCGGCAGTTTGTTCTTTCTTTCTATTATTATATATATTTTATTATTTTTCTTCTTTGTCTTTGATTTATGTTGTCAGATTTCTATGTCCGTGGTTTTTGCTTCCCTGTTGAAGCAGACAGAGCACTTCTGACATTTGACTGTGTTTTGTCGTTTTGTCGAGATGGTGTGGAATTTGACTTGCTTCAGAGAAGCTCCCAGGTATAGCCCCCCGATTCGTTAAACCTGTAAACTTTATGTTTTCGGACTGAATGGCGCCAATATCTCTGCGGTTATTTTCTTTTCATGTTCCGAAAATTGATCCCATTAAAAAAAATTTTTCACACCTCAATGGAAGTTGAGTTGGTTATTTTAAGTTGATTTCGCTTTTGGGGGTAATTTGTAGGTGGTTTGCTGGCGCCTTGGTGTAGTTTGCCCCTTCTTCCCTATTAAATATATCGTCTTTATCCCCTCTTCTTCTCCTTCTTCTTTTCTGTGTACGTATTTTCTCTTTAGTAAAACCTCTACTCTTTAGCACTTGTATGACCTATTTGTAGAGAAAGTGCCGTAAAACTCCAACTTTAAAAAAAATCAAAACTAAGCCAATCATCCTAGTGGTTATTTTCTTTTCATGTTCTGAAATTTGATCACTTTTTAAAGCTTTTCACGAGTCAATGGGAAGCGGATGGTTAGCAGGTGCTCCTGTGTGGTTTTCGCCTTCTTTCTCACCAAACAAATATCGCCCTTATCTTTATTCTATCCTCCTTTTTTATGTTTGTTACTCTCTTGTAACATCTCTAATCTGGGGCACTTGTACAGCAAATGTAAAACTCGCACTAAGGCTAAAACGACTCAACGGGAAGTGATGAGTTTGTTATTTCTGGAGTTTGATTTCGAATTTCTAGATAGCTTGTTCTTTACTTTTCTTTTCTATCCCGTTATAACTACACCATAATGATGATTTACCGTCTAAGACCGTAATTATGTGCCAGGACTGGATTCGTTTTCTTACACTCAAATATTGAAACAGTTCTAAAACGTGTAGGTTGTCCTCGCGTGTGCCAGAACTGGATTCGTTCTCTTGCGCTCAAATATTAAAGCACTTCAAACAGTGAATGTTTTTTGGGGGCAAAGTTTTAAATTGTTTTTCTGTTCTGTCTCATTTGCTTCCAGTCCATGGTACGGTTGGTTGAGAACGAGGGTTAAAAACACCGGAAGGTTGCGGTGCGAAACTCGGTACGGCGTAAGATATTTTGATAATTGTTGCTGGAGGTGGAACATTTCCTCTCTCTCCATGAGTCGTAGCTAGCCTGAGGAATGTACGGGGAGAGGAATACACATGTTGTGAGGGAGCTTTTTTGTTGGGGG
>NW_004797291.1:547653-548753 GCF_000002075.1 Aplysia californica | reverse complement strand
GAGGCACCAGCGATTCTACTTAAGCCTGTATCACTATTACAGATATTTTTTTCATCATAGTTTGAGATTTAGGAGTGGGATGTAGGTGGATGACATTGAATTAATCTTTTCTCTTTTTTCTCAGGGTGGTTGGCGGGTACTCTGGTGTGGTTTGATCTTTATTCCCTATCGAACATCTATCGTTTTCATCTCTCCTTCTTTTTGTGTGCTTGTTACTCTCTTGTAACACTTAGACTTCTACTCTTCGGAACTTACGTGACCCAATTATGTTGCATATGCCGTAAAACCTACGAATTATATTTTTAAAAACACACAAAAAGCCTGGACGTATGCTTGACGTGATGTTTTAGTTTTAGTAAGCGTTTTACGGCACTTTCAACGCAACAAAGTCTTATAAATACCGAAGATTAGAGGTATACAAGAGAAGAACAACTTGAAAAAAGAAGGAGGAGAGATCATGATGATAGATGTTTGTTTGATAAGTATTGTGAGCCTGAACTTATTTGTAACCACTAGGCAACTCGGAGACCCCATGCAGTCAGCAGCTATTTTCCTTCCGATTGCGTCACATGTTGGGATTTTAGTTTTGTTTGTGGGTGGTTGGCGGGTGCTCTGGTGTGGTTTGCTTCTTCTTTCCTATCAAACATCCTTCGTGTTTATCTCCCATCCTTCTTTTTTATGTTTGTTTTCCTCTCTTGTAACACCTCTTATCTTCGGCAGTTATATTATGACCTCATTGTGTTGCAAGTGCCGTAAAACACTTACTAAAACTAGTATTGTTTGTTTGTTTTCTTTTATTTTGTATATTTGCTGTTTTAGTTTTTTAAGTTGGGTTTTTTTTTTGTCGATTTTTTTCTTTCTGGCTCCTTGAGTGGAGAATTAATTATTCGTTTCAGTGTTTCTGGTTGTTTCACATGCCGAGATTCTTTTTTTAAAAATTTGATGGGGGGTGTTTTTTTTTAATGCGGTTTTTGTTGTTGTTGTTGTTGGTGGTGGTTTTTGTGTGTGTGTTGTTGTTTTTTTCTCTGTCTCCGTGAGTGGAGACAATTAGTTTTTTGTTTCAGAGTTTCTCGTTGTTTCACATGCCGAGGTTCTTTTTT
>NW_004797291.1:545132-547380 GCF_000002075.1 Aplysia californica | reverse complement strand
GGGGGGTTTATTTAAAAAATACGGTTTTCTTTTGTTGTTGTTGGTTTTTATGTGTTTATTTTTTTTCTCTCGGTCCGTGAGTGGAGACAATTCTTTGTCCCCGTGTTTCTCATTGTTTCACATGCCGAGAATCCTGACGGGCTCACAAACCGGAAGAACCTTGTAAGGATAGAGTGTCGCTTACTGGCCTGATGAACGGGCTTGTCTCGAGGCTTTCAAGGATTTGTTATCTCGGGGTGTTGGGGGGTTTTTTTTTCTTGGTTGGGGTTTTTATTTTGTTTTGTTTTTTGTTATTATTATTTTTATTTTTTTGCAACCAGATGCAGATTTATTGCGGGTGCGAGGGAGAAAACGTTAATGAACCTTGTGGTGAATATTGAAGGTGAGACGGAATTAATGAAATGGAAACATAGAACGTGCATTGCGAAACAGAATGGGAAGGCGGCAGAGAGTTCGAGGGGGCGTTTTAAAGAATGTAATACCGGGTGTCTGTTGCGGGTCGGTATGGGTCGAGTCAAGTCGAGTCGGTTCGATTGACCAATTCTGAGTCAATAGTGCCGTAAAACACCTGCTCAACCAATCAATCAACCAACCAATCAATCAACCAACCAATCAATCAACCAACCAATCACCCAATCAATCAATCAATCAATCAATCAATAATTAATCAGTGCACACTACAAACCGACCCCTCTCTTTCTGTGTCAGATTTGACGAGGTTAAAAAAAACTTTGATGGGTATACAAAATGTACTGCTCACAACAGCCATTTCCTTCCATTATAGCTGCAAATGCCGACTGCCGGATAGTGCGATGATTACTGTGTTGAGAGGTTCTTGAATTCCTTAGACATGGGACATGTCGATAGTTTTTCCAGATCTATCAGTGTCACATTCTCTAAGTTATCTACCCTCTCCATTATTGCTTTCCACACACACACACGTTGTACTCATCCCTTTGTTCGACTCACCACCGTGAAAAATTAACGTATTTGTTTTTGAAGGTTACGGTCAAATTTGGTCGAATTGTGCCTCGATAGTAGCTTTTGCTTCTCCATTGCAGAAAATGTGTTTGGCTCCGACTACGTTCGGCTGATTTCGACAGAACACGATTGCCTCTGTGCACTGTGCACTGGGTTTAAGCGCCAAAGAAGTGTCTACGCGGAAGTATTTTAGAAAATTTCAGGATTCCAGCTAATAAGCGCTGCGCATTAATTTTTTTCAAGGGAAAATGCAGGATTTCTCACGTAAAAATTCAATTCGTTCCTAGGGGCCCTTGTAAAGCGTTGTATGTCCATCTGTTTTTCTTGACCGCCTGTTCATATTGTTTTCCTTTTTGCCTGCGTTTATTTTTTTACCTTTATAATTCATAATAATATTATATTGTCCACGGACGCATCTTGCTTTTATTTGATGGATTTTTTTTTATTTTATCAGAAGAATTTTCACATATTTCAATCTTGGAGTACGACCCAAGAGAACGATACTCTTTACGTTTTGACGTCAGAACGATGACACTTTCCTCCTTCGTTTTGACTTCATGTAGGGAACAAACAAAATCATAAGTACCCCTAATTTGCAACGTGAAGGACCAATGTTCGAATCCTAAATGAGCTATACATCCTTGTTCATGGGTGGTTGGTGGGTGCTCTGGTGTGGTCAGCTATTAAATATCTCTAATCCTTTTCTCCTCCTTATTGTGTTTGTTACTCCCCTGTCCGATCTTAATCTTCTGTACTTTTATGACGTAACTGTGGTGCAAGTGCCGCAAAACACTCACAAAAACAAAACGATACAAAACAAAAACATACAAAAATATACCCTTGTTGCTTTTTACACCTGTCTTTCAGGGGGATGGTTAGAGGGCGCTACTCGTTTGTCCTTTCTTCACTTCTTTCCTTCTGTTTCTCTTTGTCTGTCTTACTTTCTCCGTGCAGTAAATGATCTGTGGTTGGTTGGCGGGTGCTCTCGTGTGGTTTGCTCTTTCTTTCCTATCAAACATCTATCTTCCTTATCTCTCCTCCTTTTATGTGTATGTTACTCTCTTGTAACACATCTTTTCTTCTGCCCTTATATGACCTTATTGTGTTGCAAGTGTCGTAAAACTCTTTACGAGAACTAACACGAAACTGATCGCCCGACTCGCGACTTTGAAAACAAAGGCGTATGTCTTTCTAGTTAGTCATCGTCTGTTTCGTTCGGTTTGTGTGTGCCACGATGATAGCTTTTCTCACGTTATGAGGGGGGGGG
>NW_004797291.1:543090-544873 GCF_000002075.1 Aplysia californica | reverse complement strand
GTATAAAGAAGGTATTAAAACAGTTAAGACCTTGTTGTATTTCCAGAAATTATATATTTTTCACAGATCATCATCATCATCATCATCATCATCATCATCATCATCATCATCATCATCATCATCATCATCATCATCATCATCATCAATATCATCAGTATGGCACCGACCCCCGCCGTATCGTAATAAACTGACAGATGCGAACAAAACAAACCCGAGAATCGAACGCGGGTCCTGTGGGAGTTTCCAGTGTCACGTCCGCCGGTGGGTGTATTGACCGGTGTACGCTCTCCTCTCCGCAGAGCAACGTGGGGTTCAGTGGTATCAGGGAGAGTGTACTCCTGGTATAGAATCTTAGAGACCCAGGCCAGTGCGGAAGTGGGTGGTTGACGGGTGTTTTGGTGTATTTTGCTCCTTCTTTTCTATTCAACGTCTATCGTCCTTATCTCTCCTTATTTGTGTTATATGTAGGTGGTTGACGGGTGCCCTCGTGTGGTTTGCTCCTTCTTTCAGTTAAAAATCTTTCGTCCTCATCCCCCTTTCTTCTTTATTTTAATTGTTTGTTACTCTCTTGTGACACCTTAAATCTTCAGCACTTACATGAACTAATTGTATCGCTAGTGCTGCAAAACGTTTACGTTAAACAAAACAAACTAAAATTTGGAGCAAGGAGGGACCCGGCGCGTGGGGGAGGGGGTGGGGGGAGTGGCCAGCTGTACAAACTCTTTAATTACAAGCAAGGGATTTAGTCAGAAAGGGGGGGGGGGCTCTGAAAGGTTCTACTTTTCTCTTTTCCCTCTATTGTTTCTGTCTCTCTTTTGCCTTCCCTGCACTATGTGGCTATCATTATGTCGACTTACTTCTCTTTACTCAAACTAATACTCACACTCCTCCAAAACGAAAGCTGTAGGTGGAGGCTGGAGGGCGCCACTGGAAGGTTCTAGTTCTTTACTTTCCGTCTGTTGTTTCTGTCTGTCTGGCTTGTCTGCCTTTTTCTAATCTTTAAATGACAATTAAAACAAAAATATAACTTTATGTATGTACCTTTTCCCAGCACTAAATGACCATTATTGTGTCGATGTACTTCTCTTTCTTCAAACAAACAAACCAGTAAAAAACATACGAAAAAAATCCCAACAAAAAACAAAACAAAAACAAAACCAAGCATCACGTATTTATTTCTTATCATAAAGAGGACGGACAGCTGTCAAGTTTAACTGAATATGTAACTATGAGCAAGTTTATTCAGTGTTTGGGGTCATTCATTGGCCCACATCTCATCACGCAAACCACTCATTTGTTAAGTTTAATTTCCAGAATGACATGAAAAAGTACAGGTTGTGCACATAATAATATATCTGTTATCGTGAGTCAAACATTGCATATTTCTGCCACTGACCCGAGTCAGGCTGAGGAGCGCGTGTAATAATACCTAATACTCCCCTTAAGTCTGTTGAGTCTCCTGTTCTGTCTACGTCCGAAGCCCCTGTCTTGACCATAGGGATGTCGGCCCGGGAGGCCAGAACCCTGCTGACCCTTGCTGACCCTTACTGACCCCTGGCCCGGGGTTCGATTTCGGGGGTTGGGATCGATGGTGGCCGAGTCGTTGGCCGCCTTAAGGCTCATCCAATTAGAAGATTGGTTTGCAGGTTGGAGGCAATGGAAGGAAGGGGAGGGAAGAGTGGGTGGTTGGCGGGTGCTTTGGTGTGGGTTGCTTCTTCTTTCCTATCAAGCATCGGCTGTCCTCACACGTGCGCGCGCACAAACATACACACACACACACACA
>NW_004797291.1:541804-542814 GCF_000002075.1 Aplysia californica | reverse complement strand
CACACACACACACACACACACACACACACACACACACACACACAGAGAGAGAGAGAGAGAGAGAGAGAGAGAGAGAGAGAGCGATAGAGGGGTTGAGGGGGGCAGGTGAAGAAAAGCAAGAATACGATGATGTCACCACCACCACCATCACCACCACCACCACCATCATCATCATCATCATCATCATCATCATCATCATCATCATCATCATCCTCATCATCATCATCATCATCATCATCATCATTGCCTTTCTCAATCTGCATCAGAGTTTAGGCCTTGAACAAACACTTTCCCCTTCTCCCCCTATCCTTGCTTAGCCTCCTGATATTATTATTATTATTCCATGTCTTCCCACTTTTCTGTATATCATTCTCTGTTACTCCTCTCCGGGTTCCACGAACAAACGTTGAAGGAACGTGTTATGTAAATGAAAGAGAAACGTTTGGCGTTAATAAAAATTATGTTGATTACCTCTGGCTGTCACTCCCTTAGTGTCACAATATTTATGCGTATCTCAGGAAACGGCGAAATCAGGTGCTGGGGTTATATTACCTTGTTTTTCTTTATTTCTACTATTTAAAAAAAAATTTCTAACGTTTTGTTTTTCGAATTTAATTAAGGGGAAGAGAGATACGCAACATTGCGTTTCGATTATTGCGTGTTGATGTGGGATTGGTAGAGTAGAGGTAGGGTTCGAAACCTGACAGCGATGGAACATTTTTTTCTCTAAAATTTCCTCCTTTCACTTCCTTTCCTTCTCTGTAACCATGATCTGTCTTCTGCTTTCGTCTCCACGTTCTGCCTCCGCAGGTTGCACTGTATTCTTCCCATGAAGTCAAATGTTTCTGAATCGTGTTTCTAGGATTTGTGGGTGTAATACTAATTGTAAAGTGCACCGGGCTTCCTGTAAAGCATGGATATATTTGTAGTAGTAGTGGTTGTAGTCGTAGTCGTAGTCGTAGCCGTAGTGGTAGTAGCATCATCATCAATTTATTTATTTATTTATTTAT
>NW_004797291.1:538262-539497 GCF_000002075.1 Aplysia californica | reverse complement strand
GTGTGTGTGTGTGTGTGTGTGTGTGTATGTGTGAGTGAGAGAGAGAGAGAGAGAGAGAGAGAGAGAGAGTGTGTGTGTGTGAGTGCGCCAGCGCGCAGACGCCTCTGAAGGCAGGTTCGGAGAACCTTCTCTGTTTCAGCTGTCCAGGACCCCAACGAAAAGTACCCCCTCCCCCCTATGAAAATAAGAAAAAGGAAAAAATACAAAAAACGAAAACCAAAAACAGTTTACTTTGGGCGAAGGGTCTCAAGGGCCCTCACGTCACAGGGCGAAGTTCCGGGTACCGTAATTTGAAATATTCAAGCCCAACGAAACGGGTGTCCTTAATGCGCTATTAGTTGTATGAATCTCTCACCGTGGATAGCTGTGTACCAGAGGACGTGCCGCGCTGCTTCGGCTGTCGGTGACAGTTTGAAAGAGGGGGAAGCACTCCAGTGGGCCGGACCCTAATGGAACCACAGAGTGAGCTAGGCGCCACTGGAAGGTTAATGGGCTGGCTCCCTGTATGTGTTTGGGAGAGAGAGAAAGAGAGATGACTTGTTCCTCCCTGTCGCAAGTTATCCATTGAACTCCGCATTTTGAGAATTCTTTTCTCAATATTTTTCCACCCTCTTAAAGCTGGTGGGTTGTTTTTTTTAGAGTAAGAGTTTTACGGCACTTGCAACACAATCATGTCATATGAATGCCGAAGATTAGAGGTGTTACAAGAGAGTAACAAACACAAAAAGGTGGTTGAGAGATCAGGATGATAGATGTTTGATAGGAAAGAAGGAGCAAACCACACCAGAGCACCCGCCAACCACCCACAGGCTGGTGGTTGGAGGGCGGTCTATCAAAGATGTATCTTACAAAATCGCCTAAATGTAATTTAACCCTATTGTCAGAGCTTACAGCTTTATTGCGTGTCATGATTCCTGATAGGATTCCTGATTTTGAGAAATGCTCTTCTATTTTCCGCCTTCCTAAAGCGGGTGGTCGGAGAGCGCCATTGGTATTGTGTTGCAAGTGCCGTAAAACATTTGCTAAAAAAATACCCCCCCCCCTTCCCGGAGCAGTGCCACTGACTGTAGTGTCTTTAGGCCTATACGTTCTCTGACCGTCTAGCTTTAGGCCATTCCCAAAGGGGGAACATTTCTCGTTCAAGCATAGTAGAATAATGGGCTGACTCATGTCACGCTCATAACTGCCTGGTCTACAACAGGGAACTGCTGCTTTTTCTTTCCTGATCCTTACTA
>NW_004797291.1:535418-537300 GCF_000002075.1 Aplysia californica | reverse complement strand
AAGATGCGTTGAGAGGTGGCTGTGAAAGTATTAGTCTCCTTTTCATCGACGCGTGAAAATAGCGTCTCTCTCTCCGAAGTGTCAAACAGAACAAATGCTGTACACTTTGAACACTGCGTGATAAACGAAGAACGACTTACTTTTTAAAATAAGTCATTTCGTTTATAGTTCCTGTTTTTAAAACGTTTCATTTTTGGCACGGTTCCCTTTTACCGGAATTGCCAAACACACACACACACACACACACACACACACACACACACACACACACACACACACACACACACACACACTCTCACACTACTTCATTTGCCATGCCCCACTCGGGTGTGAAAACTCACATTTGCCGGGACGGCTCCGCTCATCTGCATAAGTGATGGAGAGATTGTCTTGCTAAAGGCCAGCAGGCAGGCAGCTTGTGCCATCGATTGGCCGGACCACCATGCCAGCCAGCACTATAGACAAGAGCCGGGCTACGAACCGAGTCCGGAACAGATTCCCACGATTTGTGCTACGGAAAAAAAGTTCCGATTCCATTTTACGCAAAACAACGGTTTCCAGATACTGTGTTCATTAAAATCTTTTTTTTATTTTTAGAAAAGGATTTATTTTTTAAAGAAAAAGAAGTTGGGGCTTCACAATGTTTCGAAATCAAGGTTATCCTTAATTTTAAAGATGTTCGGAGACAACCAGGAATCAACCGGGAGAAGTCACACCATTAGAAAGTTATTGGGTTCGGAGTCGATTCCTACGACTCCTCGCTCTCAATAACCGGGAACCTGATCGCCCACCACCACGTAGACAAGCAGCACCGGGCCTTGACATGGACGTGCGTGTCACGAGAGAGTACCCAGAACCCTGAAGACGCCGGTGTCTTGGGGGCGGGTTTGGACCGGTGACTTGGGGTGGGGGTGAGTGTCTCGGGGGAGGGTTAGCTGCGGCACTATGCAGTCTTGCTTCTTAGAAAGGAAGGAAGGAAGAAAAACAAAACAACAACAGAGCTCATGCCTGCCAACCACCCAATATTTTATTATGTACATGTATTTTGCGTCTTTTTGTGTTTCAGACAAATGAAGAAGATTTTGGAAGTCTGAATGAATAACGAAGATATGTTTCTTTGTTTTTCCTCTTTTTAAAATTTTATTTATTTAAGTGCACAGTGGGTGGTTGGTGGGTGCTCTGGTGAAGTTTGCTCCCTTTTTTCCTTACCAAACATATTGCCCTTATCTCTCCTCCTTTCAGTTAATTTCGTGTTTGCTGTTCTCTTGTAAATCATCCTCCCTTCGGCACTTATGTGACCTAATTGTGTTGTAATTGTAAAACGCTTACTAAAACCAAACGGAACTCGACTTGGCCGTGCGTGGCACAAGAGAGAACTCAGGACCTTGAAGGCAGCGGTGTCTTGGGGGTGGGTTTAGAGGAGTGTTTTTGGTATGGGAGGTGAGTGTCTTGGAGGGGGGGGGGGGGTGGCAGTGTGCAGTCTTGTTTGATAGGAAGGAAAGAAGGAGCAAACCACCCCAGAGCACGTACCATCCAACCACCTATTGTTTTATTATGTGCGTGTTGTGTGTCTTTTTATTTTTCAAACAAATTAAGAATTGAGAAATCCGAACGAATAATGGAGTTTTGTCCGATGTGACTTTCTTTGGCGTCAAAGGTTGGCTTGTTTCAAGTTTGTGCGTCTCTCTCTCTCTCTCTCTCTCTCTCTCTCTCTCTCTCTCTCTCTCTCTCTCTCTCTCTCTCTCTCTATCTGTATCCCTCCCCTCTACCCCCCTTTCTATCTCTACCTCTTCTCCTCTCTGTCCCTCTATCCCTCTCTCCTCTATCCCACATCCTTCCTCCCCCTCTCTCTCCTTTTCTCCCCATCTATCAATCTCACCCC
>NW_004797291.1:532538-534131 GCF_000002075.1 Aplysia californica | reverse complement strand
GAGAGAGAGAGAGAGAGATAGATAGATAGATAGATAGATAGATAGATAGATAGATAGATAGATAGATAGAGAGATAGAGAGATAAATAGAGAGAGAGAAAGAGAGAGAGAGAGAAAGAGAGAGAGAGAGAGGGTGAAGCCAAATGGGGAAATGGGGAAAGGAAGATGGAGAGGTGATGAAGGAGTAGAGGAGGAGAAGCTACTGAATCTCTCCCCAAATGATAACAATGTGGAAAATATCGTGTCCTATCCTGCAAGTGCTACTGAACGACAATACATTAAAGACCATTGCAATGATCTGGCTCCATTTCCCTAAAGTGTTTTCCTCTATGCTCTTGCCCCACCTTTTTTTCCTTCTCAATTCGTCACCTTTCGTGCCCGTGCCGTTGACACTCCTGTGACCAGGCGTCGGTTCATTGGGCCACGAAACTAGGCCAACCGTTGTCCAGAAGGCGCCATGTAAACTCCAGGTCCTAATGGGATACTCGACAAACTCTTGTGGTATGGTTTGTTAAAGACACGGGTTGACTAATCGGGTGGACTGTTTCTCTCCGTAGTCTGTTTTGATTCTCTGCTCTGTGTGCGTCATGCTCTTTTCCAGGCCATAAACGCCTGCTGTTTTGTCCTCTGAACCCACGCCCAGTAGACTTTATAAACAACTGCTGTTCTGGCATTTGAACCCACACCCTGTAGGTAAAAAAAGCCGGCTGCTGTTCTGTTTCTTGAACCTGCACTCTCTAACCAGACAATAAGCAACCACTGATCTGTCTTTTGAACCCACACTTTCAAGACGAAGTTGGTGGTTGGTGGGTGCTCTGGTCTGGTTTGCTTCTGCTTCCCTGTCAAGCGTCTATCGTCTTTATCTCATCTCTTTCTTTTGTGTTTGTTACCCTCTTGTAACACCTCTAATCTTCTGCACCTGCATGATCTTATTGTGTTGCAAGTGCCGTAAAACACTTACTAAAAAATAACAACAAGGCATAACCGACTGCCGTTCTATCTGTTGAACCTACGCTCATACTATGTGTGGTTAGCGGGTCCTCTGGTGTGATTTACTCCTTCTTTACTATCAGACATCTATCACACCCATCTCTCCTCCCTCTTTGTTGCGAATGTCACTCTCTTGTAAGACCTCTCATCTTCGGCATTTATATGACTTAATTGTGTTGCAAATGCCCTAAAACTCTATTTGAAATTTAAAAAAACCCACTGTGTTCTGTCTCTTAAACCCACACTCACACTCTGCCTAAGTGGGTGGTTGGCGGGTGCTTTGGTGTGGTTTGCTCCTCCCTTCTTATCGAACCTCTTTTGTCCTTATCTCTCCTACTTTTTTGCGTTTGCTACTCTCTTGTAACTCCTCTAATCTTCGGCACTTATATGACCTTATTGTGCTGCAAGTACCGCTTACTAAAAATCTGCGAAAGTGCCTCTCACTGGCAATGTCTCCATTGTACGCCACTCCCCCACTGGACACTAGAAGTGAAGACCAACAAAATTAATTTGTTCGTAAGAAAGAAAAGCTTTGGCTTGTACTCTGCTCTCAAGCGGAAGGGCATGTTGTTGGAGGCCCCCCCTCGGGGATCCTACTTCTCTT
>NW_004797291.1:529716-531946 GCF_000002075.1 Aplysia californica | reverse complement strand
TTTCTCTCTCTCTCTCTCTCTCTCTCTCTCTCTCTCTCTCTCTCTCTCTTCATCCTCTTCTATTGTTTCTACCTGTCTATTATATATGTGAAATATTTGTCTGCCTTTATTTTTCCCCTGCACTAAATGACCACTATTGTGCCGACGTGTCTCTGTGCACTCAAACGTAACCACAGGCGGAAAGACCAGCAGCAGCCGTCAGTATGAGGTGTTTTGAAAGCGGGTGTCGTCCTTGTCTACACAGTGTATGCTCCTGGCCCGCTCTCTGCCGCACAGACCAACAGACGACGTCCATTGGAGGATCGGTTTGGTTTAGCTCGTTTTGGATCGCTTCGGTTCGGTCCGGTTTCTGGCGGCTTCAGTACACACCTTAAAAGGTCGCTTTTAAGCACAAAAGGGCTGTCCCGAAACATGTTGTTTTGAGAAAATCGATGGTAAAGTTTTTGCCCCTTGTTCTGTTTCTATAAAAGACAAGGAGAGTTTTTTTCTACAACCAAACAAATATACACACCGATGAAACCAAACTTCTCCTTTAGGTAGTGCAATGCCCACTTTTTATGTAGGTCAAGATTTCTGAAAAACCCCGAAATCTGGGTACGCCTGCTTGTCCTTAAAAGTGACCAAATAAACCCCTGCCTCAAGCCGATCGCCCGATTCGCGGCCTTGAGAACAAACAACGATTACGTGTTTGTTTTTGAAGGTCATCGTCGGTTTTATTCGGTGTGTGCCACGATGGTAGCTTTTGCTCCGACTCCATGGAGACAAATCTGGCTAGCCCTGAACCGAACCAATCCGAACTGAAGCAGCGAACCGAACTGAAGCAACAAACCCATCTGAAGCAGCAAACCGAACTGAAGCAACAAACCCATCTGAAGCAGCAAACCCATCTGAAGCAGCAAACCCATCTGAAGCAGCAAACCCATCTGAAGCAACAAACCCATCTGAAGCAGCAAACCGAACAGAAGCAAACCGAACAGAGGCAAACCGAACAGAAGCAAACCGAACCGATCCTGTCAATGGGCACGGCACCGCTTTTACCACCGCCAGAAGCCATGAAAGTAGCGCTAGGCGCGTCCGTGTTGTGATGAACGATCGGACGCACCCAAAGGGAAATGAAAATATGCTGTGTGAATCAGCAGAAGTACAAAAACATTACAGGTGTGCAGAGATAAATGGCATGTTCCCTGTTCCTTTTTCTTTCTTTCTTTTCTTTTTTCTTTTGGCGTCTTGTTGTGCGAGTGTATGTGGTGGTGGTTGTGTGTGTGTGTGTGTGTGTGTGTGTGTGTGTGTGTGTGTGTGTGTGTGCGCGCGCGCGCGCGTGCGTGCGTGCGTATGTTTTGAAGGGGGTGTGGTCGGCGAGTATACTGGTGTTATTTACTCATCAGTTCCTTTGAAACATCTGTCTATCATCCTGATCTCCTCTCCTTCTTTTCTTTTTTATGTTTCACTCTTGGAACGCCTCTAATCTTCAGTTTGATAAAAGTTTTACAACGCTCGCGGCGATAATCTTCGGCACTTATGTGAACCATTTTTTGTTGCAAGTGCCGTCAAAATCACTAAAACTAAAAAGCTAAGATATCAGACGCAGCCAGTGGGAAATGAAAAGCTGTTACATTACAGGTGTGCAAGATAAGTGGCAGGTTTCCAGTATTTATATATTTCAATTATTTTTATTAATTTTTAGTGGCGTCGGTAGCCCAGTGGTGAGAGTGGCGTCGGTGGCCTCGTGACTAGACTTCTCTTTACTCAAACTAAGAAACAAACAAATGCAGGGAGGGGATGGGCTAGTAGGAAGAAGGAGGGCAAGGGATGGGGGAGGGTACTCCATTAAGCCTTAATTTGAACACGAGGTGCCGTGCCTTTGGAATAGTTCCCAACAAGCTAACCTTGTTTGCCTCTCCCACCCTTTTTCCCTTTTTTAAAACTCTCTCAAGTGGTGAAGCAAAATGCAACGAAATAAATTAAATGTTTAGCCGAACAGATCTCTAAATCAAAGCTAACCGATCCCCTACGACCCGTTCCCCGTCCCCTCTTTCTCTCTGTCTGCTTATCTGTTTGTTTGTCTTTCTCTATGTCTATCTCTCTCTCCTTCTCTCTCTGTCTCTCTCTCTCTCTGACTGTCTGTCTGTCTGTCTCTCTCTCTCTCTCTCCCTCTCTCTCTCTTTCTATCTCTCTCTGTGTCTGTCTCTCTGTTTGTTTGTTTGTCTCTCTCTATAATATATATATAAAT
>NW_004797291.1:526566-528252 GCF_000002075.1 Aplysia californica | reverse complement strand
TGTGTGTGTGTGTGTGTGTGCATGTGTGTGTATGTGTTTGTGTGTATGCCTTTGGGGGGGGGGTAATGTTTTTGCCCACGTCCCTACGTCATTTGGCTCTTTCCCTGCCATTCCTCCCTCATTAGTCTCCTGGCTACTCAAACGTACTCATTATGTCCAGTGCACACTGAAAAAAGGGTTCGTCACATCTCTATTTGTTATGGGCAGTCAGATGTTCCTTCGTCGTCATCATCATCATCATCATCATTGCCTTTCTCACCCTGGATCAGGATATAGGCCACGAACAAACTCTCTCCACCTTTCCCTATCCTGGGCTAGTCGCTTGATGTCACTCCACGTCTTCCCACTTTTCTGTATATCCATTTCCATGACTTTTCTCCTGGTCCCTCTATTTGATATATGCAGTCAGATATGTTGGGGCAAAAACTGTCTTTTTTCATGCTACCTCCGTGGGTAGTTGGTGGGTGCTCTTATGTGGTTTGCTCCTTCTTTCCTATCATATATCTACCGTCCTCATCCCCCCCCCCCCCAATTCTTTTTTTTGCGTTTGCTACTCTCTTGTAACACCTCAAATCCTCATCACTTTCATGACCCTATTGTGTGGCAGATCCGGAAGAACACTTACTTAAAGTAAAAACAGGATAAAAATAGCACGACCACGACATCAGTGTTGTCTTGTCCTATCTCCATTTTTTAAAACATTGAAAATGTGACTTCTTCTTATGCTCACTCTTTGTTATGAACTGTTTTCACTGTTATTAAAAATAGAGATAGGGCACGAAAGCACTGTGGTCGTAACAGATAAAAGTCTATTGAATAGGCCGTGCACTGGACGACGTCGTTTACCGACCCAATCCAATGCGAACCGATTCCATCATGCACAGCCAGTCATTTTGTGCCGAGGGGCATCCTCTCTTTACGCACAGCCACTAGCGGTCAAACCCACCCTCCCGGCCGGCCTCATAAACCAGTCCTAATTAGGCATACAGTTTTCTGACTGTCAAACCACATTACTTTTTTTTTTACTAATAGTAATAGCCTGTTTTGCCGTTTTGTACTCTAGGATAGTAACTGTAATAGTAATAATAATGATGATTATATAATAATGATAGTGAAAATAATGATAACGCTAACACAAATGGAGAAGGTGATGATGATGATGATGATGATGATGATGATGATGATGATGATGAACAAAAAAGTAAATAAACTCCCTGATTGCCTAACAAACAAAAAATGTATAGACTTTGCAGCAAAAAGTAAATGAACAAACTGATAAATGAATAATACTAATTAATGGTTGATTTTGTCTCGACGATAGCCCCTACGACTCTACGGAGTTGGTCCTTTTTTCTTCTTTTTTTGGGGGGATTGCTCTATGTTCTCTTCTTGCTCTCGATTGTTTCGTGAAAGATCGACCTCGTCTGGTCGATTCGGTTTCTTACTTCCACCCAAAGGAATGTTACCTCAATAAATCTTCTCTCGAGTCTTAGAAGGACATTTGCTGTTGACATTGTGGCAATCTTGTGATACAAGAGACCTTCAAGATACCTGACAACGATAGTCACTATATTTAATGGTGGAGGAGGAGGAGGAGGAGGAGGAACAATAGTAATAACAATGGGCATTTTTATAATTTACGATGCTGAATATTGATGGAAGGGAGGAGGGTTTGTTTGTGTGGGG
>NW_004797291.1:524214-525500 GCF_000002075.1 Aplysia californica | reverse complement strand
CTGTCATCTCTCGCGTATCCCTCAGTCGTCGCCCTGTCTCTTCAGGTTGAAGAACACGCGTTCTCTCTTTTGTCTCCTGTTTTTATCTCCTGTGTTTATGCGCACGCAAGCACACACACACACACACACACACACACACACACACACACACACACACACGCACACGCGCGCGCGCGCGCGCCCAAATAATCACGCACAACACACGTGCATGCAAATACGTACATTTTCTGTTTTCTATTCGTTCAACGCAACTTAAGACTCAGAACCATTGGCTCTTACACAAAATTGTATTTTATATAATATAAATACAATTTTTCAGTTTAAAAAGACACATGTAAATTATTGTATTAAAAACTAAATTTTGCTTCTCCTTTCTTGTCAAACAGCTATCGTTTTTATCTCTCCTCCTTTTTTGTGTTTGTTCCTCTCTTGTAACACCTCTGAATATTCGACACTTGTATGACAGTATCGCAGTGCAAGTGCCGCAAAACTCTAACTAAAACTAAACTAAATGAAATCAAGTGAGGTACGGATGAAGGAAACCGGCATTGAATGGCCACTTTTATAAATGAGAAAGAGACATACACTCTTCCTGGGATACTTGGATTTATATATTGACCGTGAACATCTTGCTCTCAACAGATGCATTAGAGAGAGAGAGAGGGAGGGAGAGAGAGTATGAGAGAGAGAGTATGAGAGAGAGAGAGAGAGAGAGAGAGAGAGAGAGAGAGAGAGAGAGACGAAGGTTAAACAGGAGGAGGTGAACTAAGAATACGCTACTTAGAGCACTTGAACGTACGAGTGAGTGGGAAAGACCAGGATAATGATAATATAAGTGTTTGAGGGTGACCCAGCAGAGATATATTAGTGGCGAACTCAGGTCGCTGGTAGGTCGATACGTCGAGGTGCCAGATCTGGTACTTACGGAAAAGTCAAAGAAGGACAAAAATAAGAACAACAAGAATAAGAAGAACAAAAAGAAGAAGAGGATGATGATAAAGAAGAAGAAAAACAAAGAGTCCAAAAAAGTAGGAAGAGAACAAAAGAAAAGAGAAGAACAAAAAAGAACAAGAATGAGAGACGATGAAGGAGGAGGAAGAAAATAAACGGGAGAAAAACAACAACAGCAAGCAGTAGAAAGAGAAGGGATGTACCGTTTACTTTACTGCAGGATCTGGCACTATCAAAATACCCTTTCACCTCAGTGGGAAGGTAAAATAATTCCCTGGATTGAACAGCAGCTGTTTCTCACATTGTGTAGTATTTAAAACACAGGGCGCGCACTA
>NW_004797291.1:520951-523130 GCF_000002075.1 Aplysia californica | reverse complement strand
TCTATCTATCTATCTATCTATCTATCTATCTATCTATCTATCTCACGTCTTCTGCTTTTCAAGCCGAAGAGGGGGCTCTCGTGGCCTAGAGGTTAAGGTGTTCACCTCTCATTCAAAGGTACCGGGTTCGAATCCGGGTAGCCACCGAAAAATTGTCTACTGTAGAGTTGTCTCCTTATCCTCTTCTTTACTGCTCTCTAGCGATGTTCTGTTGTCTGCTTTTGTCTCCATTTTCTGCACCCACCCCCTCACCTCCTTTGCCCCCTCCTCTTGGCCTCTGACTCTTTCTGCAGCCTGTCTTCTGCTACTCCTTGCCTCCTTCTTACTGCTTTCTTTCAGCCACACCCCTGATCTTCTGGTAGGATAGGTCTATACCTAGCCTCCTCGGACAAGGGCGAAAAATCTTGGAGGTCCCGTGTGCAAGTTGCGCACGTTAAAGATCCCTTGGTGGTCTAAAATGATAAGAGTAGACTTCGGCCACAACCCGGGCAAAATTCAAAATTTCCTACCTACAAAATGTTTAATGTGTCCCGCGCGCTCATATGACCTTATGCAGTTGCGAGCGCCGTAAAACACTTACCAAACACGCACACTCTTTCACTCACTCACACACACACACACACACACACACGCACGCACAAAGCCGAAGAGATTGACCATCATCCCACTGGTTACGGTGAAAGCGTAGTTTGTGGGTGGTTGGCGGGACGCTGGTGTCGTCTGCTCCCTCTTATCTTTCTTAGCAAACCTCTATAATCCTTTTCTCCCCACCTTCTTTTTTGTGTTTCTCTCTTGTAACACCTCTAATCTTCGGCACTCAATACACCTTAGTGTGTTGCAAATGCCGTAAAACTCTTTCTAAAACTAAAGCTGTAGAGTGTGTAGTTGGCCGTAGGTCCAGAGAGAATAAATATTAAGTAATGGATGGAATTGTAGTGTTATTATTTATTTACCTTTTACTGTACAAATTGGTGTTTTATGTGGAAAATAGGGTAGTAACCAATGTAAACAAACTGTTGCTATGGCGATTGAAGTTGACATAAGAATGCAGATACATCCATTTACTTAAAAGGAGGCTATATTTTAATTTAATTTCTCTTGGCTTTTGTTCCTAAACGGTGTAGCTTCTGTCTAAAGGTGTTTTTAAAAAAATGCAATTCCTTGAATATCTAAATTACGACTCCAAATAATCTTACAAATATGATTGAACAGATGGAAAATTTGTTTTCTGACCTCGTGGTCTTAGTAACTCAAATGGGCCCAAAATGGCACTTAGAAACTTGTAATTGTAAAGTACCGCAGTGTTGGAATGAGGTGACTGCCAAATGGAAGTTATAGCTGTGGTGTCGGTGTTGGTTTTCCGCCAGAGAAGATACAGGGTTAAAAATAACTCATTTTATTGTGAAGCGTTCATGCCGAGGAACCTAGTTTGGTAAGAAGGGCAGTTGGCGGGTGCTGTTTGTTTGTTTTAGTAGAGGTTTTTCGGCGGTCACAACTGCATAAGGCCATATGAGCGCCAAGGGGTTGATGTCAACAGAGAAGTCGTTACAGGGGATCAGACTTACTCTGCTCTCTTCTTTAGCTTCATCAGTGGTTTGCTCCTACTTGTTTTCAACAAAAAACATATGGTCGCTTGGACAAACGGGCTAACCCAGATTTTGGGGGTTTCCAGAAATCTTGACCTACACCAAAAGTGGGCATTGCCCTACCCTTTGGAGAAGTCTGGTTTCATTGGTGTGTATATTTGTTTGGTTATAGAGAAAACTCGCCTTGTCTTTTAAAGAAACTGAACAAGGGTCCGAAAACTTCACCTTCGATTTTCTCAAAACAACATTTTTCGGGAAAGCCCCCTTGTGCTTAAAAGCGACCATATTATTGTCATTATCTCGCCTCCTTCTTTTCGGTGCATGTTATTCTCTATAGCACTTCTAGTCCCAAAGGATATATTTGTGCTGCCAGTGTCGTAAAACTGTTTCAAAGTGTTGTTATTTTTTCCCCAATGTCAACAAGCCATAAAATGGGGTGGTTAGCGGATGCTCTGGTCTGGGTTGCTCCTTATCTCCTATCAAGCATCTTTCTTGGGAGAAGATGGATATAGCTAGGACATGTCCTAAGGATGCTGAAGACAAGATTGCCCTGTCAGAACTGGTATTCTCTCTCTCTCTCTCTCTCTCTCTCT
>NW_004797291.1:518171-519258 GCF_000002075.1 Aplysia californica | reverse complement strand
CTCTTCCCTCCTCTCCCCCCGCCCCCTTCCCAAAACCGCCCAATCTTCACCTTGAGCCACTTTATCTCAAATCTTCACTCTATGACTTCTGGGACTTGAATAACTTGAAAACTGTTCTCCCATTCCGTTACGCTAGGGTCAGCGTCCCGCGTAAACCCGTGCCTATTTATAGCCACACAGGTAGGATTTCGGGCGACCAAGGTCAGCGGAATGGTCTAACGGCTGTGAGAATGTGCGCACGGGGGATAAATATAGCCCACGTCTGATCCGGAAGCTGTGCCGGTGCTTACTGCGAACGTCACCTGCCGGATTGATACCATCTTGTTTATCCCCCCTCCTCCTCCTCCTCCTCCTCCTCCTCCCCGATAGATAGATAAATAGATAGATAGACAGATAGATGGATAGATAGATAGATAGATGGATGGATGGATGGATGGATAGATGGATGGAGAGAGAGAGAGAGACAGACAGACAGACAGACAGAGACAGAGAGAAGGGATTGGAGAGGGGGGGGGGGTTGAGATGAATAATACGTGGAATCTCCTTTTCGCCGAAGGGCAATCCTTGTCCCTTGATGTGTTGCTCCAAGGCGAGCGTGAAAAGCCCTCAGGAAATTGCTTCAAAGCCGAAAAAATCGTTGTCGGCCGCTGACATTTGAGAGTTCAGCCGGGGCGAAGACAGGAGAAATCTGCAACTGTCGTGCGGTGATTGCTTGATTTGAGACAACTGGGGTTTTTGTTTTTGTTTCTGTTCTTAGTTTTATTTTTGGTCTTGAATTTTGCTTTTGTTTTTGTTTTGTTTTAATGGCACACCTACCTTTCTCCTATATGTTATTCCTTCTGATCTTCTTAATCTTTTTGTGACACCTTTTGTCCGTCTGCCTGTTTGGATGATTGTCTGGCTTTTGTCGTTCCTTCTCAGAAGTTTTGTCTCTTTAATTATCTTTTTCTCCCTCTCACTCTGTCTCTCTAATCCCCACATCTATCTGTTTATCCATTCATTCATCCATCCATCCTTCCGCCCATCCATCCATCCATCCATCCATCCATCCATCCATCCATCCATCCATCCATCCATCCATCCATTC
>NW_004797291.1:515134-516525 GCF_000002075.1 Aplysia californica | reverse complement strand
CAACCCCTCACTGCACATCTCGCTCTCTCGTTTTACTGTATAACCTCCTTGATCCCCCCCTCATCTCCTTCCTTCTCTCTCCCTCCCTCCCCCTCTCTCTCTTTCTTGTTTCCTCGCCTCTGCCCATGTTTCTCTTCGATCTATCCATCCATCTATCTATCTATCTGTCTATCGATCTATCTATCTATCGATCGATCCATCTATCTATCTATCTACCTACGTATCTATCTATCTATCTTTCTCTCTATCTATTTATATTTATCTGGTAATCTCTCTATCTAGCTACATGCTCTCTTCCCCACTCCCTCTGTCTTTTGACCAACAGCACGTTCAATAACAGAAATAACAACAATAACAGCTTCCCCTGCCACTACTGCAACAACCACAACAGCAACAAATACAACATAGAAGACAACTAAAGTCATTGTCAGCAACAACAACAACAATAACAGCAGCAGCAGCAGCAGCAATGGCAACAGCACCGCCAAGCTATCGAACTCACAATAACAACAGCAGCAGTAACGACAAGAAAAATAGCAACAGCAACAATAGCAGCAAAGACAGCAGCACCACCACCAAGGAACCAAGCACACAGCAATTGCATAAAAAAACAACAGTAACAACAACAGTAACAACAACAGTAACAACAACAGTAACAACAGCGACTACAAAAAACCAAACAGACTCAGTACCACCGCTACCAACAAACACAATACCACAACCAACAACAACAACAACAACAACAACAACAGACAAACAACAGTAACACAGTGCAATACCACCAACACCAACAGCTACAACGTCTGCATCAACAACACCAACAACAACAAAACACTACCACTACCACTACCACCACCAACAGCAACAACAACAACAACGCCAAGCAATCATACCCCACAGCTCGCGTGCGAACTTCACAAGTGACCCTCCTCTGCACAGACCGAGCTCACAAACAGACCCGTAGACCCGTCCATGTTGAGCAGCCCAGTAGCAGCGTCCCTGTTCAATAACCTCATTGACCCCGCCACCCTAGATTTACAGTTCTATCGGCTCACTACCTGGTTTTGAGAAATTTTATTTCAAAATCTTGAGTTTAACAACACGTCAGAATTTTTAAAAATGTAATTTTAAACAAAATAATTTTTTTTTAAATAAAAAAATATATATATCTTGATAACGACTCCAAATAATCTCACGATTTTTGGTAGAGCAGATAGAGCATTTCGGTTTTGACCTCATGGTTACTCAAAACGGCCAAAGGTGACAGACAGAGATTTGTAATTCTGAGGTAGCGAACCTCATTGCACCCCCTCCCCCAACCACCTTCTACCCTCTTGTGCTGTACTTAATGAGTAGCCTAATTCCTTTCCGTGCGTGTGGACTGAAGGGTG
>NW_004797291.1:510245-511539 GCF_000002075.1 Aplysia californica | reverse complement strand
CCCTTAGGTCAGACAGCGAAACCTTCATTAATTTGTTAGCCATGTCTTGTTTCTCTTTTTGGGGGCTCTAATACTATTTCCCGTGTAAGAGCGACACGATTCTGGATGTTTTGAGACTCAGTGTTGTAATCACTGTCGGGCAAAACGCACGCTCTGTGATTGGATTTGGCCATTAGTAAAGAACGCCATGGATTTTGGCTTATTCCAGCTGGGAAAATCGTGTTGCTGTTGTTTTCGGAAGGTCGCGGTTGTTGTCGGCCGGGGGTTTGTTGTTCACACTCATGTTTCTGCGTGTTGTGACTTTTCTTTGCACTGGCGTTTGCTGTGTTGCGGTTAGTTGCTTCCCTGTGGAAACGCGTGGGACTCGAGTTTGATTCCTGTTTGGGGAGAATCTGTATCCTATACAAGCATCTCTTAGGGGGTTTTTTCTGCTGGGACGTAGTATACATTTCAGCATGTGTTGGCCCAGACAGACAGGCAGTGTCGAAGCCAGCCTCCTAGATGATCTAAATTGTGTCGATTGGAGCGTAAAAACGTCATCACTGTAAAACTTCTTCTTCTCCTCCTCCTCCTCCTCCTCCTCCTCCAATAGTCAAATGTTGCTTCTGGGACCTTTCTGTAAAGGCCCGGTTACACGTAACTGTAAATTGTACAAAAACTGGACGATCTAGCGATCATTCGATAAATCGTAAGATGTAACCACAAATTGTACAAAATTTGGACGATTGAACGATGGTTTGGAGAGTCGGTCGAGAAATCAAGTGCCTCTTGATATTCTCCGTGCGATCACGTTCAGATTTGAGGGAGACGCGCTGTGACGTAGATTCACTTTGAAATTTGCCGAACTCAGGACTCAATTTAAAAAAAAAATAATTACCGTATATAAAAACTGATTTCATATTCGGAATCAGCTTTATGGCTTTATGACGAAGAATCTCCTCAATCGATAGAAAACTGGACGATAGATTGGAACGTGTAAACAGACAACACAGTTCGATAAAACGGACAGTTCTCTCATACGACGAATCTGATACTATTCATCGTTGCGTGTAACCGGGGCTTAATACAACACGTTGACTCTTAACATTCTTCCCAGCGACCACGGTACCACTGCTAGGTCCTAAAATTTTTAACTTTCCGTTTTGTTTCAGACTGTCTGTCGTACTTTTTCCCAGCACTAAATGACCACTACTGTGTCGATGCGCTTCTTTTCATTCAAACAAAACAAAAAATAAATCCATTCTACCGACCTGAGTCTGTTTCGGTTCCAAGTCAGGTTTTTGTTCCCTGTCCC
>NW_004797291.1:508193-509600 GCF_000002075.1 Aplysia californica | reverse complement strand
GTGACAGTAGTGGGCAACCGCTGGATGGGAGAGGGGGAGGTGGGGTTTCTGGTGACAGACTTTGGCTAGCCTATTATTGGGTGAGAGGTGGATGTCCCTATAGTGACAGTCATGGGCAATCACTGGGTGATTGATGACCTTTCCGAGAGGAAAGTTACGCTCTGTGCGGTGTCGTGGCCCGTCGTGGGGACGGGGGGAGGGGGCGGTAAGTCTGGAACAATGTCAGAGCCAACGTAGGGCACAACGGGAGAATTGTTTGCGAGAAACTACGACCACAAAGTTGTGTGTTGTCTGTCCTGATTGAATAGTGTGGTGACAGAGTGTAGCCGGGCCAGTCAGTAGAGCGATGAATTAGCCGGTAACGAGGGGGTAGGGAGTCACTGTGGTGGTCTTTGTGTTGATGGAGGTGGACTAACTGTGTGTTTGTGTGCCTTAGATATATGTCTTTTTATCTGTCTGTCTGTCTGTCTGTCTGTCTGTCTGTCTGTCTGTCTGTCTGTCTGTCTGTCTGTCTGTTTGTCTATATATCTGTCTGTCTGTCTGTCTGTCTGTCTCTTTCTCTCTATCTCTCTGTGTATCTCTCTCTCTGTATCTCTCTCTCTCTCTCTCTCTCTCTCTCTCTCTCTCTCTCTCACCCCCACCCCTATACCCTCCTTTCAAACGTCTCTCACTCTGATTCTCTCCTACTTTTTGTGTTTATTACTCTTTTGCAACACAGCTAATCTTCGGCACTCATATAACTTTACTGTGTTTCAAATGCCGTAAAACTTTTACAAATACCTCGTTTCACTCTCTGTTTCCTCCCCCCTCTCTCTCTCTCTTTCTCTCTCTCTCTCTCTCTCTCTCTGTGTCTATCTATCTATCTATCTATCTATCTATCTATCTATCTATCTATCTATCTATCTCTTCCTCTCTCGCTTCTTCTCTCACTCACGCACTCGCCCACCCACACAAAGTAGAAGGAGACCCTCCTGCCTGACAGACAACCCACCGGCCCCCGGACGCCTGTCACCGGAGAAGGACGTAACTCCAGAATTTCGACAAGAAGTCAACTTTAATCAAGCCGCCCCAGACAAAGCAAACATCAGCCGAGCGGAAAGCTCACGCTGCCATTATGTCCGAGAGATTCCGCGGACTCTCGCCCCACGCAAAAGCCCGAGGGTGTAGGGGAAATGGGAGGGGGCGGAGGGAGGGGTTGTGAGTGAGGTTTGGGGGGAGGGGGGATCAGGCGGCTGAACAAAGACGGGACGGGAGCTAGCGTCAAGATTGATCCTGCACGTCGTTCTACGAAGATTTCCTCTTCTACATCGATGTCATTGTTGTCGTTGTCCTCATCATCATCATCATCATCATCATCATCATCATCATCATCATCATCATCATCATCATCATCATCATCATCATCAT
>NW_004797291.1:507396-507880 GCF_000002075.1 Aplysia californica | reverse complement strand
CCCCCCCCTCCTCTCTCTCTACCTCAAGGGGTCTATCCCGAAAAACGTTGTTTTGAGAAAATGGAATGTAAAGTTATTGGACCCTTGTTGAGGTTCTTTGAGATACAAAGAGAGTTTTCTCTATTACCAAACAAAATATACGCAATAAACGAAACCAAACTTCTACTATAGATAAAGCAATGCTCACTTTTGGTGTAAGTCAGGATTTCTGGAAACTCCCGAAATCTGGGTTAGCCCCCTTGTCCTTAAAAGTGACCACAAACGTATACCAGAGAAACCTAGACATTGTGCTGTGACGTATTCCCGCGCCGTTCACCAAGGAGTGAACTTTGCTATTCCTGTTTCAGTTTGAAACCAGATTACATGCACGCCGGGAGAGATTTCCTGCACTCTCCAATATGTCTTGTTTGTTTGTTTGTTTAGTATAGGGTTTTACGGCGCTTGCAACTGCATAAGGTCATATGAGCGCGCGGGACACACCTAA
>NW_004797291.1:505138-506410 GCF_000002075.1 Aplysia californica | reverse complement strand
ATATATATGTTTGTGAAAATTCGTCACTTTGGTCGCCTATACTTCCGAACCACTTCACTTTCGAAATTTCATTTTAAAAACCTGTTGTTCAGAGTCATTTAAATGATGCACAGTTATATTAAGGAGTCTGAAGTCACTGTAGTTTAATTTTAAGTTTTCCATTAGTTTTGTTTAGATCTATCCTTGGGAAAGTCCTTCTTCTAAGACGCCATTGTTAACACGTGAGGCTTCTGTTCACAAGCTGTGCGCACGGTTTCCACAAAGACTTGACGATCGATTCTTTTGAGCCCGTTTATCAAACGGGTACCCAGCTAGTTTATCATAATGCAAGTCTATGGAACGTGAACCGAGCTGTGATTAAAAAAAAAGAGGCGAATATATTCACGACGTCTTTCTAGAGAGCAAAGAGCGGCGGCACGATGTATGGCGATGTCATAATTCAGGTCTAGGGACCGGTCTGTCACGATGCAAATGAGGCGAAGTATCACTCGACCTCATCCTTTCACAACCTCATCCTTTCACGACCTCACCATTTCATAACATCATCCTTTCTCAACCTCATCATTTCATAACCTCACCCTTTCACGACCTTATCTTTTCACGACCTCTCCCTTTCACAACCTCTTCTTTTCACGACCTCATCCTTTTACGATCTATCCTTTCACGACCTCATCCTTTCACGATCTACCCTTTCACGACCTCATCCTTTCACGACCTCATCCTTTCACGACCTTATCTTTTCACAACCTCTCCCTTTCACGACCTCTCCCTTTTACGACCTCATATTTCGCGACCTTGTCATTTAACGACCTCTTCATTTCACGACATCATCCTTTCACGACCTCATCATTTCATAACCTTACCCTTTCACGACCTCTTCCTTTCACGACCCCGTCCTTTCACGACCTCGTCCTTTCACGACCTCTTCTTTCCATAATCTCATCATTTCACGACCTCATCCTTTCACGACATCATCTTTTCACGACCTCGTTGTTTCACGTTCTCATCATTTTACGACCTCATCCTTTCACGACCACATCCTTTCACGACCTTGCCATTTGGCTACCTCTTCATTTCACAGCCCCAACCTTTCACGTTATGCTGGAGTCATCGGAATCCCAGGGACTTTGCCGTGTTGCCGTCGGTTTTGGGGGTTTTTATTTTTATTTTGTCAAGGACTGATGCACGCATTACGTTTTGTTTTTGCTCTTTCTTTTCTTCTTTTGTTTTTCTTTTTCCCACTGTCAGCTAATTTCGGCTAAAGAATCCCCC
>NW_004797291.1:502850-503786 GCF_000002075.1 Aplysia californica | reverse complement strand
TATATGAAGGGAGCAGAAAGGGAAACAGAGAGAGAGAGAGAGAGATGGAGGGATAGAAAGAGATAGGTGGAGGGAAGAAAGATAGAAAGAGATGGAGGGAGGGAGGGAAATAGGGAGAAGGGGAGTATTGAGAAAGGGAGAGTGATATAGAGGGAGCGAGGGGGAAGAGGAGTATTAGAAGAGGGAGAGAGATATAGAGGGAGGGAAAGAGAGAGAAGGAGAGAGAGAGGGAGGGGGAGGGGTTGGTTGGTTGGTTCTTTGATGTTGGTTGCCTTTTCTTTTCTTTTAAACATCTATCGTCGTTGTCCCTCATCCTCCTTTTTAACGTTTGTTGCTATCTTGCAAAACCTCTAATCCTCGGAACTGGTATGACCATATTGTGTTTCAAGTGTCGTAAAACTGTTACTAAAAAATAATTTTTTTCAAATAATACATTATTATGACTTTGTTGTATCTTGTCTTGGCCTGATTTCGAGACATGCTTTGGTGGGTGGTTTGTTAGACCTTCACCGTTATGTCCAACGGCTTTTTCCCCTCTGTTGTTTCAGAGTGCCTGTTTCTGTTTTACCTTTCCCATGCACCGATTGGCCTTAATCGTGACTATACGCTTCTGCGATTTCAAAATGTTCTGTCTCGTGTCTTGTGGGGGTTATAATATCAATTGCAACGCGACCTTTTGGCCCTAGCTGATGAAAGTCGTGATACTACATAGCTTGTAGATCTCTCTTCCCAGAACGTTTCAGCTGTTGTCTGCTGGGGGGGAGGTGGTCTGATTCTTTGTCATGTGGGCGGTTGGAAGGTGTCTCTGGTGTAGTTTTTTTTTCTTTTCTCACCTTTTGTTGTTTCTGTCTGGTCTGTTTAATTGAACGCTGTTTCTTACACTAAATGGCTTTTGTCGTGATGTTGTACGTCTCTTTGCTCAAACTACCCCCCCCC
>NW_004797291.1:500677-502601 GCF_000002075.1 Aplysia californica | reverse complement strand
TGTTTGTTTGTTTGTGTGTGTGTGTGTGTGTGTGTGTGTGTGTGTGTGTGTGTGTGTGTGTGTGTATGTGTGTGTATATATGTGTGTATATGTGTGTGTGTGATGAAACACCAAACCAATGTGCCAGGATCTGGACAATAAATATGTATCTTATTGTCTTGACATCATTAACAAGGAAAAACAAAATAAAAGCACCTTATATTTGCTCATTTTGGAATAATACAATACGTCTTGCATGATGTGTGAGGCGTGGATTGCAACACGCACTTTTGGCTCCAGCTGCTGATTGTCACAGCACGACACAGTTACGGTGGCAGATCTGATCCCCGCAATTAGGGCTGGGCAATGAGTTGCTTTAGCAAAATCCGGATAATATGTTAGTGCACCTCTTCGGCAAATAATATGACATGAACCTCTTCGGCAAATGGGTTCGAACCACTTCGACAAACGGGTTAGCGTCACTTCAGCAAATGGTTGAACCCACTTCGGAAAATGGGTCAGGAAAGAGAGTTAAAGAGTGTGAATTCGGATAGTGTTTCATTGAGAATTATCCGGTTTTCCTTATAGATTATCCTGATTTTGCCCAGTTCTACCCAGCATGTTTCAGCTGTTGGCTGCTGGGGGTGGCCCGGTTCTTGGTCATGTGGGCGGATGGAGGGTGTCACTGTAAGATCGTCCCCCCCCCCACACACACACCATTTTTTCATCCTGTCTGTCTGTTTGGCCGTATTTACTACACTACAAGTAAATAATTATGGTTTTGTCGCGTCAATGTGCGCTTCTCTTTGCTCGAACCAACCAACGAAAAAATAAATTAGTAAATTAATGATAGGTTTAAAAGAATAATAGCAATGGTGATGATAAGGATAAATATGATGGTGATGATAATGATGGTTGGAGGATGCCATTGGTAGGTCATAATGCTTGTCCTTCTTATATGGCTTTTAGATCTGTTGCAATCTGGTGTCAGCAGCTGTTGGGATGAGGGGGTGGACTGATTCTTGGTCATGTGGGTGGTTGGAGGGTGCCCCTGGTATGTCCTAATTCTTTTCTCTCCAATATGGCTTGCAGATCTGTTCCGAAGGACTTCAAGCTACTTTGGTGTGTTTGTGTGTGTGTGTAGGTGGTTGGAGGATGCCAATTGATAGGTCCTAATTTTTTACTCCTTGCACGACTTGATTTGCAATTCTGTTGTAAGCTCGTTTCAGCTGTTGGGGTGTGAGTGGGGTGGACTGACTCTTGGACGTGTGGGAGTTTGAAAGGGAGGGGGGGGGGTGCTAATTGGCAGACCATGATTCTTTTCCCTCCGTCATCTCTAGCCTGATTGGCGGGTGCTCTGGTATCGTTTGCTTTTTCTTTCCTATCAAACATCTTTTGTCCTTATCTCTTCTTTTGTGTGTGTTTGTTACTGCCTCGTATTTCCTCTATTCTTCGGCTCTTGTATGATCTTGTTGTATGTAAATCCCTCACTGAAACTAAAAGCGATGTGGCCAGCAGACCTGTTTCGAAGATTTTTGGTGTAGAGGGGTTTCTCCCCCCAAGGGGGGACATTTCTCGTTCAAGCACAGTAGAATTGTAAATGGGCTGATTCATGTCACGCTCGTAACTGTGCGTGATCTACAACAAGGAACTGCTGCTTTTTCTTTCCTAATCCTTACTATTGCCATTTCCTCTACTTCTTTTGTATGTTTGTCACTCTCTTGTGACCTGCTATTTCCGGGGTTCCTTGATAGTCGAAATAGACCTTGTGCTGTTGAAGCAAGAGAGTTGAGCAGAATACGTCTGATTCCCTGTAAAGACTTCTCTGTTGACTCCCACCCCTTGGCGCTCATATGACCTTATGCAGTTGCTTGCGCCGTAAAACCCTGTACTATTAAAAAAAAAGTAGAGGGGTGACAGGGTGGATAGATCTTTGGCTATGTTG
>NW_004797291.1:499189-500482 GCF_000002075.1 Aplysia californica | reverse complement strand
CCCCACACACGCACACACAATCTATTACTCATAATGTAGACCATGCAGTTTTGAATTGCATACACATCGCTGGATAGAACAGTGTTAAGTGTAATTCTTTGACCCTGAAGCTGTCGCCATCCAGTTACTGGACCATCTGTCGCCGGGGATATAATGACTTGAAAATGACTTCCCAGTCGAGGTTGTGGCTATTTGGCATTTATTTAAATAGTCGACATTCACGATTTTTGTTCTATGAGGCCGTGGCTATTCGACTGGACAAGTCGACATTCACGATTTTTGTTCTATGAGGCCGTGGCTATTCGACTGGACAAGCAGACAATCACGATTGTTGCTATGAGGCTGTGGCTATTTGACTCGACTAGTCGACAATCACGATTTTTGCGCTGTTCATAGAGCTTTTCGACCGATTGTCTTTGATGTAGTGGTTAGGCGTTTTTTCATCACTCAGCACACAGGAGACCCAAGTTTGATTCCCAAGTGGGGAGAAAAATAGTATCGAGTATTTCTGCTTGGGTGGGTGTTGTATACCTCTCAGCACCAGTTGGCCCTGACATGCAAGGTCGGAAACCCGCCTCCAAAGTGATGTAATCTGTGTTGATGGGGGGCATAAAAAGACATTTAAAAATAACCACTATGCGATACGCGGCAGGGCCATTCAAATACTGTTCGATTTTTACGCGGCAATGGATGTTGATCAAATTTTTCTACCACGCGGGGCGGTGCCACTGACTGAAGTGTCTTTAGGTCATTCCCAAAGGAGGGACATTTCTCGTTCATGCACAGTAGAATTGTAAATGAGCTGTACAAAAACATACAAACACACGCGTGCACGCACACTCATGACTGTGCTTGATCTACAACAGGGAACTGCTGCTTTTTCTTTCCTTATTCTTACTATTGTCATTTTTTCTCTACTTCTTATGTAGGTTTGTCACACTCGAAACAGACTTTGTGCTATTGAAGCTAGAGAGGTGAGCAGAGTAAGCCTGATTCCCTGTAAAGACCTCTCTGTTGACATCCACCCCTTGGCGCTCATGTGACCTTATGCAGTTGCGAGTGCCGTAAAACCTCTACTAAATATAAATATAACTTTTTCTGAGCTCGGCACAGAATTAAAGATTTTGTCTTAAATCATTTGAGGTAAATACTGCAATATTTTGTACGGGATTATTACGTTACAGTGTGGTAAGTCGAGTCAAAAAAGTGTTGAATACTGAATGTTGTTGATGTACTTTTCTGTCTGTCTGTCTGTCTGTCTGTCTGTCTGTCTGTCTGTCTGTCTGTCTGTCT
>NW_004797291.1:497565-499039 GCF_000002075.1 Aplysia californica | reverse complement strand
GGGGGGGATTGCCAATTTGTACGTCATCATTCTTTCTCGTCGACATGATTTGCAGATCTGTTCCACGCACGTATCAGCTGCTGGGATGAGGGGGTGGACATATTCTTGGCTGTGCCGGGGGTATTTGAACGTCACAATTTTTTTTCTTCGACATAATTTGCAGTTCTGTCGCTATCTCGGGCCAGATGTTGGGGTGAGGGAGTGAACTGATTCTTGGTCATGTTGGTGGTTGGAGGGTGTCTCTGATAAGTCCTAATTGTTTCCTTTCCATGGTGTCTCTGATATTTTCTTTTTTTTTCCTTTCCGGTATGATTTGCAGATTTGTTTCAGATATTTTTAGCCGCTTTGGTGCGTGTGTGTGTGGGGAAATAGGGAGAAGGGGAGTATTGAGAAAGGGAGAGTGATATAGAGAGAGAGAGAGGGAAGGGGAGCAAAAGATAGAGAGAGAGAGAGAGAGAGAGAGGGAGAGAGAGAGAAATGACAAGGACTGCTGAAGGTCGGAACGCCTCACGGACTGATCGTAAAGATTAAGAAATGACTTTTTGCGGATCGTTCTTTCTTTCTTTCTTTCTTTCTTTCTTTCTTTCATTCTTTCTTTCTTTCTTTCTTTCGTTCTTTCTTTCTTATTGACATAAGCGGGCCCTCCTCACACATTGTTGTGCAGAATGTAGATACTGTCTGTACCATCGACAGTGGGATGACAATCAGTCAGATATTTCATTGTCTGTTGTACATCAACTTGGGAAATTATTACATTAATTTTTTCTCATGTAGATGCGCCCTCCTGCCATTGACACCAAAGGGATATTTTATGAGCAAGACTGGTGTATCATAACAAACGAAACTGCGCCCCCTAAAAACAAATTTAACCACAAAAAAAACTACCAAAAAATAAAAAAAGCCACCGATTTTGTAAGATACTTCGCTGTCTGCCACGGGAAAGTAGACATGTTTGAGGGGGCTGTTTTTATGAAGTTTTTGGTTTTTATTTTCAATGTATATGATCTTATGCATCATCCCCCTCCCAATTAAAAAAAAATTAATATAAAAGTAACCACAGTCTAGATCATTTAGTTCCCTGTCAGGGCCCACCCGTGCAGAGACGGATAAAACTTCAGCGCAGAAAGACCGAGATACTTGGTAAAAACTCGGGAATCGAACTCGGGTCTCTTGCTTGTGACAGCGAAGCGCCTGACCGCCACACGATAGACGCCAATTTTTGTTTTGTTTTGTTTTGCTTTGTTTTTGTCAGTTAAACAAACACCAGAAATAAGGTCTTTGCCCTTCCTGTTGGCTGTTTGCTGGATGTTAGCAAAAAGCCTTTTTTCTGGGCTAGGTTTATATTAGGAAAGAAACGACTCTGGTGGATGGCCCGAAAAGGCAGTTTGTGATAGCAATGTGGCTTGTTGAGATGTTTTGTGTGTTCTATTAATATGCGATACCCCCCCCCTACCTTTTCCACCCCACTCCCTCC
>NW_004797291.1:495232-497018 GCF_000002075.1 Aplysia californica | reverse complement strand
AACTGCCTTTATTAGCGTTTTATGACCTTATTTTGCGGGAAGTATAGTAAAACGTTTAATATAACTACTAAAGCTGAAGCCCGGTGCAGTCATTTAAAGTAGGCAATACACCGACATTATCCCCCCCCCCACCCCGAAAAAAAGGGGGGGGGGGATTCATTATAAGTTAAAAAAGGTCAGTATTCATGATCCAAAAAGTTAGGTATAACTCAAAATTATGATTTATTTTTTTCAAAATGTGAATGTCCCTTATTCACCTGGTCGTCTTCACATGAATGTATTTGTCATGACGAATATGTTATGAATATATTAGCTTAATGCGTGTGCTAGTGGGCGGTATTGGCCACTAGTGGGTGGCTGATGTGGTAATTTTGGTGGGCGGTGGGAATCGCCCGGGCAGTGACAGGCATTATGTAATGTCCGGCTTTGAAATAAATTCATGTAGATGGACGGTACGTACGAACATTTTATCCGCTTAAAGGTGGCAAAAGTGGGCGCTGGTTATATAAACTGTTGTCAAGCCGTACTTTTGAGTGATGTGTAGTAACCTAGTTTCTTTCACAGATGCGTGCTGGTACAATGAATGTCTGAATGTCGCGCCCTCTCTTTACCCCGATCGTCTCTCGATAATTCCCTCAGGATAATTCTCGCCACTTTTCTATAGATCTATCTGGGAGCAAGACAATTCCTCTTCTCGCCAGCAATCTCCCGGGAAACCGAAATGACCTTCCTTAAATAGCCGGCACTCGAGGGGGAAAAATAGCTCTCTAAGCCTCTTACTATTTAGCTATTTCCTCACAGATTATTTCGAGCAATCTTTTATCGTGGTAGGGCAACGTCCTAGTTAGTGTAGTCGCCGTGTTGGTCTTTTTTTTTCTTCAGGCGTTTCATGGGGTACACGGTCAGTGCATCTGACGGAAGGAGTCATTCCTGGGTGGGTGGGTGGCGGGTGCTCTGGTTTGGTTTCCTCCTCTTTTTCCAGATCTCTTAAAGTCAGACCCTGAGATGCTGAAGTAAAAGTATATTAACTTTCAGCACTGGATTAGCAAATTTAAAAAATTAAATAAAAAAAACTACTACCACACGTCCACACCAATTACTCGGACGAGCGACAGTCCTTCTAACCCTTACACAACGAACTGCGCTGACTAACACTCGGCCTTTGTCGTTGCTTTGGTCTGAGCGTAAATAGATAAGGGATACGATATGTTTGGTACATTTTGTCTGTCGGCCGTTGTCATTAAAACCTCTGTCGCTGGTCTGAATGTTTGGAGTGAATGCGTAGTTACTCAACGGAATTAATGAGAACGTAGCCCGTAAGTCAATTGGAGACAGCTCTAATAATAATTTCTGTCGTTGTTGCTGCGGATATGCTTGTAATAGTTCGAATTTTCTACACGCAGAAGAGTGTGTGAAAGAGGGGGGGGGGGGGTTTGGTAATTGTCCAGAGTGCCCACCATCTTGACCCACCGCATACACAGAATCTGGGTTTTGGGTTTTGCCTTTTTTTTTATGGGGGAGGGGTTGAAAAGTTGGCAGCTATTTCTATTATTCTTTTCTTTTGGACTTCTCAGTATAAGACTCCCGTCATGCGTCACCTTTCAAACTGACGTATGGCGGAGTCTTACTCCTAACAGTCGATTTGTGGGTGGTTGGTGGATGGTGCTCGTTACGTCATTGTAACACCTGTAATCTTCGGCATTTATATGACCTGAATGCCTTGAAAATGCCGTAAAACTCATTCTAAAATTAAACTAAAGCAGTCGATTTGCAAATGTCGAATTGA
>NW_004797291.1:493040-494075 GCF_000002075.1 Aplysia californica | reverse complement strand
CATTTTATTTATCTATTATTATTATTATTGCTACTATTATTATTTGCTTTTCTATGTTCTGTTTGTTGGGTTAAAAAAAAATAAAACCCACTGTTTGTGTGTGGTTGGCGGGTGCTCTGGTGTGGTTAGCTTCTTCTTTCCTATCAAACATCTATCGTCCTTATCTCTCTCCTCCTTCTTTTTTATGTTTGTTACTCTCTTTTAACATTTCTGATCTTCGGCACTTATCCCTTATTGTTTTGCAAGTGCCGTAAAAGTCTTACTAAAACTAAATAAGCCCTCTGGTTTTGGCACTCTACGCGCCAGTCTGTGGTGTAATGACTGTCCTCTTGAATAGCCAGATCTGTTTTCCGTCGTTGATCCCAACAGAATTCTGGATTTTATGAAGGCCATTTGCCGTTATGGGGAGTTGTAAATGAAATTGTTAAAAAGTTTTGTGATTTAAAATAGTTATTTTAAATTTAAAATGTATTTACATCAAATTTTTAATATTTTAGCATTTTAGTGAACGCGTTGACCCAAACCGGACTGTGCAATGTGCTGTTGCGAACAGAACCAACTTTTTCTCGCGCACTCATATGACCTTATGCAGTTGCGAGCGCCGTAAAACTCTTACTAAAAAACAACTATGTTCTGTATGTTGTTGGGTTTGGTTCTTTTTAAAACAGAGCCCACTGTTTTTCGAACTCTCCGCTCCAGTCTGTGGTGTAATGGTTATCCTCTTGATCTTCGCCGTTGCACTCAGAATACTTGAGTTCTGTTATTGACTGGGAACGTTTTGTTTCTGTCTTTGTGTTTATTTTATTTTTCGGTTATTATTTCAATCATCGAGAATCTCTGTATGTTTGGTAGGAATTGTCTGTCCCTCCCAGTCTGGGCCGGTTCTGACAAGCAGATATGAAGCCGCCCGCCTCCTAAACAATTTGGATTAGGAGGGTGGGGGTGGGGTTGGAACATACTTTCGATTACAATTTTCCGTATCTTTTTTTAAATGTATTTATTTGTTGTTGTTTTTTTGTATTGTTAATATTATTA
>NW_004797291.1:487347-489047 GCF_000002075.1 Aplysia californica | reverse complement strand
CTCTCTCTCTCTCTCTCTCTCTCTCTCTCTCTCCTTCCTTGTTCGATTCTCTTGTTAGCAGAATGTTTAACGAGTATCTGGCTCTTCCTGCTGGGACGTTCTTTCTCTCTCAGCCTGGGTTGGCTCTGACAGGCTGTGTCAAAGCCCGCCTCCCATAAGATTATCTAAACTATATCGATGGGGAATGGGGGTTGTAAAAACACCAACATGCACATTTCAAAAGACGGATTATTATACCCTGCAGTGAAATAGTCAAGCTCAAGGTCTTACAACACTTCGTCATTTTCAAACTTCTAAAAGACCGCCGAGAGAAGCGGCATGCGAGCGAGCCATTCATACAGTAGAAGAAAGCCAAACATTGAACTGCCGGACCCTTCTCCTCCTCTTCCTCTCTCCTCCTTTTCCTCCCTCCTCCTCAGAAATGGACTTTGTTAAGCAATTTCCCCCCTGCCTAATACGATTTCCTGGTCGCATCTCACGCTCAGCTTCTCGTCTCCTTAATGAAAAGTTCTGTTTCCTCCCAGAGGGCTTTCCCACGTTTGTTTTGGGGGCCCCTGAAAAGACAGCCTCGACTGGAAAAGTGTTGGGCCACAAACGAAGTTGACTGTGTGACTTGAAATGAAATTAACTAGACTGTCCCCGTTCTCTCCCGACTGAGTCCGACAAAAGTGACTCGGTACTGAGCTGAGCGGTGCTTTGCCGCACCACTCCAGATCAGCCCTAATAACAATGTTAATTCGTGGGAAGTTTAGGATGGGGGTGGGGGAGGGGGGTACAATCTTTATAATTTACAGCATGTCCTTTTACGATGTATACATAGTTTTTCTGTGCTTTTTGTCTCATCATGCTCACATTTAATTTTTGCAAAACTGTTCTGGTAGCTTTTTTGTTGTTGTTCTTTGGTTTTGTTTTTTAATAATTTTTTGTTTAGTTTGGAAAGTTAAAGTATAATAATATAAAGATGGATGGTTGGAAAGCACCACTGGTAGCTCCTACGTTCTTACTGTCCGTCTTTTTTTTTGTCTGTCTGTTTTACGTTTCCCCAGCACCAAATAGCCATTATAATAGTTGTAAAGCGCACAGAGCCTCCCTCAGACTGCAAATATCGCTGAAAGAAGGATTTGTATGGCATTCCCGCCTCTCTACAAGCACCCTGCAAGGAAGATTTTTGCCCCTGGGAAAAGGTGATTGGAGGGCAAAATGTTTTACTTTGCCTTGTCTTACTTTTTTCCCGAAAAAGTTAATAATCGTTATTGTGTCGATGTGCTCAAACAATGAAAACTCACTCACTGGGAACTGTCCCTCTTTAAATTGAATATCCTGTAAAAGGGTTTTTTACCACTTGGAACTGCTATTCTTAAAATTGAATATCCTGTTTTAAAAAAAGGGTTTTTACCTCTTGGAACCGTTATTTTTTAAACTGAATATCCTGTAAAAGGTTGTGTTTTTTTTACCACTGGGAACTGTTATTCTGTAAATTGAATATCCTGTAAAAGGGAATTTTACGACTGGGAGCCTCCACTTTGCAAGTACCCTGGAAAGTGGGTCCTCGCCCGCGGCCACCTTCGGGCCCTACAGTGACTGTTGATTCATGAGGCTTGGAGAAACAAACGGGACCCGAATTGGGAACCGATTATACAAACACTTTCAGTCTTAATCTCAGCTCCATCTTTTCAGGGGTTTTTTCATGTTTTTTTCTG
>NW_004797291.1:485461-486612 GCF_000002075.1 Aplysia californica | reverse complement strand
ACACGCAACACACACACACACACACACACACACACACACACACACACACACACACTCACACACGTGCACACACACACACACACAGACACACACAGGCGTGGACACGCATACACGCACGTGCACCTCGCAATGAGATGCATGCAAAAAGCAAAGAATAATTGATGACGGCCGATTTGGAGAAATGTGGCAATGACATGAGCATAATGGCAACATTGGAATCATTGACAGAGTGAAGAAAGGCAGGAAATTAACGGGCTTGGCATAGGTGAAGAATTATTGCACGGGGCGGGGGAGAGGGGATGGAATACGAGAGAAATAGATGGGAGCGATAAGAGAGAATAAGGAAGAACTAGTTCATGGGGGGAGGGGGGGGGGCGGACAAAGAGATGACGTGAAAAGAGAGAATTGGGGATGGAAGAAATAGATAAAGAGAGAATGGGAGATAGATGAGGTGAAAACAGATAATGGAAAAGGGGAAGGACAGATGGAGTTAGAAAAGAGAAAGGGCGATGGAAGAAATAGGTGGAGTGGGAACGGGAGATGTGGAGAAACAGATGAAGTGAGAATAGGAGATAGAAGAACACTGGGTGAGAAGAGAGAGTAGGAGAGGGGAGAAAGAGATTCGAAAAGAGAGACTTGGAGAGAAGGGAGAAACAGATGGAGAGAGAATGGGAGAAAGAGATGGGATGAGAAGAGAGGATAGGAGAGGGAAGAACTAGATGACGTGAAAAGAAAGAATAGGAGAGGGGAGAAACAGATGAAGTGAGAAGAGAAGAATGTTCTTAAGAATAGAAGAAGAGGGGAGGAATTGAAATGGAACAGAGCTAGCTGTTCTTTTGGAGGCGTGTGTGATGAACGGTGGAGAGATTTGAAGCTGGGTTTGTTTTGTTTTGTTTTTAATGCATTTTTATTTGTTCATTATTTGTGTTCTGGTCTTTCTTTTATTTTAGGGGGGAGGGGGTGAAGTGAGGCTGGGGTGTAGAAATGAATAATGGATAACAAGAAACACTGCGAGAAATGAGGGGTTTCCTCGTCGTCCTAGAGAAAGGCTAGATGGGCATCGGGGTAGATTGATGGGACAGGAGGAATTAGAAGATTTTTGCTTTCAGCTTTAATTTTGGTTTTGGTTTTTTTGTTGATGGTGGGGGGGG
>NW_004797291.1:481146-482478 GCF_000002075.1 Aplysia californica | reverse complement strand
GGTCCTATTTGAGTGGGTGGTTGGCATGTGCTCTGGTGTGGTTTTCTTCTTGTTTCCTATCAAGTATCTGTCGTCTTTAACTCTCCTCCTTCTTTTTATGTTTGTTACTCTCTTGTAACCCATCTAATATTTGGTACTTATATGACCTAATTGTGTTGCAAGTGTCGTAAAACTTTTACCAATACTAAAACATACACCAGTGAGGAGAAGGAGAGAGGTAGATAGAGAGGAAGAAAGTGAAAGGGGGAGGGAGATAGAGATCTGAAGGAGACAGAAAGAGAGGGAGAGAGAAAGAAGGGGGGGAGGCGGAAAAGGAAAGAAAGAAAGAATAATAGTAACTAGCATTTATTGCTTTGCGCAAATTCCCGCTCAAAAGCAAGTTTTGTGTACGTCACAATCTATATTATTACCCCAACAGACCTGATAGCATTCTGAAGCAATACCAACTTTCTGGGAAACATACAATGCAAGCACCCATTTAACAGGCGCTAAAACACTCACATACTGACAAGATCGTTAGCTGTATATAGCCGGGTACCCATTTCCACCTGTGTGAAGTGAGGTAAATTCCTGTGAATGGCTTTCCCAAGGACACATCGTCGGACCTAGCAGAGCCTCCAACCGCGGAACCCTCAACCTCACGATTAGATCTATACAGGGTTCGTATGGGTCTTGGAAAACTGGAAAAATCTTGGAATTTTGTTTTTATTTTCCTAGATATGGAAAACTCCTGGAATTTCGTGAAATTGGCCAAATTCTTTGGAAAAGTCTTGGAAAAACGAATTTTGAACTAGATCTAGATCTATTGTAAAAGTATTTCCTCGAAATTTATAAGGCCTCGACTTTACGCATTCTGGAGTGTACCATAATGTATTTTTACATGCTGAGCGAAAAATTTTCTTCCTAGATGACACGTTATTTGTCTTGGAAAAAAGAAATCTGGTCTTGAAAGCTCTTGGAAAAGTCTTGGATAAAAAAATCTCCTGCTCAGGATGAACCCTGATAATAAGTCCGATAGCCGAATACGGGGTGCCCATTGAGAGATCGGCAAACCGATCGCCCGATTCGTGGCAGGAAAACAAACGCGTTTGGTTTTTTTAGACTGCGAATCGGGTGATCGGTTTGTGCCACGACGGTAGCTTTGAGCCCTCAATCTGGATATCCCGCACCCAGCCGTATAGTGAACTGCGAATAAAACTAACTTGTGTTTCGCGCGCTCATATGACCTTATGCATTTTTCGAGCGCCGTAAAACCTCATACTAAACGAAACTAAACAATCTGGATAGCCCTGCCTCCCAAACCAAACCGAACCAAACCGAACCGAACCGAAC
>NW_004797291.1:477062-478821 GCF_000002075.1 Aplysia californica | reverse complement strand
ACACACACACACACACACACACACACACACACACACACCACGTACACACACGCGTGTCATGTCATTCGTATTTCCTTAGTTATAGGTCAATTTTAATGTTGAAATAGCATTGTACCTACGCTCTCACAGTTTCTTTGTCAGTGGTTATTTGATACAAATAAGATCACCAGCATTGCGCCCGGAAAACGGGACACTAGGCAAAAAGGTAATAATAATAAAAATGAAAATAAAAATTTTAAACATGATTTTATAAGCCTTTTGATGGGGACGTCTTTTTTCGGGGTGAAAGGGGGGGGGGGGGCTTCTGTGATTTTCCGTAGCCAAGAGAGAAACCCCGTAGTAAAGACTTAAAAAATCAGAAGAGATAAGGACGGGTGATGTTTGATAGGGGAAAGAAGGACGACAGCGAAATAACACCGAGAGCACGCGCAAACCACCCACTGCACGGGGAAAGGAACATGGATAAAACAATCAGGAGTCTTTGGTTTGTGGTGTACTGTTTCCAAGCAACCTGGGAACTCTTACTAGAACGGAACTAGGAAAGGGGGAAATGGTCGAGGTCGCTGGAAGGTGACAATTATTTTCCTCTATTGTTTAGGTTGAGGCAAACCGTGTGTCATTGGTTCTTCGGGAGTCATCTTTTCTGGATCAAAGTCTTGCGTCATTAGTAACTGTAGCAAATTTGATCTGCTATATAACATGTCTCGCTTGTCTATAGGTCACACATTTCAGAAAGGTCAATAGGGGGGTCAGAGGTCACGCGGGGTTCAGAGACCAGCTAATAAAGAGTAGTGAAATCAGGACACGATTGCGTCAGTGCTAAAGACGACACTGAACTTTGTAAAAGAAATTGGATTGTTTTCAAAAATAGAGCTTCACAAAATTAATACTCAAAACTCTTATAGTGGGTAGTTAGTGGGTGCTCAAGTGTGATTTGCTCCTTCTTTCATATATCGAATATCTATCGCCCTTATCGCTCCTCCTTCTCCTTTGTGTTTATTACTCTCTTTGTTACTGTCTGGTAACACCTCTAACCTTCAGCACTTAAATGATCTATTGTGTTTCAAGTGTCGTAAAACTCTTACTGAAACTAAACTAAGAACTCGTGTGGTTTGCTCCTTCTTTCTCATCAACCATCTGTCGTTCTGGTCTCTCCTTCTCCTTTTCTTTGTGAGTTTTCTCTCTAGAAACACCTATAACCTTTAGCACTTATAATGATCTAATTATTTTGTGTTGCTAGTTCCGTAAAACTGTTCCTGATCTTCTGCTTGTGCTGTGCGTTGATTGCAACGGGTGTACTTTAGTCTTCGGTGCTGATGTTCACCTGCGACATACTTAATACGTAAGATACGATAAGATAAGGTACATCTCTTTATTGTCCAGATCCTGGTACATACTTCTACTACTTGAAAATAACTTTTATCTGCAGCACGATACAGAGCTGTGCGATCCGATCTGTCTCGTTCACAGCTCACGATTTGCAAAGGTCACGAAGGAGGAAGAAGAACCCGAGATGTGGTAATAAAGAGTGGAGAGGCCGTTCATTTTAGTCTCTCGTTTCGTGGTAGCCGAGCACTGCTGTGTGATACCGTGGATTGGTGGAGGGTCTCTGGGTCTTCCGGTACTTAGTCAGGAATCTGATCTGTGACTGATATGTTTTCGCCACTTTTTTGCTTGGTGTCTGTTGCTCCTTAACGACACGAGAAAAGGACACCGCGTAATCAGCATCACGCGCGCGTGTGTGTGTTTGCGTGTTTGT
>NW_004797291.1:473433-474792 GCF_000002075.1 Aplysia californica | reverse complement strand
TGTGTGTGTGCCCGTGCGCGCGCGTATGTGTGTGCGTGTAAATGTATGTGTGTTTATGGTTAAACACCCGACGAATGTGCCACCATCTGAACGACAAAAATGTATCTTATCCCATCTGTCCAGGGTGTAGCAGTTAGGTGCTTCCCCGTCACTCATAGAAAACGAGTTCGGTACCGTGACCGGAGGTTTTTTTCATTACTGGGTATCTTCGTCTTTCTTCTGACACGGTGTATCGTATCCTTCTCAGCCCAGACTAGCACTGACAAGCAGGATTGATGTAGTCCGCCTCCTAAATGAGATAAAGTGTGTCGATATGGACGTGTTACAAATAGCCCTTTGTCTGTAGTAAGGTACATGGATCATTTTGTGCGCCTCGCACAAACTGCCTTGTACTAAAATTACAACTACATTTTTCTGTCGTACTTATCTCCTCTGCTTTTTTTGTGTGTTTAACACCTGTAATCTTCGGCACTTATATTTTGACCTTTTTGTCCTGCGTGTGCCGTAAAACTTTTACTAAAACTAAACAACTATATTGATAAAATGTTCTTCTGCGGTCACCAACTGAAACTAAGCCAAATCTAAACTTTCAAGTAACGCCTCTAATCTGTGGCACTTATTATAAACTTACTGTGTTGCAAATGCCGTAAATCTTGTACTGAAATTAAACTAAAAAGCATTAGGTTGCACAGTGCTGAATGGGGCAGACACTCGTTAGGACAATAATTCTACGAATTCCGAAACGTGAAAAAGTTTACCGTTTGGGGGTTAAACTCGACGATTTGGATGGTGCTATTGTAAGGTCGTATGGAATCACCGAAACATATCTCCAGGGTTTATTAGATGGTCTTTAAGATGAGCCGATTGTTTTATGGCTGGAGGGGCGAGGTTCGAATATCGTGTCTTGATTGCGGTTATGTGTGCAGAGTGGACGGTAGGGGGCTTGCGGTGCGCGTCCTGGAAGGATGAGGTGATCTACGGATGCCCAGGTGTCCAGGACGATATGTCAGTTTGTGAGTGTGTGTGTGAGCGTGTGTGCATGCTCGAGAATCTTCTAAGTCGATCACGTCTTACACTGCGATAACATGTTTGTTATAACATATTTGCTATGAAAATAACACATTTATTTTAACACAATTAGATCATTTAAGTGCCGAAGATTAGGGATGTTACAGAGAGTTAAAAAAGAAAAAAAAAAGGAAGGAGGTGAGATACGGATGATAGATTTTTGAAAGGGAAGGAGGAGCTAACTTCATGGGAGCACCCGCCATGCACCCACCAGGTCTACTTTAGTTTGCTTGAATAACATGTGTTCAACGCAGAAAAGAAAAGTGTGTGTTGAGGGGTCCGGTTGGAAGC
>NW_004797291.1:471019-472997 GCF_000002075.1 Aplysia californica | reverse complement strand
GAGAGAGAGAGAGAGAGACCAAATTATAACCAGAAGCTCGACGTTTGTCAGAAAATTATCCACGATTTCGAAGGTGCCCTAGAAGCTTCTAGACATTCCTTTCCTGTTATGTCCTTTATTGTCCACCTGTCTTTCCTAAATAGGCTTGTTGTTCCCCAGGGAGCGTCGAACATGATCCTAATTTGTTGCGTATTGTCATTCCCGGCGCTGGGTAGGTCTTTTTAAATCTTTCTCTGACGTTCCCGTCTCTCATGTTTGTTGTTTTGGTTTGTTGTTGTTGTTTTTTAAATTAGGCCTATACGTTCTTATACTCTTGAGCGTCTTGACGTAGGCCTGTTTTTAATTTGTTCGTGGGTTGTTTGGGGTTGTTGTTGTTTTTGTTATGTTTTTGTTTTACTCGAACATGATCTTATTCTTGTGTGTGTGTGTGGGGGGGGGGGGGGGGGGGGGTAATTTTTTTTCGGGGGGGGGGGGGGGGGGGGGGGGTCCTAGTAGGGTTTGCAGTTATGTCTTTCATGCCCTACGCAGGAACGAACTAAACTGCCGGTTCGGAATGCAAAGGCGAACTTGGCGTCAGAACCGCTAGTGTAGATGAAAAACTGCTTGAAAAAAAAAGTTAAACCAGGAGGACGAACCGGCAGTTTAAACATGTTGGATTTTCTGACTACAGTTCTGCGCGATCCGTCGACGACAGCCTTTGTGTGACGTCACGGGCTCTGCCGGCTTATCTTGCCACTTCCAATATCTTCAAAATGATTTACCGCACATAAAGTCTGATTACATTTTTTAAATGAGCGACCCATTTTTAAGGCAAGAGTTGAGTAGAATTTAAGTTTTTTCAATAACAATCAAAGAGAAAACAAAATTATTTCCCACGAGCAGAACATAAATTGCAAGGAAATCATCATTGTCAGTACACTCGCTGCGGTGAAACCACACGTCGTGATGGTGATGACGCGCCGACACGTCGAATGGCTGGTTTGCGCGGCGGTTTCTGTTTAAAACGACGTGTTGGAGCGTACAATCATGTGCAGGGCCCCTTACAGGACAGTGAAACTACTCTTACTTGTCGCGATTTGCGAAGACGTGGGGGTTAAAGTTCAGTTTTACCTTTTTTTTAATGTCTGTGTAGTTGGTTTGTGACCTTTTGGCTTTATTTGTCTTGATGAAATGTATGTATGTATGTATGTATGTACCTACATGTATTTATCTATCTATCTATCTATACGCACATCCATCCATCTATCTATCCATTGTCCTTATCTCCCCTACTTCTTTTTTTTATGTTTGTTACTCTCTTGTAACACCTCTAATCTTCTGGCGCTCATATGACCTTATGCAGTTGCGAGTGCCGTTAAACCTCTACTAAAACTATCTACCTATCTATTTATCTATCTATCTATCTATCTATCAGAACATCTGTCTACCTATCTACTTATCTATCTATCTATCTATCTATCTATCTATCTATCTATCTATCTATCTATCTATCTATCTATCTTTCTATCTATCTATCTATCTATCTATCTATCAAAACATATGTCTACCTATCTACCTTCTGCCTTCCATATCAATCCCCCCTCCCGTCCGTCCACCCATCCATGTGGATAACATTCACCTCAATAGAATCTTAACGATGGCCCTTCAGAGCTCCCAGTAGGGCGAATTGGATCATCTAACCCACAAACCAAGATCCTCTTCTCTCCCCCCCCCCCCCCTTGAAGGACGACTCTATCGTGTTCCCACCTCCGCCCACTCGCTCTGACCTAGTTAAATTTCCTTGGAATTCAACACGCCGCCATTGATGGGCAGTTACTCGCAACTAAAAGTGTTACTGGATAATATACACCTTTTGTAAAGTAGTCAGATAATGTGCCCCCCCCCGCATACCCACACACACGCTCACACACCGATTTTAGCCTGCTCACACTGGTTGCTGTTTGTTTTTGTTGGCAGTGTTGTGTGTGCTCGTTTGTTT
>NW_004797291.1:467311-468659 GCF_000002075.1 Aplysia californica | reverse complement strand
GCTCCTTCTTTCCTCTCAAACATCGACCAACCCCTATCTCTCCTCCTTCTTTTTGTGTTTGCTACTCTCCTGTAGCACCCCTAATCCTCTGTACTTGAATGACCGTATTGTGTTTCAAGTGCCGTAATATTCCTAGTAAAATAATAAATAACAGACTGCTTAATGTGTCCCGCGCGGTCATATGACCTTATGCAGTTGCGAGAGCCGTAAAACACTCTCCGAAAAAAAACCTCAACTAACATTCAATAAACAAACAAAACAAAGCACACACAAAAAAGAAAGAAACCAAAAACAAAAGCAAGAAAAAAACACAAAAAACGAACGAACAAGCTGCATTGACTCGATATCGTCACGATGACTGTTGAGGTTCGATTCCACACACAGCTCTTTTATCTGCGCATTACAGTCTTGTATTACAATGGATACTCCGTTTTTTGCTTATGCGCCTCAGATTTCAAATCAAATTGGAAATGTCGCTTGTTACTCAAGAAATATTACGTGTGTGGGTGGGTGGAAAATAAGCTCGTCCGTTTGTAATTGATATTCACGTATTTATATATATATTTATATATATATATATTCTCTCTCTCTCTCTCTCTCTATCTATCTATCTATCTATCTATCTATCTATCTATCTATCTATCTATCTATCTATCTATCTATCTATCTATCTATCTATCTATTTTATTTGTTTATTCATTCATTCATTCATTCATTCATTCATTCTTTCATTCTTTCATTCATTCATTTATTCGTTCATTTTAAAAAATTTAATCTAGTTATTGGAGGGCGCCACTTGTAGGTCTTACTGCTTTACGTTTCCTCTGTTGTGTCTGTCTATCTGTCTTACTTTTTCCCCAGCACCATGGCATGGCCATTCCATTATTCTGTCAATGTGCTTCTCTTTACTCAAACATTCAAACAAACAGCTCCGAAGAAGTCTCATCATATCGGCTTACTTCTAATTCTCTTTACTTGAACAAATTTTGTAGACTTCTTTGGACAGAGCGGGTCGAAGGAAGCCGCCTCTTAAATAATCTAGAGTGTACCACGGAGTCTGACAATTTACAATTTTATTGACTATCGATTTTCCTGGCTTGCGACATACTTCCCAGCTTGAACTTTTCTTCAGAATGTAATCTAATTCTCCAACACGTAACAAACGAAGGTTCATCTGCGCGTGAAATTTGACAATTGAAATGGTGGAGGAGTTGGGGAGGAAGGAGGTGAGGGAGGAGAAGAAGGAGGAGGAGCTTTGTTGGAGGAATAACGCAAAAAAGGAAACGTAAAAGAAGAGAGGGGGGAGGGCCAAGTGAAGAATATCGTGAAATAAACGACAAAAATGGTG
>NW_004797291.1:458206-462470 GCF_000002075.1 Aplysia californica | reverse complement strand
TCTGTGTGTGTGTGTGTGTGTGTGTGTGTGTGTGTGTGCGTGTATTTGTGTTTGTGCGTGTGTCTGTATGTAAGTGAGTTTGTGAAATAGTAATATCTGTGTGTTTTTGTGTGCCCGCGTGTGTGTGTGCCTGTGTGTGTGTGGTTTTTTATGTGTGTGTCCGTGTGTATGTACGTATATGCGTGTGTTTGTGTGTGTATGTGTGTGTATTTGTGTTATAGAGAGAGAGAGAGAAAAGCGCGCGCGCGTGTGTGTGTGTGTGTGTGTGTGTGTGTGTGTGTGTGTGTGTGTGTGTGTGCGGGAGCACTCGCGCGTGTGTGTGTGTGTGCGGGAGCACGTGCGCGTGTGTGTGTGTGCGTACATTTGTGTGCTTATGCTACACAACAGGCGCCGGTAGAAGTCTCTTTACTCCAACAAGTACCCGGCCATTCACGACTCATGCAACATGGTGGAAGAGCTGACGACGTCAAATTTAGAAAGGGCATATCCGAATTCTATGAATATAATTGAGTGGATTTGTCACAGTTGGTGAAGTGTGGGAAAGAGCTGGAAAATGATGGTATCATCAACACGAACGTAAAAAGGATAAGATAGAGATATTTAGAACATAATATTGAAGAACGACAGAGACAAGATTACCCTATCGATCAGATAATGTATGGTTTCCTTTTATTCCGAACCATCACACACAATTCAGGAAAACAAAGTAAGGCAATATCTAGCAACTGACCTTTTCGGAAAAGGCCGAAAAAATATCGGAGGTCTCGTGTGCAAGCTGCGCACGTTAAAGATCCATTGGTAGTCTTAAAATCGATTTTTAAAAAGGGTTCTTTTACCCGCCACCTGGACATAATTCAAAATTAATTCCTATTCCAATCGGAAAAATCCTTAATGTGTTCCGTGCGCTCATGTAGTGTCCTTATGTAGTTGCGAGCGCTGTAAAACAGTAACAAAAAAAACAAAAAAACAAAAAAAAAGTTATATCCCAAAACAGAACATATTCAACCGTTGTGACATCAGTAGGCCTTAGCGTTGTCGAATAACCAGAATTTGCGTGCACAATGAGTGAAAAGAACGGGAAAGTAACTCTCTTAATTCATCATTATCCTAGGGTTCTTCTATCAAATGTCATGTGGGTGGTTGGAGGGCGTGATTGGTAGGTCCTACTTCTTTACTTTCCCATTGTTATTTCTGTTTGTCTTACTTTTTCCCAGCACTAAATGACCACTATTGTGTCGATGTGCTTCTATTTACTTAAACAGACTCGCAAATAGTCCTACTTCTTTTCTTTCCCTCCGTTGTTTCTGCTGCCTGCCTTTCTTTTTTCCCAGCACTAAATGACCATTATTGTCTCGATGTGCTTCTCTTTACTTTCTGAAACAAACGCGCAAATAAAATTCTTACTTCTTTATTTTCCCTCTGTTTCTGTCTGTCTGTCTTACTTTTTTCCAGCAGTAAATGACCATTATTCTGCCCATGTGCTTCTTTTTACTCAAACTCAAATGTCATTGCGAAAAAGCCAGGTCATATTGAATCTGGATTTTTTTCAAAAAGAACGTCGGAGACGGCCAATAATTTGTCCATTCGCCCTGGAAAAAAAGTATTCAGGGTGTTTTTGCGTGTTCTATTTGTGTCTTCTCTATTGGGTTTTTTTAAGAGCATTACGCTATTTATCTTATGGCTGGTCTACTGCATGTCTTTTGAAACTAGGAAATCTTTCAATAAATTGTTGCTGCTCTGCTGCTGCTGCTTTTAGAGGAATTGAAGAGCTGGGCGTATTTTGTTGCTCTGTGTCATGCACTAAAAAGGAAAAGAGGAAGAAACTAGGTGTCAACGAGGGAGAGAGAGGTACAGTATAACACAGAGACGAGAGAGAGAGAGAGAGAGAGAGAGAGAGAGAGGGGGGGAGAGGGAAAGAGAGAGAGGGGAGAGAGAGGGGGGGATAGTAATAGACCGAAAGACACATTAAAGGAGAGAGAGAATGAAACTGAAACAGATACAAGAATCCAGACAGATAAAATGTACAGAGAGAGGAGGGGGATGGGGGGAAGGATGACAGACAGACAGAATGTGAGAAGTAGAGAGAAAGAGAGAGAAGGGGGTGGAGGGAGGGTGGTTAGGGCAGCAACGACAGAGTCATACATCTCAAGAACCGCCCCAGTCCTTGTGCAGTCCCATCTCAGTAATTGAAAACCGAGATCGAGTCACCTAGCAGAGATGATATAGGATGTCGTGAAATGACAGGCTCGACTCGGTATTTTGTCGCTCCGTCCTGTGTATTCGATACTGTTGGCTGGAGTCCATAGCAACCCTGTGTGCTCGATAGCTTTACCTGGAGTCTATAACTGTCCCGTGTACTCGTTACTGTTAGATAGGGTCGACGTGTTCTCGTTACAGTTAGCTGGAGTCGAGAACCGCCCTACTCGCTACTATTAGCTGGAGTCGAGAACCGCCCTACCCGCTGGAACCGCCCTACTCGCTACAGTTGGTTGGAATCAAGAACCGCTCTACTTGCCACTGTTAGTTGGAGTTGAGAATCGCTCTACTTGCCACTGTTAGTTGGAGTCGAGAATCTCGCTCCTCGTTACTGTTAGCTGGAGTGGATAGAAGTCCTGTGTACTCACTACTACTATTAGCTGGAGTTTTTTACATTTCCGCGTACTCACTATGGTTAGGTGGGGTCGAGAACTGTCCTTTGAACTCGCCACTACTGTTAGCTGGAGTCGGGAATCGACAATCGATTTCTAGTCTTTCTTTATTCCGTTGATTGAGATCCGAGGAGTTCCTTTGTTTTCTTGGCTTTCGATTCTTCAAGATAGTAATAAGTCGTTTTGTGTTTATTTGTCTCCATCGGCGTTTATGGTGTAGCAGTTTAGGCGCCTCACTGTAGCATGCAGCAAAAAGCCCGTGTTGGATTCCCGTGTGGGGACAATTTTTTATCGGCTATCTCGGTCTTTGTAATGGGACGTTACATCCTTCTAATCCCTGACAGAATAGGGTCCAAGTCCCTCTCTAAACTACAACGAAACTTAGCCTATGAAGCTGTCTAGTCGCTTCCTTAGAATTACCAAGTTCTATTTACATGTTTGCCCTTTTTGATTTAATAAGACTATGGGGTCAGAAATCAAATATTCTGGCTGCTCTTCTAAAATTGTAAGATTATTCGGAGTTGTTATCCAGATATTCGAAGAAATGCATTTGAAAAAGCTTGACATGCTGTAAAACCTAAGATTTTGTACATCAAATTTCTCAAACCTGGGTACTGAGCAGATAGAACGTTGTAATTCTGAGGTTATGTAGTTGCGCGTAACCTTGTCGTTCCTGTATGGGCGAGGGGCGGGTCTTGAAGACGCTGGGCCTGGAGAGGGCCGGGTGGCCTGGAAGAACACGGGTGTCATATTGCGCCTGTCCAGGACCATCGATTTTCACCGGGACACACAGGAGTCCAGACAAGTTTTTTGTTGTTTTTTCTTTTCCTTGATTTTTTTTCTCTTTCTTTTCCTTTCGATGTAATTTTTATGAACGCACTTTGGGGTGGTTGACAGCATTTTGAATTTATGAAAGCCTCCTTTGTTGTAAATGTCATTTTTTTTTCTTTTATTTAAATATTTGGTGTGGAGTTGGGTTTTTTTTCTTAGAAATTGGTTTTAACATTTTTGATGTTGTAGTCGTCTGTCTGTCTGTCTGTCTGTCTGTTCGTCTGTCTAAATATATGTCTGTCTGTCTGTCTGTATGTCTAAATATCTATCTTTCTGTCTGTCCGTCTGCCTTCATATCTAGCTAGCTAGCTGTGGGTATGTGTGTGTGTTAACATAATATATATTTATGCATGCATGTGTCTGTGTGTGTGTGTGTGTGTGTGTGTGTGTGTGTGTGTGTGTGTGTGTGTGTTGTGTTGTGTGCCTATGTGCTGTATACGGAGTCGGTTTCACCACATTTTGTTACTTATCTTTACTAGTCCGCAAACGTCTTTCAGATTTGCATTTTCATTTGATATATGAATGTTCCTTGACTCCTTTGCACCCAGCACTCTAATAGCTGGTGTCTTTATCGAGACTATTATCTGCGAGTGACAAAATGGCTCAGTCCCCATTCGACATTTTGACCCCTTGTCTACGTATTGATCTTTGCCCTATTTTCCTTTTTTTTCCCCCCACAGAAAAACCCTTTGTTTCCATTTTTGTCGCCTTCTCTTTCTCTCGTTCTCTCTCTCTGTCTGTCTGTCTGTCTCTCTCTCTCTCTCTCTCTCTCTCTCTCTCTCTCT
>NW_004797291.1:456738-457807 GCF_000002075.1 Aplysia californica | reverse complement strand
ACTCGTTCTCATCCTGTATTTCTCTCTTTCTCTCCCCTTTCATTATTTAAAATTGAAAACTGAAAAAAAGAAGAATCAATTCGCATTGCAAAATGTTCTCCTTCTGTAATGCTATCGAAGGAAACAGAAATGTAATGGGAAAAAATCCCCGCTGTAAATGACCAAGAAGTTGACGAGCGCCTGATTTCACCGTGTCGTGCCTGAAATTGTAAGAGTTAAGAGCGGCGTTCATATCCACAGGAATCTCCGGTGAAGAGGAGCAAAAATACTTTGGATATCGGGAATTTATAGAGGGCTAGGTCTAGATTAACCCCATCCGTACACCCAGTGCTCATTTTGTACCCCCCGGGTTGTATTCTTCTCGTTTATCAAGAATATTTCTAGTACAAAGATCTCTTTGAGACTTTCAGTATTTCTATTTTAAAAAATTCATTTTGACAGACTGCCATGCAAAGCGTACTGATCGGATTAACGAGTTAATTACCTCTTTGGAAAGTGGTGGCACAGAGTTCCCCACTTCGTATGGGTACTTACTTTTATCCACCTCTTATACCCTTTGGGTGTCGCGGTTCATATGGGTACAATAGTAAAACACGACGTACGGATAGGGTTAAGTTGGTCTTTTAAGTTCCTGCAATTTCCCAAGATGAAGTGGGTGGTTGGCCGGCGCTCTGGTGTTATTTGTCCCGGCTTTCCTGTCCAACACCTACCATCCTTATCTTTCCCTTTGTTTGTTGGTTTGTGGGTTTGTTTGTTGTTGGGTTGTTGTTGTGTTGTTGTTGTTGTTTTTTTTTTGGGGGGGGTTGTTTGTTTTTGTTTTTATCCTCTGATAACACTTCAAATCTTCAGCACTTGTATGATCTATTTGTGCTGGAACTGCCATAATATTGTCTCAAAAAGTAACACCGAAATTTGGGTTTGTATTGTTTCCCTTTCGGCAAGGGCCTTTAATATCGGTCTGCCGATATTAGGTTGCTTTTTGTCGTTTCAATCTGCCCTTTTCATATGGGCTCACTCCGTCAGCCTATTTGTGTTTTACAGGAAAACGAAATACTGTCTGTGCCCCCCC
>NW_004797291.1:453950-456038 GCF_000002075.1 Aplysia californica | reverse complement strand
GGGGGGTGTTTTTTGTTTCTTTTGTTGTTGTTTTTTTTTTGGGGGGGGTGGTCAGAATAAAGAGAGTATGTTTGCTGTGGGAGAAGGAGGCGACACTAAGCTGAATGTTATCTGAGAGACGCTGATGAGCTTACCGTCTTTGAAATAATATTTTGCCCAGAGGTAGGCCTATAGAGGCGAACAGTCGGGAATATGAATAAAGAAGGTGGTCTACAAATAAAAGAAGAGGGAGGATGAGAGGGGATGGCGAGAGAGTGGGAGAGGGAGGGGATGTATACGAGAGAGAGAGAGAGAGATATGTGAGCGGGTAAGGACGAGGGAGAGTGAGAGAGATAGAATAATTGCGAGATACAAAGGAGGGGGTGGGTGGGGGGGGACTCAAAGTGAAAGAGAGATAGAGGGGACGGGGCGGTGAGAGGTATAGAAGAGAAGAGACAAGCAGACAGGTGGAGATGAGATAACAGAATGGAAGAAAATCTATTAATTAATCCTGGGGAAAATTGGAGGGACGAAAGCCTGGGGGACGAGACAGATGTTGAGACGATTTTGCTTGTTTGGTTGGTAGTTGATGGGAGGTCAGTGGTTTTGATTTTTTAATGGACAGAGAAAGGGGATTTGAGAAAGAAATAGCAAGTTGTGGGGGTAGGGGGGTCGGATAGGGAGTGAGTGAGAGAGAGAAAGAGAGAGGTGGGGGGAGAGACGAGAAAGAGAGATAGAGACGAGAGAGAGGGTGGAGAGAGAGAGAGAGAGAGACAGAGAAAGAGAGAGACGAGAGAGAGGGTGGAGAGAGAGAGGGGGGGAGAGAGAGAGATAGATAGAGAGATAGATAGATAGAGTGTGCTAATGCCATACAAAAGGAGAATAGAGATGTTTGAGCTGGTTCCTAGTTTTGAATATGCGAGATGCATGCGTTTTTGTTGTTGTTGTTGTTGTTGTTTTGTGTTTTTTTTTGGGAGGGGGGAGCTGTGAGTGTGAATGTGAATTATGGGATCGGTTATTTGAGATGGCTACAAGTTATGAATATGATAAGAAAAGGCTGGGGGTCGCTGCAAGAAAGGGGCGGGATGGATTTTCGGGGGGGGGGGGGATGGTTGAGATGGCTTCAAGTTTTGAATATCATATCGATTAACTGAGACGGATGATGCTTAAAGTAAAGCCAATGCGAGGCCCGCCTTGATAAAGGCGAGCTGTCCGTCTGCCAGGAAGTACCCGCCTCTCCCAGGGAGATCTATGCCATGTTACGGCTTCCGGTCTCTTCAGATCAGGGGCGGTTGGAGGGAGCACTTGGTAGACAATAACTTTTTTTTTTTTAAAGTTACAAGTGTCTTTTATTGTTTTTTTTTCTTGTTATTGTGGGGAGGGGGGGCGTGGGAGATTGGTGGGTGCTATTACGTGTCTGTGGGTAGTTGTTGGCAGGTGCTCTGGTATGGTTTGCTCCTTCTTTCCTATCAAACATCTACCGCCCTGATCTCTCATTCTTCTATTTTGTGCTTGTTGCTCGCTTTTAACGCCTCTAATCTTCGGCACTTATATTGTGTTCCAATTTCCGCAAAAGTCTTACTTTTACTCTTACTCTTTCCCATCCAACATCTAATATCATTGTCTCCCCTAGTAAATGACCTCTAATCATTTGCTGTATTTGTGTTAGATGCGCTAAAACAGTCGATGGCCGAGTAGATAGGAAAGCAGCGATTTGTCTTGAGGAGAGTGAATTTAATTGACCTATTTGTTTTGCAAGTGCCGTAAAACGCTTACTAATACATAAAGAGTGTGTGGTTCAGTGGATAAAATGACGGTGTTGTGTCTTGAAAACAGCGGATTTGTTTGTGTCGCAAGTGCCGTAAAACCCTCGCTGAGACTCTATAGATCATTAGTGGTTCAGCATCTTCGGTTGCCCTGCGTTTTTCACGATAGTCGACATTCCACCTTATCCTTCCCCCAAACTGAGGGCGGTTAGAGGGCGCCCCTTGGAGGTCCTACTTCTTTGCTTTTCCTCTGCTGTTTCTGTCTGTCTGTCTGTCTGTCTGTCTGTCTGTCTGTCTGTCTGTCTGTCTGTCTGTCTGTCTCTCTCTCTCTCTCTCTCTTTCT
>NW_004797291.1:450906-451781 GCF_000002075.1 Aplysia californica | reverse complement strand
TCTCTCTCTCTCTCTCAGAAGCACAACTAAACACTCACTTACACTCACAAGTACTCATGTACTCTCAGACACGCGTGTACAATTTCATTCCTCCTGTCTCAAATTTCGTGCACTCGTATTGTAATAAACTTTTGTTTGCAGTTGTGTGTCTGTGCGTGTGTATATGTGTTTGTGTACGTTAGGTTTCTTTTTTAAAGGTGGATGTGCTAATGAAAGATATTAGAGGAAGAGCGAAAAAGGGGGAGAGGAGGGGGGGGTGAGATCCACGGAGAACGAGACACAAAATTGTTGTGTGGGCGAGTGAGGGCAAGCAGACAGACGGAGAGAGAGAGAGAGGGGGGGTGGGGAGGGAGGGAAGAAGATGAAGTGAAGCGCAAAAAATAAGAGACGGTGATTGTGAGTATGGTTCCACCTGAAGCACACCAAAAAAAAATACCAACAAAGAAAACTTTTTTTTTTTCAGAATTAAAAAAACAACCGACTTTGCAGAAGATCAAAGCCTGATTGTTTTTTAACCAAAGAGCGCCTTGCCTCTTAAACTCCTTGTGTTGTGAGTGAGCGTGGTCGCCTCGCTAATTGAAGGCTTTGGGGATATCGGAGCTGAAAATAACCGCCCCTTTGTTTTCCTCTTAAGGCAGACTGGCGGCCTGTCAGGTAGACTCGCTCCAAGCCCCGAAGGTGGTCTGTCGTTTGTGAGTGGAATTGGCATGTTTTGTGACTGCTGCGTTTCTGGTTTGTTTTATCTATCGCCTTTCTGCCTTCGGGTGGAGATTGCTTGTTTTTGTGTATTTGTATGTATGTATGTATGTATGTATGTATGTATGTATGTATGTATGTATGTATTTGTTTGTTTGTTTAGTATAGGGTTTTACGGC
>NW_004797291.1:447168-448457 GCF_000002075.1 Aplysia californica | reverse complement strand
GGGGGTGTACGCAAAAAAACAACCTGACACTAAATAAGCGGGTGGACGTTTATTCGGTACCTTAAATTAAATAAGTTATTAATTGTCAAATCCTCGCGTAGAACGTACTAATATATGTGACGGATCAAGATCTGCGGCCACGGGATAGTAATTTTTATTTTTATTTTTATGTGACTTACAGGTTTCTTGAACTTGTACTTTAACGTTTGCAGAACGTGTTTGGGATGCGATGAATTTCTTTTATAAAAGGTTGACCCATTTAAAGGGCAATAACTCTTGCTGCTTTGCTATTTGCTTTTATTGATGCTGTTGACGTCGATGGTTGGTGGTTAATCTGGTGCACTGTGCTCCTTCTTTTACATCAAACGTCAATCGTCTTTATCTTTATTTCTCTCCCTTCATTCTTTGTGTTTGGTTTTTTCGTGTAACATCTCTAATCTTCGGTGGCGTCGGCAGCGTAGTGGTTAGGCTACCGGAACCGTAGTCGTAAGATCGCGGGTTAGGAGGGTCGAGCCTAGCTCAGTCCGACGTTGTGTCATTGGGAAAGGCGCATTACAGGAAGTTCCCATTTAGTTCGGTCATTTCGGAGATAGACGTTAGATTCGGAGGTCCTGCTTTTTAAATAACCTACCAGTTTTGATAGGGGCGTTAAACCTATACAATTTTTCTGTAGTAACACCTGGAATCTGCGGTACTCATATGACCCGTTTTGTGGTTGGTTGGCGGGTACTCTGGTGTGGTCTACTCTTTGTTTCCTATCAAACATCTATCGTCCTATCTCTCCTAGTAGGTGATTGGCGCGTGCTCTGGTGTAGTTTGCTCTTTCTTTCCTATCAAACACCTATCGTCTTTATCTCCCCTTCTTCTTTTCTGTGTTTGTTACTCTCTTGTAACTCTTCTAGTCTCCGGCACTTATACGGCTTTATTGTGTTGCAAGTGCTGTGAAACTCTTACTAAAATTAAAACTATCTCTCCTCCTTCTTTCTCGTATCTCGTATATATGTTAGTGTCTAGTAAAACCTGTAATCCTTGGCACATAATATATGATTTATTTGTGTCGCAAGTGCCGTAAAACTCTTCACTAAAACCAAACAGCCCCAGACGTCGGGCGGGGCATTATGCGGGTTGTCATTGCCGTCCTCCTCGCGCCAACAACTGACCGGAAGTTGCGCTCCGCCGGCTCTGAGCATGCGCACCGGGCGAGTGACTGTGAGCTTCTTAGGGTCTGGCAGCAGACGACAGTGGCTCGACAGACGGACGCAGTCTGGCACAAGGGGCTGTCAGACGTG
>NW_004797291.1:444255-445586 GCF_000002075.1 Aplysia californica | reverse complement strand
CTCTCTCTCTCTCTCTCTCTCTCTCTCTCTCGTTCTCATATTGATTTCCCTGTTTCGTGAAGACAAAGTGACTTCGGAATTTTTCTTCGTTTGGCCTTCACTTGTCGGTTATCAGTTTGTGGGCCTGTGTTCTTATTTGCATGCCTTTCTATTAGTTTCGTCTGTCCTCTGGGCCGAGAAAAGGAGAGATCGGGATCTTTTTATCAAGTGGAGTCCGTCGAACTGCCAGAAGCAAGACAATGCTCTCAGACTGTGTGTGCGCGCGCGCGCGCGCGCGCGTGTGTGTGTGTGTGTGTGTGTGTGTGTGTGTGTGTGTGTGTGTGTGTGTGTGTGTGTACTTGTTACTCTCTTGTAACACATCTCAGTTTTAGCCCTTTTATGACTTTATTGTGGTGCAAGTGCTTCAAAACGCTTATTTGCCTTTCTTGATAATCCTGGTCAGTAAAGATAGAGCAAACAGACAGACAGACAGACAGACAGATTATTTTTTCAATTTTTTTTTGTTTTTTTAAGTTTTTCCACTCGGGTTCAAACTCTTCGTCCTCTGCGTGCAACAGCGAAGAGTCTAACCGCTACACCTCAGTAATGGGTTGAAGGTGGCCTATGTTAAACTGCTGATTTTACAGTAGAGCTGGGCAATGAGTCGCTTTAGCAAAATCTGGATAATATGTTAGTGCAACTCTTTTGGCAAATAATATGATATGAACCGCTTCCTTCGGCAAATGGGTTAGAACCACTTCGACAAACGGGTTAGCATCACATCAACAAATGGGTGCACCCACTTCGGCAAACGTGTCAGGAAAGGGATTTAAGAATCTGAATTCGGACAATGTTTCATTGAGGATTATCCGGTTATCCTTATAGATTATCCGGATTTTGCACACCTCTATTTTACAGGCGAGTAAAATTGTTCCTCGGGTATAGTTGTTGGTTTGAGAGCGCCATCGATAGGTTCTGCCTCCCACCTTTCCCTACGTTGTTTCTGTTTGTACTTTTTCACAGCACTAAGTGACCATTTTATCGTCAACATTAAGGAGGCGGGTTTCTTATCCTGCCTGAAAGGGATACACGATCTTTGTTTCTCTCCAGGAGAGGATTTTTTTTTTCAGTTGAAAGCTTTCCATGGCTGAGAGAAAATGGTAGTGGTATTGACTTCTGATTGTCTCCGGTCGAAGGTAATGCAGGGGTAAGAGAAAGGCGAGCAGACAGGCGGAGAGAGAGAGAGAGAGAGAGAGAGAGAGAGAGAGAGAAAGAGAGAGAGAGAGAGAGGGAGAGAGATGGAAGAAATGATCGGCGGAAGGCCCAGTGTAATTTGGGGGGGGGGGGGGGGG
>NW_004797291.1:442693-444114 GCF_000002075.1 Aplysia californica | reverse complement strand
GGGGGACGAAAACGTGCGTTGGATAGAGGCGGCCTTCTTCTCTGTTGTAGAAAGAGAAAGAGAAAGGGTCGGGGGTAAGATAGAGAGAAAGGGAAGTGGAGGCAAAGAGATGCGTGTACAGACAGACAGACAAACAGACAGACAGACAGAGAGTCATGTGAAAGGGAGGAATGGTTAAGATGGAGACAACAAGCCCTGAAAGAGAGGTAGGTTAGCCAGAATTTTCTTTTTTAAAATAAAAAAAAAATATTTTATATATATATATATATATAAAGAGAGAAGGGGGCACGCAGAGACACAGAGAGCTGAGGCAGAAAGATACCGTATCAGTTCTCTTGACAAGAATTGACTGTTGAAGAGAATGAAGCCTTCAGAGAATGTCCACAGGGCGCAGTGAACTGATGAAGAAGAAATTGGAGTCCCCTTTGAATTAACTAGTCTTCGAGGCGCTATCCACTCCTTTTTATTTGACTTACACAAGCCCTTGCGGTGTTTACACGATCACTCAAGCGGGTGGTATGCGGGTGCTCTAATGCTCATATGCTATAGGCTCATTCTTTCCTATCAAACACCTGTCGTCATTATCTCTCCTCCTTTATTTGTTTGTTTGTTTGTTTGTTTGTTCGTTTGTTTGTTTGTTTGTTTGTGTGTTACTCTCTAACAGCTCTAATCCCCGGCACTTACATTATGACCTTATGTACATGTAGTTGCGAGTGCCGTAAAACTCTCACTAAACTAAACTTTTTTGTGTTTTAACAAGAGTTTTACAGCACTTGCAACACAATAAGGTCATATAAGTGCCAAAGATTAGAGGTGTTACAAGAGAATAACAAACATAAAAAAAGAAGGAAGAGAGATGAGGACGATAGATGTTTGATAGGAAAGAAGGAGCAAACCACACCAGAGCATCCGCCAACCACCCACGAAACTAAACGTTAATCTTCCGCACATACATGACCTTATAGTATTTCAAGTGCGTAAAGTTCTTACTAAAACTGAATGTCTATTTTAGAGATCTCCAAGACAGGTACGTACGCCTGTCAGCCAGTTGTACCGTTCACCCTGCCCGTGTGTTTTACAATAAGAAAGGCCACCACCCGGAGCGAATTATTCTGGTGGCAATGTAACAGTGCGTCTTTTAGGTGAACTAGTGAAACCTGAGCACATGTCGTACATTTTACGGTTCGTTTTTAGACGTCTCAAAGTTCAGTCGAGTATATTCCGTGTGTTTGTTTAATGATGTACTTTTTATATAGTGTCAAAGCGCTCTTTGAGTGATAAAAGTGTGTGTTTGTACACTATGTACTTTACAGTGTTCTGTTCCCAGGGACATAATATTATGATCAGGGTGCACTTTCACCAGCTGTTCTTCCCGCTCCCTGCCTTCTCTCTCTCTCTCTCTCTCTCTCTCTCTCTCTCTT
>NW_004797291.1:438355-441929 GCF_000002075.1 Aplysia californica | reverse complement strand
AATCGGTGACAAATACGCCTGATCTGTGTTGGGATAGATAGATAGATAGATAGAGAGAGAGAGAGAGAGAGAGAGAGAGAGAGAGAGAGAGAGAGAGAGAGAGAGAGAGAGAGAGAGAGAGAAGTGGGAGAGGCAGGGGTGAGACAACATCAACAAGTATGATGAATGGACGGGGATCATCAATGGACGTGTTGGCCGACTAGCTGACGACAGGATAAAGAGGTCCTCTCCAACTTGGAACTGCTGGAAGCGATGACTTAAAGGAGGGTGGGTGGGAGGAGGAGAATGGGAAGGTGGCGGAAAGGTTGAAGTGTCTTTTGTTTTGTAATTTTTTGTATTGTTTTGGGGGATAGGGTTGTTTTGTTGGTTGTTTTTTTGTTGTTTGGGTTTTTTTTAGGTGTGGGGGTATTGTTGTGTTTTGTTTGTTGTTTTTTTGTTTTGTTTTGTTTTTGTGTTGAGGGTGGCTTGTTTTGGTTGGTGGTTTTCGGGGAGGGGGGGGTGGGGTTTTGTTTTGTTTTTATTTCTTTGTTTGTTTGTTTTCTCCTCCTGGAGATAACAAGCTCCTACGATGTGGGGAAAGTTCAGTCGAAAGCTGATGTTACTGATTAGGAGACGACAGGGTATCGATTGCTTTGGCATTTTACTCAGACAGGATTTTTAAACAGATGGTTTTTGTCTTGTTTTTGCTGACCGGCGTCTGTGGTGTAGCGTTTATCGCGCGTCGCTGTGGCTTGCATGAGTCTCAAGTTCTATTCCCGAGTGGGTGAGAACATTTTTATGGAGTATCTCGGTCTTTCTGCTGGGATGTTGTATCCCTCTCACACCGAGTTGGCCGTGGCGGTCAGTTTCGGAAGCCCGCCTCCTAAATGATCTACGTTGTATCGATGGGGGTGTAAAAACATTTACATTTTGTTCTTTAAAAGAGGAAATTTTTCTTCTTTGCAGAGTTGTGGTGTGTGGGTGTTTTTGTTGTTATTTGTTTTTCGCAACAGTATCCCGGGCTTTTGCACTTTTTAGAACGGTGAGAATGTGGTCTTCTTATCCACTGCGTACAGACGACGTTAGTTTGGTTCTTGCTAGGGGAAGTTTGTTCTGTGGGGGGGGTAACATACCGAAACACTGACTTTCTGGGAGGTTTTGTAACACAAACGGACCTAAGTAGGTGTAGCCACAGGCTGGAACATGATAAACCCATTGTTCTAACATGCCATACTACAGACAAACAGACAGACTGACAGACACACAGACAGACAAACACACAGACAGACACACAGATACACACACAGGGGCAGACAGCAAACACACAGACAGAAGCAGAGAGAGAAAGTTTGGGATGGACAGTCAGACAGACAAGCTATAGTCAGTCAGACAAGCAGGAAGACAAACTGATAAAAAAGAGAGAAAGAGGGAAAGGGGGGGGGGGTGTTCGAGGTAGGCAGTCCAACAAACAGGGAGACAAAAAGATAGAAAGAGAGAGAGAGAGAGAGAGAGATGAGTTGGGGGGGGAGGTTGGAGGTGAGACAGAGGGAAAAGGTGAGAGGGGGTAGGTGGGTGGTCAAGAAACTAGGCAAAGTGGAAGAGAGGTTTTGTTAAATGAATAATTTCTCCTCATTTCGCCTTCTCTAATGACGGCTTAGCGAACACATTACGGCGCTCTCAGGACCAGTCTATCTCCACCTTCTGTTACAATTAAACGGGATACGCCTTGCTTCTCCGACCGCTATCCCGTTAAGAGCTTTATAGCGCCGGGGAAATTAGGTTCGGAGAAGGATCTAACTAAACCGGCATAAGGTTGATGGCGTTATGGGGTGATGTATGATATGGGGCGCCCCCCTGGTCGATGGCTTGGCGTAGATTATGTTCCGTGGCCAGATGGGTTTTTAGCGGGTTTTTGGGGGTTTTTTTGTTTTTGTTAATGTTTTTTTGTTTGTTTGTTTTTTGCTCTAGGTTTTGCTTATTTTGTTTTAATTAACTCAGTAAGAGCGGGTAGTTGGAGAGCGCCGCTGGTGGGTCTCATTTCTTTGCGCTTTCTCTCTGTTATTTCTGTCTGTCTGTCTGTCTGTCTTACTTTTTCCCAGCCCTAGATGACCATTCTCGTGTTAATGTCCTTCTCTTTACTTAAACTCAAACGAGCGCTGTAAGGACGCGCAGCATTCTGGTCCTTGAGAGGCGCTTTATTGTCTTACTTTTTTAACCTTTTCACTATAACAGAGAACGATGATTTTGTTTTTGTTTTGGTCAGCGTTTTACGGCACTTGCAACACAATAAGGTCATATAAGTTCCGAAGATTACAGAGTAAAAAACACAACAACAACAAAACCCAGTGGAGAAAAGGACGATAGATGTTTGATAGGAAAGAAGTAGCAAATCACTCCAGAGCACCCGCTAACCACCCACAGCAATAATATAGGCTAGAGGACATGTTTTGTCTTCAATTTAGAATCAATAACTTTGGTGATGGTTGAGGAGGGACCGTTGAGGAGGGGGGGGGGGGATAAGTTGCTGATAACGTTAGTTTCCGTTATTAATGTATACTTTACTCTGTATTATCTAATTTAGGGGGGGGGGGTATTTTGTTCTTTTGCTGAATAATCTTGTCTCAGCAGTGAGGGGTTTTTGAAAAGCAGCATAATTTTGTTATCAATTCCAAAAAGACAGACAACAGAATATTTTAAAATAATACTATGCTAATTCGTGCTTCTGATTTGTGTCTCATGGTTGCGAATATTCCACAACAATGTGCTGTGGCCTGTGTCTGATCTGACAGATGTGTTTGCCAGCCGCAGGTCTTAAGAGTTCATGCAAATCAAATCTCTTCAAGGTGGGTTTGCTAGCGGGTGCTTTGGTGCGTTTTGCTCTTTCTTTCTTATCAAACTCCTACTTTCCATTTCTCTCCTCTTTGTTTTTATTCGTTACTCTCTTTAACACCTCAATCTTCTGGCGCTCATATGACCTAATGCAGTTGCGAGCGCCGTAAAACCTCTACGAAAACAAATCTCTCTAATGTGGGTTTGTTAGCGGGTGCTTTTGTGTGTTTTGCTCTTTCTTTCTTATCAATTTTTTTTTCGTCCGTTTCTCTCCTCCTGTTTGTTTTTGTTACCTTCTTGTATCTCCTCTAACCTTCGGCACGTACACGCCCTTATTGTATTACAAGTACCGTAACACTCACTAAAACAAAAACAGTGGGTGGTTGGCGAGTGCTCTGGTGTGGTTTGCTCCTTCTTTCCTGTCAAACATCTATCGTCCTGATCTCTCCTCTTGCTTTTTTGTTTGTTACTCTCTTGTAACACCGCTAATCTCCGGCACTTATGACCTTATTATGCTGCAAGTGCCGTAAAACTCCTACTAAAACTAAAACAAACAAAAACAAAACTGCTCTTCTAGTTGATCATCCTTAACGTGTTTATTTAGGTGATGAAGGCCGATCCGTCTGTGTGCGTGTGTGTGGCTATTTGTGACGCTATTGGAGTAATTATGTTTGATATTTCTCTCTTGAAGATCTGGCTCTTTCGCTTTTTTTCTGGGGGAGGGGGCGAGGAGCAGGGACTCTCTCTCTCTCTCTCTCTCTCTCTC
>NW_004797291.1:436069-437717 GCF_000002075.1 Aplysia californica | reverse complement strand
GAGGTGGGGAGGGTGCGTTTGATTGCAAAAAGTTTTAACAGGCAGGGAGGGGGCGTGGCGTTTGCATGTGAGGGCAAAGAGGTTGAAAAGAGAAGGAAAGGGGAGGGGCAAGGGAGGGGGCAAGGTTATGTAGTTGTAGAGCTCAGCGACATCACCAGAGTTATTTATTGTCCCGGTGTGTGGTGCTGAGCCCTGGGGGTCAATGACCTGCCCCGACATCTTGGATGGATGGACGGACGGATCGAACCGCCGCTCCTTCTGCCCCGGCCCCTGCGGGTCACGAAGATACTCACTTTCTTTTGGCCTCTACAGCACGTCTCATGGTTCGATAGGGCGGCTCAGGTTTTACCCGCCGGTCCCGGATTGAAAAATGCTAGTGTTGTATAATTGGACGTTTCATTTCCATTGATTGGTTTCGAGAGGGATTTTCGTATTCGTCTCGCAGAAGTGGCAATCTGTTGGTTTCTTTGGGGTTTTGTTTTGATTTTTTGCTCTCTAATTCTAGTAGTGTTTTATAATTGCTTCTCCTCATTAAAAAAATTATTTGTGATTGCATGTTGAATTTTTTTTAAGGTTTTTTTTTTTGGTTGTTGTTTTGCTTTTTTTTGTTCTAGTTGTTTTGTTTTGTGTGTTTTAGTTGCTTGTTTTGTTTCGGTTGGCTTTTTTTTGGTAGCTGTTCTTTCTTTGTTCGTTTGTGTTCCATGTTTGTTATTCCAATATGGATTTTTAAGGGTTGGGGGGGGAGGTTGTTTGTTACTTGTTTAGTTTTTGTTTCTTATTTGTTCATTTATTATTTCAATTTCTTTAGGGGTGGGGGGGGGTGTGACTGCTGTTCTATTTCTCGCCCAGCACGAGTGTACATGTCTAAGTGTGTGGCGAACTCATCTCCGGATGGACATCGGACGAGCAGGATGACTGAGAATTATGGCGATTAGCTCTGATTTTCAGGGAAACGTCTCCCACCGAGTCGATGGGAACGAAATAAAAAAAGCCAGAGAGGGATTGGTTTGCGAGGGGAAAGGATGAGATGTATCGAACCTACCGGTCTTTTATTCTTAGCTTTGCCCTTAATGGCTTATTGCCGTGCTCACTAGCCACTTCTACCCTGTGCACACTTGCTGAAAGACCCACTGACGATTACGTCGAATCCGTTTTTCTATGTGGTATGATTAAAACAATCTGGGAAAGACCAATGCAGATTGGTGGTTGGAGGGCACTGCTGATAGGCCCTACTTCTTTATTTTTCCTCTGTTGTTTCTGACTGTCTGTCTGTCTTTTTCCCAGCACTATATGGCCATTATTGTTTCGATGTTCTTTTCTTTACTCAAACAAATAAACAAACAAAGGAGTAGGGCATATCATGGGCGCCCTCCAACCACCCTCTTGAAATCTGATCTAGACCACAAGAACCAAATTTACTACCCGATCCGATCCGATCAGATGATACAGATCGGGTATATTTTACCTGTGGCCGTCTGTTCTGAGCTGGGCTGGTGTTTCTGGTACTCCATTATCTTGGGCTTGCTGTTGGGTTAGTCCGGACAATAAATGCCCATAAATGTTCTTCCGCGAATTATCTCCACTGTTCCAAGTTTTATGGCTACTTCTTCTTTTAATCTTTCTGTGTGTTTTCTCTATCTTTGACCCC
>NW_004797291.1:430933-433336 GCF_000002075.1 Aplysia californica | reverse complement strand
TTTTTTTCTCTCTCTCTCACTACTTTACCAGTCTCCTCTCACTCTTTCTCTCTCCCTCACCCTCCATCCCTTACTACTCTCTATAACCCTAACCCTAACACTAACCCTAACCTTTAATAGGCCATGCCTAGGGGGGGGGGTTACTAACATGTTCTTATATGCACAGTAAAAATTTAATTTGACTGATTCATCAGTGTCATGCTCCTGTTGTGCCGGAAGAACATAGGGGGAACTATGCTTTTTATTTCCTCATTCTTACTATCGTCATTTTTTCCTCTACTTCATTTGTATGTTTGCCACTCTTGAGAACTGCTATTTCCGGGGTGCCTTGATAGTCTAAGCAGACGTTGTGCTGTTGAGGCTAGAGTGGTGAGCAGCGTAAGCCTGATTCCCCGTTTGCACTTCTCTGCTGACATCCACCCATTGATGCTCATATGCAGTTGCGAGCGCCGTAAAACCTTATTAAATTAACATAACCTTTAACACTAACCCTAACCCCTTAACCCTAACACTAACCCTAACCTCTGGAAGGTCCGACTGTCTTACTTTTTTACCAGCACTAAATGACCATTATTGTGTCGATGTACTTCTCTTTAGTGAAACAAACAAGCTGTGCCCTGTCTGTCTATGGGTTTTGCTTGGTTTCCCCCCCCCCTCTCCCCCTCCCTCCCCCAGAAATCAATTCTGTGGCATTATCGGCCCTGAGTCAGTGTGGCCCTGCACATAGATCTTGTCTTGTGGGTCTCTGTCTTGTCTCAAGCTCCTCCTTCGTGTACATGTGGGGTGGGGGGAGGGGTTTTACATGGTGCTCCGATGTCCTTGAATGATAAGTCCAATTAATAGGTGGTTGGCGGGTGCTCTGTTGGTGTTTGCTTCCTCTTTCCTATCAAACTACTATGGTCCTTATCTCACCTCTTTCCTTTTGTGTTTGTTACTCTCTTGCACACATCTAAACTTTGGGACTTGTATAACACCCCCCGGGGCAGTGCCACTGACTGTAGTGTCTTTAGGCCATTCCCAAAGGGGGGACATTTCTCGTTCAAGTGCAGTAGAAAATGGGCTGATTCATGTCACGCTCATAACTGTGCCTGATCTACAACAGGGAACTGGTGCTTTTTCTTTCCTAATCCTTACTATTGTCATTTTCCTCTACTTCTTTTGTATGTTTGTCACTCCCTTGTGACCTGCTATTTTGGGGTGCCTTGATAGTCGAAGCAGACCTTGTGCTGTTGAAGCTAGAGAGGTGAGCAGTCTTAAAGTCTGATTCCCTGTAAAGACTTCTCTGTTGACACCCACCCTTTGGCGCTCATATGACCTTATGCAGTTGCGAGCGCCGTAAAACCTCTACTATAAAAAAAAAAACTTGTATAACCTAATTTGTGTTTGCCACTTTTAGTTACTAAGACCATGAGGTCATAGAACAAATCTGCTGTAGCAAAATCTTAAGCTTTTTCGGAGTCGTTATCAAGGCTTTTAAAGAATTGCATTCGAAAATAAAATTGACATAATATTGTGAAACTCAAGATTGTGGACGTCATATTTCTCAAAACTTTGATAAAACTTTGTAATGCTGGGGTAATGAAGTCGTAGGTGATCGTTCAGAATGAGGTGGCCGAGTTTTGAATGACCAGCCCTATTTTTCGAAGCATGGCGAGTGGTTGGAGGGCGTCTGCCGTCTGTAATTCGTTCTACGTCTTTCCTCTCTTTCCACCATGTCTGCATATCTGCTACTTGGTTAGTTTTTCCCCTCTGCTTGTCTAGCTTTTCCTAGTTTTCCCCCTCTGCTGGTCAAGTTTCACCCTCTGCTGGTCAAGTTTTCCCCCTCTACTGGTCTAGTTTTCCTCCTCTGCTGGTCTAGTTTTCCCCCTCTGCTGGTCTAGTTTTCCCCTTCAGTAAATTATCGTCACTGTGGCGTCAAGATTCTCTTTACTCGGATGAAAGACAATGTTAGCCAGCGTCTGTGGTGTAGAGCTTACGCACTTCGCCGTTGCACCCATGGGAAACCCGGGTTCCGTTCCTGAGCGGAGAGAAATCAATGTTTACCGAGTATCTCGGGGTCTTTCTGCCAGGATGTTGTAACCCTCTCAGCCCGGGTTGGCCCGAGCGGGCAGGATTGGAAGCCCACTTCCTATATGATCAAATTATGTCGATTGGGACATAAAGATGCATAATACATTGTTTTATGTTGCCTATCTGTCGGTGTTGTCTTCTTCCCCTGCATGCACTCAACAACCGTCACCATGGCAACGAGCTTCTCTTCACTTTAACAAAAGGCAGCGTAGGCACCATCGTGCCGCAACTCTCAGCGCTTTTGAGCTCTAAACTGTTTTTTCCCGTCTTCTTCCATACTCTTCTCTCTCTCTCTCTCTCTCTCTCTCTCTCTCTCTCTCTCTCTCTCTCTCT
>NW_004797291.1:428406-430454 GCF_000002075.1 Aplysia californica | reverse complement strand
TCCCCCCTCTCTCTCTCTCTCTCTCTCTCTCTCTCTGTCCCGTTATCACTTTCTGTCTCTCTCACCTCTCTTTCTCCTTCTCTCCCCCTCTCCCCCCCCTCTCTCTCTCCCTCTCTCTCTCTCTCTATCTCTCTCTCTGCCTCTCTCTCTCTCTCTCCCTCTCTCTCTTCTAGTGAGATGTTACTCTGAATAATATTATGGGAAAAGGGGGCTGAGATGACGTCTTGATCACGGGGAAAGGGCATTGGACGAGGCGCCTGTGTCTCTGTCTTTGTCTCTGTATCAGTCTGTCTCTGCCTCTGTCTTTGTCTCTGTATCAGTCTGTCTCTGTCTTTGTCTCTGTGTCTGTCTGTCTGTGTCTTTGTCTGTGTCTTTGTCTCAGTCTTTGTCTGTGTCTTTGCCTCTGTATCCGTCTGTTTCTGTCTTTGTCTGTGTATCAGTCTGTCTTTGTCTCAATCTTTGTCTCTGTCTGTGTCTCTGTATCAGTCTGTCTTTGTCTCTGTTTGTGTATCAGTCTGTCTTTGTCTCTGTCTTTGTCTCTGTATCAGTCTGTCTCTGTCTTTGTCTCTGTCTTTGTTTCTCTCTGTGTCTTTGTTTTTGTCTCTGCCTCTGTCTCTATCCCATTCTGTCTTTGCCTCTGTCTCTGTCCCATTCGGTCTCTGCTCTGTCTCTGTCTCTGTCTCTAATGGTAAGATGTTAGTTCTGAACTGTGATGGGAAAAGGGGATCGAGATGGCGTCCTGATCTCGGGGAAAGGGCACTGGACGAAGAGCCTGTGTCTCTGTATCAATCTGTCTCTGTCTTTGTCTCTACCTCTGACCTTGCCTCTGTGTCTGTCTCTATGCCAGTCTCTGTCTTTGTCTCTATCTCTGACCTTGCCTCTGTGTCTGCCTCTGTCTTTGTCTCTGTGTCTGTCTATATCCCAGTCTCTGTCTCTGTCTCTGTCTCTGTCTCTATCTCTCTCTCTATCTCTATCCCTGTCTGTCTCTGTCTCTATCTCACTCTCTGTATAGAGCTATCTCTATCCCTATCTCTATCTCAGTCTCTGTGTGGGCGGTGGGCGGGTGCTCTGTTGTGGTTTGCTCCTTCTTTCCTTTCAAACATCTATTGTTCTTATCTCCACTTCTTCTTTTTTATGTTTGTTACTCACCTGTAACACCTCTAATCTTCTGGCGCTCATATGACCTTATGCAGTTGCGAGCGCCGTAAAACTTCTACTAAAACTAAAAACTCAGTCTCTGCCTCTATCTCTATCTCTATCCCTATCTCAGTCTATGTTTCTGCTGTCTCTGCCTCTGTGTGTATCTATCTCTATCTCTATCTCTATCTCAGTTTCTGTCTCTGCCTCTGTGTGTCTCTATCTCTATCTCTATCTCTATCTCTATCTCTATCTCTATCTCAGTTTCTGTCTTTGTCTCTGTCTGTATGTCTTTGCGGGCTTACGAGATGGACGTGCCGAGGAAGCCGAAGCACCGTGCCGGCCCGGGCGTAGACGGGTGGAGAGACAAGCAGTAAATCCTGCTTTACCCTCTGCAGATTTAGAGCCCGCGCCAGGTCTGGGAGTCTGGGAGACTTTGGGCTAGTGGTGGGCAAAACCCTGATAACCTATCTAGATAACCGAATAATTCTCAATGAAACACAATCCGAATTTAGACTCTAAAACTCTCTTTCCTGGCCCGTTTGTCGAAGTGGGTGCACCTATTTGTCGAAGTGGTTCTAACCCGTTTGTCGAAGCGGTTCATAACACATTTTAATTGCCGGAGAAGTGAACTAACATATTATCCGGATTTTGCTAAAGCGGCTCATTGCCCAACCCTACTTGGGGCGCGAGAAAAGGACGGGGGTCTGGGCGGCCAAGGAGATTAGTCGGCGGTGATTCTCACACTCGGTGGAATAGGGGAGAGGCGAGGGAAGGGTGGTAGGGATGAGTAGAATCTAGTAAAATAGTGCCTCATGACGAGGAAGGGGGTGAAGTTTTGTCAAATTTCGGAGGGGGTGGGGGGGTATTTTAGTTTAGTTTTGTTTTGTTGTTGGTTTGTTTGTTTTGTT
>NW_004797291.1:423747-425076 GCF_000002075.1 Aplysia californica | reverse complement strand
GGCTGTTGGCTGTTTTTTGTTGGTTTGGCTTTTGGTCTGTCCTTGGAGCTGCTGGTTGTCGGAACGGCTGTTTAGTTTTTGTAAAAACTTAATGGCACTCACAACACAATTAGGTCACATAAGTGCCGAAGATTACAGGTTTTTATTAGATAGTAACATGCAAGTTAAAGCAGGAGGAGAGCTGATAAGGACGGAAGATTTTTGACAGGAAAGAAGTAGCAAACCACACCAGATTCCCTGTAAAGACTTCTCTGTTGACATCCACCCCTTGGCGCTCATATGAGCTTTTGCAGTTCGAGCGCCGTAAAACCTCTATTTTAACAAAAACCCACCAAACCAGAGCACCCGCCAAACAGCCACAAGCGGCTGTCTTCTGTCAGATTTGCTCGTCTCTAAACAGAGAATCCGGGCTAACATAGAGCAGAGCCCTTAACCACCAGTGTCTACTGTGACATGTGGCTACCTTAGATTTACAAAGTTCTATCTGCTCAGTACCTAGTTTTGAGAAATCTGACGTTAATTTTCTTCTAGTTTCAAACATTGTTAAGCTTTTTTTTTAAATGCAGTTTCTTGAATATCTTGATAGCGACTTCGAACAATCTTACGATTTTGATACAGCAGATAGAACATTTAGTTTCTGACTTCATATTCTTAGTAACTCAAAACGGCCCAAAATAGTAGAACGTTGTAATTCTAAGGTTGAGTTATTAACCCTTTGAGTACTTAGAAGACACATTCACATTATCCTCGGTTGCTCAAGCAGTCCACAAAATCCGCGTCGTCACTTTTTAGACCAGAAACCAAATAAACCCCCTACATTTTATTGTATTGTTCCAGTCAGACATCATGAAAAGCAAGAACATATTTAGTCTTGAACATAGCATTTAACTGCATTTTGGTGATTCTTAAAGATGCATCTTTGACACAGCCTTGGGAGGGTATAAAACTCGAAGATTTTTCAAATTTAGACTTACATGATTTTCATGCTACGTTTTGGACATGGCCTGTTGGTATGTGGTGAAACGGTCTTTCCGATGAACGAACAAACAAACAAACCCACATACTCTAACACACACACCCACACACACATATTTTTCTCTGTCTTAATTCTCCTCTTTTACTCACACAGACGCACGCACACACACACACACACACACACACGCGCGCGCGCGCGCACTTGAAATGGAACAAGTGAGATGTTTGCTTTGGGAGGGGGGGGAGTATGGAGACCTTTATTAAACAATTTTTTTTACATTATTGTTGAAGGTCTGCTTGGAATAGTTTGAATATATTCCAATCATAAAAGTGTGTGTGAAGGGTTTGGAATGG
>NW_004797291.1:421906-422586 GCF_000002075.1 Aplysia californica | reverse complement strand
GTTTAAGCTGTTTAATTGTTGTGGGTAGTTTGTTAATGCTTTAAAAAATTGGTTTGGGTTTTGATTGGTTTGTTTTTTGTTATTCTTCTCACAAAGATGAGGAAATATGTGTCAGGAAAAATAAAAGTGTGTTTGTGTGTGCGTGTGTATGTATGTGTGCGTGTGTCTGTGTACATGTGTGTATGTGGTGTGTGTGTGTGTGTGTGTGTGTGTGTGTGTGTGTGTGTGTGTGCGTGCGTGCGTGTGTGCACGCGATGTACTACCCCCCGTGTGCACTTGTATGTGCACATACAGAGTGCACGCAAGCACTTCACTTAATTAACCTGTTTCTCCAAAGTGGCCTCTTGGGGGTGCGTCTGGAAGGTTTTCTGACCGGTCTGACGTGTCCAAAGTCCGGTCACGTGATTGCACCGTCCACTGCAATCAGCTTGCTCTCCTGGGTACGGGGTGGCGGGGAGGGTTCACCCTCAAACGATGAATCTATTGTTCTCAATTCTTTGATCTGCAATCCCCGGAAAGACGAACTTCTTTTTGACGGTACTTTAGTGATTTCATCGATAGAGCTCTATTTCTGGGGTGGGGGAGGGGGGTGTTAATACCCTGGTCTGATAAGTATGGTTCATGAAGTTACCTAGGCTCCTGAACACACACTCTCTCTCTCTCTCTCTCTCTCTCTCTCT
>NW_004797291.1:412503-419765 GCF_000002075.1 Aplysia californica | reverse complement strand
CACGCGCATTGTCTCTTATCATCCTACACCACCCCTTTCCTAGTGAGTTATTAGAGGCTACTCTGGTGTCCTCTGCTCTTTTTTACTTACATCTCTTTGTGACATGAAATTTGTAAGTGCGGGTGGTTGGCGGGAGATCTTGTGTGGTCTGCTCCTTCTTTTCTATCAAACATCAACCTGTCGTCCGTATCTCTCCTCTTTTTTTTGTGTGTTTATTACTTAACTCTCTTGTAACACATCTAGTCTTCGACTTTTATGTGGCATAATTTGTGTTGCAAGTGCCGTAAAACCCTTACTAAAACCAAAGAACCCCTTGTTGGTGAAATACTTTGTGGTGGGGGGAGGGAGAGAGAGAAAGCGAGAGAGAGATAGCGCGCGCGCGCGAGAGAGAGAGAGAGAGAGAGAGAGAGAGAGAGAGAGAGAGAGAGAACAGACGTGAAGCGAGAAAGGCTACACAAAAGAAGTCCCAAACCACGAGACAACAAATTGGTTTTGAACTCGTTTGGCCGGTGTCCCTGCACTGTTCTTGGTACTGGGACGGTGTGAATGAGGTGACGTGACGGTGCTGTAATGGTAATGCAGTGACATTGGGAGTGAGGTGTCGTGACGGTAATGCAATGACGGTGTGAGTGAGGTTTCGTGGCAGTAATGCAGTGACGGTGTCAGTGAATGAGGTGTCGTGGCGGTAATGTAATGACGGTGTGAGTGAGTGAGGTGTCGTGACGGTAATGCAATGACGGTGTGAGGGAGGTGTCGTGATGGTAATGCAATGACTGTGTCAGTGAGTGAGGTGTCGTGACGGTAATGTAATGACGATGTGAGTGAGGTTTCGTGGCAGTAATGCAGTGACGGTGTCAGTGAGTGAGGTGTCGTGGCGGTAATGCAATGACGGTGCCAGTGAGTGAGGTGTCGTGACGGTAATGCAATGACGGTGTGAGTGAGGTGTCATGACGGTAATGCAATGACGGTGTGAGTGAGGTGTCGTGACGGTAATGCAGTGACGGGGCGAGTGAGGTGTCGTGACGGTAATGCAGTGACGGGGCGAGTGAGGTGTCGTGGCGGTAAGATAAGATAGAGAACAGCAGGAATGGAAAAAATACGAACAGGAATGCATAGAAATATACATTATAGATTGTGCTCAATAAAATTCAATATGAAGAGAAAAGTAAAGCTGATAGTAATAATAATAATATACCGAGTTGCAAATGTTCTGTCACACCCATTACATAACAATAATTTTCGGTATAGCGTAAGAGTTGCAGTAAAAATTAAAAGTATGACTTGTAGGACTTATGAGACTTCTTGTGCAAGAGCATACTAAAAGAAATCCTAAACCGGAAGTAGTACGTGGACAAAGTGCTAGAATTGATTTCTCTCGGTCTGTGTTGAAATCAACGCTCCCTACACACAAAATTTACTTTGAATCACGTAGACAATGTGTAAACACACATTACACACTATAAAATTCCATACTTTTTAGCGTTTGGGTACCTTTTTCTCCTGTTTTCAAAATTTTTTTAATGATACATTCAGAAATAAAGGGACTGTGTGTATGATAATTTTTTCTAATGCGCTTTCTGCTGTTACAAGACAAGTAAATGTTTGCAGAGGAACCATCTAACGCTTGAATTAACGTTTTAACACCACTAGAACTGTCCAAGACAAGCCGAGACGTAGGCAACCAAGGGCGACAACTCGACATCAGAATTGGGATATTGTCAACACCCATGTTGAAAACCCATTCTAACTTAGTGCAGAGACTGCCAGGCACTTCGGACTGTTTTGAAACATCATTATTAGACATTTATAAGATCGTAGATTACGTGATTTTCGCCCTTTATATGGAGCCATTCTAACCCTGTTTCACAGAAGAAATCGCCAAAGTTTGGCTCAACGACAGTGTTGATGAAACTAAAGACGTTGGTAAAGTGTTCTTTTTAGCAATATTTCTGGTTTTTAATTCGTCGTATTGATGGAAGTGAAAAAGTATTTAAAAGAAGAGAATAGAAATTCCACAAATCCAACGTCCCCCAAGAGGCCCGAGGGTAGCTGAAATGTGATGGTAGGGGGATGGAATCTCAGCTTTTTATCGTATACATTTAGTTACTTTTCAAAGCAACCTCAAATAACGACATTATTGTGACGAAATTCTTCGTCACGATGACTACGCTACATGGCACGGATGATGGAATCTGCTTACAAGACAACGCCCAACAATAAATGGCTACGATCAATGAAAACTCCTACCAAGCACATCAAATCGTTGTTCTGGACTGGCCTGCAAGATCAACAAGCCATAATCCAACAGAACATCTGTAAGATGACCTTGACCGGAGGATTAGAATCAGGCGCACTCCGTACAAACTGGTCAGGAACTGAAGACTGCACTTCACAAGGAATGGCAGGGGATTCTTCAGACAACCATAAGGACTTCAATTCAGTCAACGAACAGATGTTTTGTATCAGTAATTCAAGCTGGAAGAGGCCACACGCCATACTGAGCTAACTTTGATTTGGATTTTGCAAGAGTCTGTGTGAATAAAATTATCTCCCTTGAATACGGAAAGGCATTTGTCTATTCTTTTTATGTCATGTTGGCAGAAAATGAATAAAGATCGCGAGTACCAAATTTCTCTTTGCTATGTTGAGTAGTAATTAAGTTATTGTACTTTTAAGGTAGGTGTGACAGAACTTTTGCAACTCGGTATAATATATAATATTTATATAGCGCATTTCTTAAAAAAGTAGCTCAATGCGCTTTACATTGGAACACCTATTTTCAGAACCTTTCTTACTACTTCCATTCTTCTCATGCTATATATATTTATGCACACACACACACACACACACACACACACACACACACACACACACACACACACAACACACACACACACACACACACACACACACACACACTCACTCACACACACACACACACACACACACACACTCACGCACACACACACACACTCACGCACACACACACACACTCACGCACACACACACACACACACACACACACACACACACTCACGCACACCGCGAGCGGACTATTCATTCAGACGCAGGCACAGAACAACTATAATAGAATAACGCTAAAAGCGTATGAAGAATAGGCCTGTAGGAACAGAAAATGTTTAAGATGTCTGCAATACACATATCACACAAGATGCATTTTTCTATGTGGTGAGGATGCGAATGAGGTATTGTAACGGCGCTGTAACGGTAATGGGGTGACAGTTACAGTAGTATGTGTGAGTCGCAGTGACGGAGTATTTGAAGCGCTGTAAGTGCACGGCGACAGTGTGAGGTTTTGGTGTGAAAGATTTGAAAGATGTGAAAATGTTAGCCGGTCCCTCAGGAGTGCCTTCATTGTGATCCAATTGCACGCTAGGGAGGTTGTTTTGTTCTGTGTTTTGTTTGTTTGTTGTTGGGTTTTTTGTTGGGGGGGGGGTGGAGGGTGTTGTTTTGTAGTCACTGGTAGTTCGTTTCCAGGGCGGATCATTGAAGGAAAAGGAAAAGTAGACAGGGAAAAAAGGCAGACGTCAGGGACGAATAGTTAAGTAAATACATGTATCAAACTTTTCGTGCTTGATTTTGGTTTCTTCTTGCTCCATTCACTCAAGGTTTCTTTTTCTTCTTGCTCCACTCACTCAAGGTTTCTTCTTGCTCCACCCACTCAAGGTTTCTTCTTGCTCCACCCACTCAAGGTTTCTTCTTGCTCCACTCACTCAAGGTTTCTTCTTGCTCCACCCACTCAAGGTTTCTTCTTGCTCCACCCACTCAAGGTTTCTTCTTGCTCCACTCACTCAAGGTTTCTTCTTGCTCCACTCACTCAAGGTTTCTTCTTGCTCCACCCACTCAAGGTTTCTTCTTGCTCCACGCACTCAAGGTTTCTTCTTGCTCCACGCACTCAAGGTTTCTTCTTGCTCCACGCACTCAAGGTTTCTTCTTGCTCCACTCACTCAAGGTTTCTTCTTGCTCCACTCACTCAAGGTTTCTTCTTGCTCCACTCACTCAAGGTTTCTTCTTGCTCCACTCACTCAATGTTTCTTCTTGCTCCATTCACTCAATGTTTCTTCTTGCTCCATTCACTCAAGGTTTTTTCTTGCTCCACTCACTCAAGGTTTCTTCTTGCTCCACGCACTCAAGGTTTCTTCTTGCTCCATTCACTCAAGAAGATCCACTCAAGGTTTCTTCTTGCTCCACTCAAGGTTTCTTCTTGCTCCATTCACTCAAGAAGATTCACTCAAGGTTTCTTCTTGCTCCACTCACTTAAGGTTTGTTCTTTCTCAAGGACTCGCTGCAGTTGCCACCCGCCTAAAATATCCGACCTGACCTACGTCGCTTGACCTCCTTTGTTAACCGTTGTTTACTGAGCGAGCGCTCAATCACGTGTTCTCCCATGGGACTTGGATATTTTTCAATGGTGGACACGCACGCACGCACGTACGCACACACGCGCTCTGTGTAGACATTTTCCCCTCGGAGTTGAAGCGCTAAGAACTCCCGACTTGTGGCTGCTTTACTTCCCCTTTGTGTAAACAGGACTTAGTAGTCGGTAAAAGTAACGAGTGGGGAGATGTTTTCTCGAGTATCTCGGTCTCTCTGCTGGGATGTTGTATCCCTGATAGCCGGGGTTGGCCCTGGCTGGCATGGTCGGAAGCCCGCCGCCCAAATGATATAATTTTTTTCGAAGGGGGTGTATAAAATATCTACATTCACAAAATGATAACAGTAATAGTAAAATGGACTGTTAAAAAGGGGTGAAAGTAAATCTCACGACCTCCCCCTTTTTCTTGTTTCGGTTTCAGTTTAAGAAAGAGTTTTGCGGCATTGCAACACAATTAAGTCATACAAGTGCCGAAGATTAGCGATGTCACCAGATAGTAACATACAAATAAAAGAAGGAGGAAAGACGAGGACAATATACCTTTTATAGGAGAAAAGAGACCCGGATGTGGGAACTAAGTCAAGTCAAAGTCAGTTCCAAGTAGGCTACAGGGCTGAAGTTTACTTTTTACCTACTTGTCCTCGGATCTGGCATGTCGCGTGGACATCTCAACCGAGAATGTTTCTGTGTGTCGTAAGAATATTCGGATTCGTTGTCGAGGTTTGCAAAGAAGAATTGCATTCGAAAAAGCTTCTCAGAATTATAAAGTTCCCTCTGCTCAGTACCTAATTTTGAGAAATTTGACGTCAAATATATTGAGTTTCACAACATGTCAAGCTTTTCCGAATGCAATTTTTTTTTTAGTTATCTTAATAACGACTATGAATAATTTTAAGATTTTGATACAGCAGATAGAGCATTTGGTCTCTGACCTCATGGTCTTAGTAACTCAAAACAGCCAAAAATGTCAGATAGAACATTTTAGTTCTGAGGTAGCGAATTGTGAAACTAGAAAAATGTTGACTTGAGATTCTGAAAACTAGGTATTGAGCAGATAGAACTTTGACATTCTTAGGTGGCGACTTGTAAAGCGCAGAGAGCGTGGGTATTCGCTGTATAAAGACAATTATTATTTGTATCACTACACCGTGCCTGCTTGGCCGGCCTGTATCCAGTACAGACTGTCAATTAGATTCATTGAATTGAGTCGGGGCTAGACAGGTTTTCCTTCATGGACGAGCACAAGGGACCACTTTGGCACCACACGACCGATTCGACTAACGACCTTGAAAAATACAAGCGTTTGATTTTGAGTCACATGATTAGGATTCAGTCAAATTCAGTCGATTTGTGCCAAAAAAATGGTTGCTTTTGCCCCATCCGTGAAGGAGAATTTGGCTAGCCCCGACTCAATTAATTGGATTTGATTGGCAGTGTGCACTCGGTATAAGGCAGTCTATCAAGCACAGTGCGGTAATAATAGTAATAGAAATTGCATTATTATAGCGCATATCCACGCTCTACAGCCTGATCTTTGCGCTTTACAACTAGGTCTTTTATTACCCCAGCAGACCCAAGAACGATCAAAAGCATTCTCGGCTTCCCTGGAAGCGTACAATGCAAGCTGCGGATTGCACGCGCTCAAACACTAATAAACTGACAAGATCTTCCTCTGTCTCTAAACGGGTACCCATTCCCATCTGGGTAAGCGAGGAAATTTTAGTGAAAAGTGCCTTCCGCAGAGACAGTACGTCGGGCCCTTGACGGGATTCCAACCCATGACCTTACGGTTACGGGTCCAAGTACATGTACTAGTACTAGTGGATCACAATCCTCTTAAAGTACTACCTGACAGACCACCGCCTACCTGTGCTGTGTCAATTGGAATTGGACGCCTCGCGTGGTTGGTTGGCGGGTGCTCTACTTTTTTCTGCTTCTTTATTATCAAACATCTATTATCCTTATCACTCCTCCGTTTTATGTTTGATTGCAAGTGCCTTAAAATAAAACTCTTACTTAAATTAAATGACACGCCCTGTTCCGAACTTTATATTATCTTTACGGGATGGCGTAGTTTTCAATAAGTTTTTAACAAGATCTGTATCCTTAAAATTTGCGGATCACAGTCTGTCCCGCCTACGGCTGTACCCGTCCCCAGACTATAAAATTTTCATATCAAACATCTGTCGTCCTTACCGCGCCTTCTTCTTTTCTCTGTGTGTTACTCTCCAGTAGTACCACCTCTAATCTTCGGCGCTTATTTAGGTCGCTTTTAAGCACAAGGGGGCTATCCCGAAAAATGCTGTTTTGATAAAATCGGAGTTAAAGTTTTTGGACCTTTGTTCAGTTTCTTTAAAAGACAAGGAGGGTTTTCTCTATAACCAAACAAACATACGCACGAATGAAACCAAACTTCCCTTATGGGTAGGACCATGCCCACTTTTGGTGTAGGTCAAGATTTCTGAAAATCTGGATTTAGCCCGATTGTCCTTAAAAGCGACCATGTGACCTTCTATTTGTATTGCAAGTGCCATAAAACTTTTACTAAAACTGAACTGAGCGTTTCCCCCGTCTGTCTCTGGACATGTAGGATCAGTCCCGCTGCTCTCTTCTTTTCCTCGTGAAGCGAAAATCGTATTCATTTTTTATCTTGCCGCGTCTTAATCGCGCAATTTATCGCCATGCATGCCTGGCCGGTTTCCTTTCGAATTCGCGATCTTCTCCTGTCTCCACACTCCTCGTGCGGAAATCAGGCGCTGGTCAAAATAATGAAACCGAAGAAACGCCGTTTTGCAGTTTTGTATCTTTTTTTTTTCAACACCTCCTATCCAATTGAAGACATTTTTTGCGTGTGGATTTAACCCGG
>NW_004797291.1:409488-410575 GCF_000002075.1 Aplysia californica | reverse complement strand
CCCGGTACTTCCTACCCCTGTCCGTTGGACACATTAACCGTTAGAACGTTTTGTTTAAGAAGTTTTACGGTTCTTGCAACAGAAATAGGTCATATAAGTGCCGAAGATTAGAAGTTTTACTAGAAAGTAACATACGCAGATAGGACAGGTGGTTTTAGTAAGAGTTTTACGACACTTACTACACAATTAGATCATATAAATGCCGAAGCTTAGAGGTGTTACAAGAGAGTAACAAGCACAGAAAAGGAGAGATAAGGGATAGGGATGTTTGATTGGAAAGAAGGAGCAAACCATGCTGACCCCAGTTGGCTTGAAAGTATTGTTTTTATGTGATACTCTTGGGTGAGGCCACTTACGAGACCACTTGACTGGTTACTTTTTAACTTTGTTGCTCCAGATCTTTTTCGTCAACTGATATCAGTATGGTATTAAAACAGTTATTACATGAGTTATGGTGCGAGATCATGATTTATCCTACTTGTGAAATTGCCAAGTTGTAATCACTCGTAGAAACTCGTGATTACAACTTGGAGATTTCACTCATAGGATAAATCATGATCTCCCACCATAACTCATGCTATAAATTCTTTTTCTTCTGCCCATTTGGTTCTAATGATAACCCAGATATATCTTGTTGTCTTGTGATATGTACGGTGTAAAGAACGCTGTACTGACAATGAGACTTTCAAACTTTAAACTTCTATTTTTCCACTTTGTTAAAATGCAACATGGTGGGTGGTTTGCAGGTACTCTGGTGAGGTTTACTGCTTCCTTTCTATTAAAGGTCTATCATCCTTATCTCTCCTTCTACTTTTTGTGTGTGTTTGTTACCCTCTTCTGACACCTCCAATCTTTGGCACTTAAATGAGCTTTTTGTGTTGGAAGTGCCGTAAAACCCTTACTAAATCAAAATGTGGCTTGGTCGGAGGGATCTGCTGGAGTCTTCATATTACAATCGCCTAGTTGTCACAACTTGTGTTTTTCTGACTCTTTGAGGACACGCATTCAGCATGTTTGAAGACGCTTTGTTTTTGGGATACTTAAAGATAAAGAGCCATAACTTCCTTATTGATACATATATATTTAT
>NW_004797291.1:404959-408754 GCF_000002075.1 Aplysia californica | reverse complement strand
GGGTAGAAGAAAGTCAGGACCACTTACAAACCTGGCTTCCTCCACCACTAGAGACTCCGGAATAGCCCCACAAATAATTTGCCTAATTTGGATGTGTGGGGGCTAGGACTCGAATCGATACCAGTACTCAGTACGTGTACTTGTAATTGTAAAGAGCTGTTCCCTTAGTAAGTACTTCGATATTTTCTTCGCTTATTCGATACTTAGTTGTGGACACTCCAGGTCTGTCTCTGAAACCAGTGAGTTCTTGTTGGTTCTGGTGTAGTAATAATATATTTACAATCCTATTGTCCTTTTGTTGGCAGTTACTGGTTTTTCAATTCGGTCGCTTTTAAGGACAAGTGGGCTTACCCTGATTTCGAGGGTTTTCAGAAATCTTGACCTACACCAAAAGTGGGCATTGCCCTACCTATAGGAGATATTTGGTTTCAATGGTATGTGTATTTGTTTGATTATAGAGAAAACTCTTTTTGTCTTTTAAAGAAACTGAACTAGGGGCAAAACCTTTACCTTTGATTTTCTCAAAACATCATTTTTTGGGATAGCCCCCTTGTGCTTAAAGCGACCATTTTCTCCCTCTCGTTGATATTTTCCCGGAATTGCCCTAATGTTTAGAAAGTTTAGACTGCTGTCTGAAGCTCAAGCTGCTCCTTTCCCCGTTCATCCCCGTTCCTGTTTAATGGGCTTGTGTTGCCTGTTCTCTTGCATACAAAATCGCTACCTCAGAATTTCAACGTTCTATCTGCTCAGTAGCAAGTTTTGAGCAATCTGACGTCTAAGATTTTGAGTCTCACACCATGCTAAGCTTTTTCGAATGCAATTCTTTGAATAACTTGATGACATCTCCGAATGATCTTACGATTTGATAGAGAACGTAGAACATGTATTGGTCTTAGTAACTCAAAACAGCCAAAAATGTCAGATAGGAATTTGTAAAACTAGGGTAACGCAATGGCTGACCCCAGGTAAAAAAAAAAAAAGAGGCTCATTGCGGATGTGTTTTTTTTTTGGTGGGGTTTTTTTTTTAAAGAAAAGCGGAGATGGTAAGTTTAGTTTTCAAAATGCTAATTATTATATGCATCTTAATCATAACCTACATTAAGCAGATTTTGCCACCTACTATTTGACTTTCTCTCCGTTGTTTCTATCAGTCTGTCTGTTCTACCTTTCCCAGCATTACTAAATGGCCATTATTGTGTCGATGTGCTTCTATCAAAACATTACTTTTTCCCAGCACTAAATGACCTTTATTGTGTCAATGTGTTTCTCTTTACTGAAACACTCTGAGCAAATACTAAGTACTTATCGATATTAAGTTTTCTTAGTCGATAAGATATTCGATACTGGCCAGTATTGACTAGTATCGCCCCCCTCCCCCCTCAAACCAACAACTGGGATCGACTTTCTGGACCGTCTGTGCTGCTGTTCCTTCTGGCTGGCTGGTTGTTGGATTGGCCCTTCTTCCTCCCGGCGGCCCTCGATCCTCTCTCGCGGGCGATTTCTGCAAGTGGCTCCCGGATTAGTCTTGGCTGTGGCGGTCCCACGCTCGTGCCTGTCGTCCTAGTGTGAGATTAACTCTTTGAAGACTCTGTTCCAGGGAAATTTATAAAAGAACAAGTATAACTTCGGCACTCATACGCGATTTTTCATGTCTGTTTCCTTTCTTTGACACTTACAAACCTGGGAACAACGCGCAAACTATGAAATATTATACAAATTTGTGTTACTCAGATATATGTAAGATGGAAAGTTTAGACTGCTGTCTGAAGCTGAAGCTGCTTCTTTCCCCGGCCGTCCCCGTTCCTGTTTAATGGGCTTGTGTTGCCTGTTCTCTTTCAAACAAGAACGCTACCTCAGAATTTCAACGTTCTATCTGCTCAGCTCCTAGTTTTGAGAAAGTTTACGTCAACGATTTTGAGTTTCACACTGGTGCATGTCAAGCTTTTTCGAATGCAATTCTTTTAATATCTTGAAAACGACTCCGAATAATCTTACGATTTTGATAGAGCAGACGGAACATTATAATTTGGTTTTTGATCTGATCGTCTTAGTAACTCAAAACGACCAAAAATGTCAGTTAAAACTTTGTCATACTGAGGTAGTGCTTGGTCTGCTGCTGGTCAAACACATGTGCCCTTTACGTCTTTGTAGGGTTTAAAGTGTTCTTTCTGCATTGACTCTTTCGAGTCTGTAGGCTCATTCCCTTTGTTATAGTATTAAACGTTTTACTGCTTTTGCCACGCATTTAGGACATGGTACCAAATCGGCATTGTCTTCTTAAAATGCGATGGGCATACAACTTTAAAAAAAGTTTTAGTACGAGTTTTACGGCATTTGCAACACGATTAGGTCACATAACTGCCGGAGATTAGACGTGTTACAAGAAAGTGACAAATAATACAATAGAAAAAGGAAGAAAGATAAGAAAGTTAGATGTTTCTTAGGAAAGAAGGAGCAGAGCACCCGACAACCGCCCCACTCCTGTTACCTGCCTTGTTGCAGCAAGATAGTTTGAAATATAATATGAATACGTTTTCATTTTCAGCATTAGTTTTAAGCCACAGTCGTGTATTATTATACCCATCAAATTAAAAGGGAAAAAATGAAGATTCAGTATGTACCCTAGCAATAAAGGCAAACAGATATTTCATATTAAAGATGAAAAAAACCCAACCCATTAATATACATTTCTAAAAACCAACAAGGCAGCATCTAACCAGTAGACTTACCAACCTCTACGAGTTAGAAAGGTTCTATCTGCATTAAATGTTTCCAGTCGTACGCTTATCCCTGCTTTGTTGTAGGTGGTTGGCGAGTGCTTTGGTGTGGTTTTCCCGTTATTTCCTATCAAACGTCTATCGTTCTATCTGCTGCACCCCCCGAGACGGACCCAGCTGGCTCACCCCGGACCATCCTCCTCCTCCTTCTCCCCCCCCCCCCCCCTTTCTTTTCTTCTTTTCGTTTATGTTACGCTCAAGTACTAGTAACACCTCTAGTCTTTGGCACTTGTTTATGTTTGCGAGTGCCGTAAAACTCTTATTGAAATTTTAAAATTCAAAAGACGATGTTTTAGTTTCAGTTTTGGTAAGGTTTTTACAGCGCTCGCAACTGCATAAGGTCTTGTGAGGACCAAGGGGTGAATGTCAACAGAGAAGTCCAAACGGAGAATCGGGCTTACTGTGCCCACCTCTCTAGCCTCACAGCACAAAGTCTGCTTCGACCATCAAGGCACCCTGGAAATATCAGTTCTCAAGAGAGTGACCAACATTACACACTAGATTGAGAAGGAAAGGAAAAAATGACGATAGTAAGGATGAGGAGAGAAAAAGCAGCCGTTCCTGGTGTATATGTAAGTGTCATCGATGTCAGAGATATAATGGCCGTGAGTCAAGTCTCTGGTGGCAACGCCCCACCCCACCGACAGTCCAGTCGAAACTGTCTAAAACGACCGTTCCTTGTCTTATACATGTGGCCGTTAAAGCAGGTCCGACGGAATTTTACCGTCCGTTACTCGCCGAAGGTCATCGCTACGATAATTAAGTACGCAGAAGCGAGAAAAATCAATACCTCCGCCTTCAAAGAGGTTCCATTTTCTAAGCTCGCCCCACACCACCCCCACCCCGGAATAACAAAGGCCCTGACCACGTAAATCTCAAAGGACGCCGCGTGTGTAAGAGGAAAAAAAATAATGTTCCAGACATTGTTAGACCTCACTCATCCACTCATCCACTCACCCACTCACCCACTCATCCACTCACCCACTCATCCACTCATCCACTCACCCACTCATCCACT
>NW_004797291.1:401344-403168 GCF_000002075.1 Aplysia californica | reverse complement strand
TGTGTGTGTGTGTGTGTGTGTGTGTGTGTGTGTGTGTGTGTGTGTGTGTGTTTGAGAGAGAGAGAGAGAGAGCGTTTGCACAAATTTATCTCATATCATTTATCTTATCGTATGTAAAATACACACTGTGTATACGTATATGTTATTTCAATTCTTATTGTTTTTTTCCCTCCCAGGACCTGAGTCCAGAGGAGCTGGAGAAAGTGAAGGAGTCGGTGGCCTATGGATGTATCAAGTACGCCGACCTGTCCCACAACCGCACCCACGACTACATCTTCTCCTACGACAAGGTGCGCTTCTCTCCTCGTAACTGTTTGTGTTTTGTTGTGCCGCCACCGGCAAAAATATGTTGCAATGATTGAACCCGGTCAGCCATTTATCAAGTTTGCAATTATTGAAGAGGATCTGTCATTTTATCAGGTTTGCAGTTATTAAAGAAGGTCAGTCGTTCAATCAGGTTTACAGCAATTATTGAATAGGGTCAATTGTTCAATTAGGTTTACCGCAATTATTGAATCGGGTCAATCATTCAATGAGGTTTACAGCAATTATTGAATCGGATCAATCATTCAATTAGGTTGGCAATTACTGAACCCAACCAGTCATTCACGCTGCTGTTTAGAATGGAAAGTCCCTCTCAAAGTTATCCTCTTCACGGCTCTGTAGATATACATACATTGTAGTCTTATTTGTTTGTGTTCTCCTAAAAAAAATTTTGAGGGTGATTGTTGTGTGCTCTGGTGGGGTTTGCTCCTCCTTTCCCATCAATCATCTATCTTCCTTATCTCTCCTCTTTTTTTATGGGTTTTTTTTTCGGTTACTCTCTTGTAACTCTTGGCACTTATATATTACCTAGTTATTTTGCAAGTGCCGTATAATGCATACTAAAACCTGCAACGAAAGGTTGAGAAGATGCAACTATCACTTCACTTAGGCAGCTTTTTATTTATAAAATAAGAGGAAAGGTCCTGTGGTTTTGCTTAAATCTTTCTTGAAATGAACATTCTATCTTGTCTGTTCAAACGTAGATCTACATTAGTCTCAGCAAAAAGGAAGGGGTTAGAGGATATGTTTTGTTGTCCCATGTTTTACGCTCTTTTCAACACCAGTGTAAGGTTCCTGAGATGAGGGGAAAAATATGCAAAATAGTATAGGTAACCTCCCTTTTTACGCTGTAAGGCTATTAATAGAGAGAAAGAGTGAGGAAGAGAGAGAGAGAGGGAGAGGGGGAGAGAGAGAGAGAGAGAGAGAGAGAAACTTGTTCTCACCCAGGGTGGTGGGCGGGTGCTCTCTGTTTGCTCCTTCTAAGTTCTTAATTCTTATCCCTGATCGCTATCAAACATCTATGGTTCTTATTATCTCTCCTCCTTTCTTTCTTTGTGTTTGTTACTATCTTGTAACACCTCAAATCTTCAGCACTTATACGACCCAAGTGTGTTGCAGGTGCTGTAAAGCTCTTGCTAGAACAAATATCAGCTGTATGAGCTAACACACCTTTGTCTCTATTGCAGATGTTGGACGACAGGGGAAACACAGCCGCCTATCTGCTGTATGCCAATACTCGAATCAGGTCTGTCTGCAATAATTTTGTGTGTATGCCTGTTTTAGCATAGTATAATATATAATAATATATAATCTGTTCACTGTGGGCACATTTCGCTGTGTGCATGTTTCGCCATATGCATATTACGTGCTGTGTGTATATTTTATTATATTCTTAAAATGAGACGAACATTTAAACTTGTTGGTCTTTTCTATCTCTCTCTCTCTCTCTCTCTCTCTCTCTCTCTCTCTCTCTCTCTCTCTCTCTCTCTCTCTCTCTCT
>NW_004797291.1:398009-399974 GCF_000002075.1 Aplysia californica | reverse complement strand
TCAGGTGATCGTGCGTGCGCTGGACGACCTGTTCCTCCACTCTGTGTGTGACTACCTGTACGAGCTCACCACCACCTTCACAGAGTTCTACGACAAATGCTACTGTATTGAGAAGGACAAGACCACAGGTGAGAAACTTTCGGTTTGTTTGTTTGGTTGTTTGGTTTGTTTGTCAGAGTAATGAAGAGCACTATAATGACACCACATCGGCCATGTTATTGTTTGTTCGAGTGAAGAATAGCGCACTGGCACTAAATCAGCCGTAATTTAGTTGTTTGTAAGAGAAAAGAATAACACAGTGGCACTAATTCAGCTTTCAGTTCAGGAGGAAAATAGCAAAGCAGATTGACAGGAGTGAGGAAGGAAAGGACAGAAGAAGTACTTACCACTGGTGCCCTCCAAGTCCAACCACCCATAGAGAAATAAACCCAAATTAAGCATTTGTACCTTATTTATTGAAATATCGTGATGAATGTGATGCGGCAAATATCCTGGTATACTAAATATGGGTATGACACACCCACCTAAATATGACACATGTGTTTACAGAAATAGAATACAGATTAAAATGCAAAACAGCAGCATCAATATACAGTACAACACCAGCATAGTAATATTACCCCCCCCCCCCCGCCCAAAAAAAATAAAATAAGTGAATAGATATAACACTAAAATGAGCTATAGAAAAGAATATATGTCAAAATTCAATGAAATTACTCAGTAGCTACTAGCACATTAATCTAAGATGCAGGGTCCCTGGGTTCAAAAGATGTAAGGTACAAGATACCTGTGAATCCAAAGCAGTTTACCCTCTATACTTCAGTCCATTTGAGCATTTATTTGTACTCTTTATGCATTCCTTCACATTGTACCACATAAAAAAGTGACATATTTTAGATAATGGGATTTCCGACGTTTTCAGACTTAAGGGGGCGCTCATATGACCCTAAGCGGTTCTGAGCGCTGTAAAACACTTACAAAAAAAAACAACCCAAAAAAGACCAAAACATCCCGTACAATTACAACCACACTACAAGTCTCATATGAAATTGCTCTTCAGAAAGGGTAACTGACTCGAAAGATATTACACAGGATGTTTGTTTTGTTACCAAAATTTAATCCAAGTCACCCGTCCCACAAAACTGGCTTGATTATTAACATATGTCAGAGTTGTAATTGGTACATTGGCAAGTTGCATCAGAGTAAGAGTTATACTCAAGAGTTTTCAACAAACTTGTATTGGGTACCTTTGAGGATTTAGAGATGCCTCTGAAGAATTTGTGTCCCTTGAAAAATTGTTCAGTTTCTCAGCTTCCACTTTCATGTCCATGTTTTACTCACCAGTTCTCTTTTTGGGTGGTTGGTGGAGGCGTCACTGGTAGTGGTAGTTCCTAATCCCTTGCTTTTCCTCTCTTGCTTTCTGTCTTCCTTGATTTTTCTGTACACTAAATGACCGATATCTTGTTGTTGTGCATCTGTTTACTTTACTCAAACTCATGGCTCTCCTGCCGAGGCAATTATGCATTGTACTTGCAATATTGTCATGTTTCATGCTATATATAGCTGTAGTTTTCCAAATTCACCTGCTGACATTACAGCCCATTCGCTTGCGTGACTGGATACATCAGTATTAATTGTCACACCTTCAGGGTATCTGCACAGTACGAATGTTAAATGATCATTTTGATGTGGTGTAAAGATTGTATGCTCATATTTGAAAAGATTAAGATTATTTATCTTATGTCTCTTTCTCCTTCACTCATCCTAAACTTGCAAACAAAATGTCAAACATCATAATAAACCTACTTCAAGTCTACTTTTACTGACCTTATGCAGGTTCAAATATATCTGACATTGTCAAAAAAACGTTCCCTGCCTGAAATAATCTCTTTTTCCTACCCCATCACATTGTATATATACCTTATTTAACAGCACTACATTGCATTCTCTCTCACTCTCCTCCCC
>NW_004797291.1:382816-395773 GCF_000002075.1 Aplysia californica | reverse complement strand
AACATCTTCACCCCCAAGACCCTCACCATCTTCACCTTCATCCTCACAACCATCCTCATCCTCACAACCATCCTCACCTCACAACCATCATCCTCATCCACATCCTCACCACGCTCATCTTCATCCCCACCGCCAACTGCATCTTCATCTTCACCTCCATTCCATCATCCTTCATCCAATAAAGCCCCTCCACCCACTCCCCCTCCTCTACCCGCATCCAGGACTCCGGTCCTCCTCCCCCTCCACACTCTCCCTCAAAAAAGGCTGCGGTCCCCTCGCTACACCACAGAGGCTGATCCAACTGATCGTCGCATTGTACATTATGTATAAATTTATTCAACATCATGTTCTTCCTCTCCCTCTCCGCAGGTGCCATCCTCAAGGTCAACATGAGCCGCCTCCTACTGTGCGAGGCAACCGCTTTGGTCATCGCTAAATGCTTCCACATCCTGGGCATCAAGGCTCTGGACCGCATGTAGACATAGAAGAACGGTAGCCACCGAGAACCGAGAGATGTTTTGAGCTGTATCGGCTCATACTGCTACCCCCTGCTTGCCATGTCGTCTATGAATATGCTTGCGTCATCGTTCAATATTTCGTCGCCTTCATTCACTATTGTAGTATGTCAAAGTTTCATAGAATTGAAAATCAAGTATGTTGTAGAATTTCATGACAGACATCGGTTGGTCCTAGTTTTATTCCTCTTCTTAAAATAGTAACAGATTTAATTGAATTAAATATTTTGTATTAAGAAAATATCCTGCCTGAAATTAAATACATAATTTGTGTTTGGCAATCCCCAGCATGTTGGAGATATCAGAGATCGAATGTACGAGGGTTTTTTGCTTCTTCTGAAAACATCTTATTTTGATTTTGACATACAGCAATGACGAATGCCAGCGATGATTTGAATGTCATTGAGGCAGACTTTTCCTCACTTTTGGATACTTTCAGAACAGGCATAGTTCATCACCCGTCACCCAGTTTGCTTTCTAAATTCAGTGACTCTGCCACATATTTTGCTTTTGATCAACTTTTCTCTTTCTTTCTTCTTTTATTTTAAACAGCAGTCAGAATTTAGACTTGTCGCTTTTACTTTTACTTTGTGAGTGACAGTAGTAGGTAGACAGCCTATTATTATTATTAGTCTGCTTAGCAATTCCATTTGCTATACTTTGTTCACATATATAAATGACACCTTTTCTGCCATTTTGATACATGTACTCAGAATTTGGACATGCCACTTTTAGATGTAGAATGGTTTGGAGTTAGTTTAGGACTTTTAATCTGCTTTTTTATTCTATTCGTTATATTTTAATGGTTGATTAACAACACATTTTGTGTCATTTTTTTTGTACAGAAAATGGTCATGACCATTGCCAGAATAACAGCAGTACAATGTAGTTAGTTTTCTTGTTAAGTGATTCCATTTGTTATGTTTTATTTTCTGGTTGCCGAGACATTTTCTGCACTTAAATGATTTTCCTTCCTTTTGAAAAAAAAGCTCCATAAAGGCTTTGAAATTTCATTTTCAGTGGTTGTAGTTAAGCTTAAGCTTAAGATTAAAGTTTCACGGTTTTACCAATTACTTTGCATACCTTTGTTTCTATTTTCAATACTTCAAACTTCAAAGACGAACTGCAGTAGTGTCTGTGGTGCAATGGTTAGGCTTATCAACCAATGTCACATGCAGAGGATGTGAGTCTGGTTCGGGGTTATATTGATGGGGTTGTAACACATTTACAATTGCAGTAAATTAAACGCAAGTGAACATGTACAGCAATGATCGCTGTCCTTTAGAACAGAAAAGGTTAGGTTCACCCAGAGACAGTCATTTTACCAAAGATGTATTTTAAAAACATGTAACTGCTTGAGAGCAAGAAATTTGTGAAGATCAACTTTTATTGTTACTATGATCGGAGGATAAAGTAATCAGATATTTCTAATAAGTAGATAGATTAACTAATTTAATCATGTGTAGCTAATTTAGTTTTTTGTTGAGACCAGTTTCATCACTTTAAATGCATCTAAGTTTTTATGTTTTCTCCGTCAATGTGTTAAAAAGACGTTTTTACAAAACTACAGAAAAATTTCATCTTCAGAGAAGACAAGTGGGAGCTTTAGTTCTATGTACCTGTACCATGCACACCTTAATTGTCAGAAAAGGCTTCTTTTCTCTTTAGATCTTGAGCAGTTCTCTCATCCTACAGGACTTTACTTAGCTTTTTATCATTTATTGTTGGTTGAACTTGATATTTTCCAAAGTGGAATTAATTTGTCTTAATGAAAGAAATTTACGTTGACGGAAATAAAGGTTTAGTCTGCCACCCATGTCTTGGCCTTCTGTTGATTTATTACATTTTGATTCTGAGAGGATTCACACTTTTTTCCAAGGTGTTTTGTTGATGATGACATTTTGGCAGTACCTACATTTCCTTGTTTCTTATAAGCGTTGGTATCGTTTTCTGTTTCCTGGCATTGAAGCTCGGAATAGAATAGAATTGATATGTTATGTGAGCCACAGAGACAGAGGACGCTCAGTTAGCACAGCTGATAGTGATACCATGCAATGGAGTGGATGGCTCTGGTTCGAATCCCAGGTTGAGCCTAGCAAGAGTAGAAAATCCTGGAGCATGCTGATAGCTCAATTTCTCTGACGTTGAGTCAAACTCACTGTCTTTCTTGGGTGACATTGGAATCTTATTGTGGCTTTTGGTAAACGCAGATCCATTTTTTTCAAAGAATAAAAAAAAAAATCTGTCACACGGTCAAGAAAAAATTCCAGTTTTCTACATATTCCGCACAATCAAAAAGTGTACCTTTCTTTTGATAGCCAATATATTATTTTTATAATACACCCTGATTCCTTATAATTAGTTAGGAACAGAAAATTTACCACAGCAGTGGGTTAGAAGACAACACGGCGCACCGGCAGTGGAATTTTAGTTGCCGAGGGGGGTTCCCCACCGAGTGCCTTATCACGTCGGGATCACGGGGGTCAGCTCCCTGTCGCCGCTCTGTCTGGGCCGACTTAATTTTTGGTACTTTTCAACGTACAATTTTAGGTGTATCCTAGTATTCATGGTAATTTTCATTTAGTGCACCCAAACCATGCATTTCTGCTCTTGAGACTCAAAAAAGAAAGGACTTTGTAACTTGTCTGGTTATTTCGTTAGACGCGCTGAAGTCGGCAATGCTAAATTGCAATTTTTTTTTGACTAGCGTGAAAGAAAAAAGAATCAATATAAAAAAACAGCCTCCACAAAATCTGTCGAACTTTAGGAACATGAACGACATAGCATTGGTGCAGATAAACTCAGAAAAGATGGTATCTGTGCATATAATAGAAAGCTGTAATTTTGCAACTTTATCCATATCCATCGTGCACACAATTCGCTATGAAGTAATTCCTCCAAATACAACTTTATGTGTCTAATATAATCAGGAATATGCGCATATTTTCTTGAAAGTTTACAAAAGTTACCATGAAGTTTCTCTGTGAAAAGTACAAATCAATTTTAGTGTCAGAATACATCTTCAATGTAATACATGAACAGTATCTGTTACACTCCAGAAATTCCTTAATTTTCTTATTAAAACGCTAAGTCTAGGTTTTGTAAGTTGAGTGAATAATAGGGATGACTTCTCGTAATTGGGTTATAAGAAAAATTTCTAGCTTTCCAGGGACACTGAATCAGCACCAGACTTTTCCAGCTTTATTTTTTGTTTCTATGACTATTTGCAATAACTGACAAAGTGACTGATTTCTTTATATTCATAATTGTGTTTGCACATATTTCCGACACAAAAACTAAGAATGAATGTGTCAGCTGGCATTATTTTTATTCCATACAAGAAGTTTATCTCTACCCATGTATTTACATGGTTTTGTGGGGGTTTTTAATTGCTTATATTATATATTTTTAGTTGTATGTTGGCTGCCACAGACACAGCATGATTCATGAACAACCACAGAGTAACTTTCTCTTGTTTAATAGTAAAATAAAAGCTAACGCTGATCATCTTTAATTAAAAAATGCAGATGTGCATCTTTCTTCTCTTATAGCTTGACTATCACTACTCGGGCAGATTTAAGATTTCTCAGTGGTAAAAGATATGATATTCGTAGTCAGTTTAACACAGATTTTGGAGAGATCTGTCGTGCCTTTTTTAAATTAACAATCATTTATTCATAAGTTTGAACAAAAAAAGGACAAATTGGGTACTCTACAAACACTCGCAGAATAAATCTCAAGACATTAAGCTTTTAGTACATCCGCGTAATGGTTTGCTGTGTGGGATGGGGAAGAAGTTATATCGTTTTAAACATAGCCAAAAATGTGAACTTCCAAACCGACACCGGCAAAGTCGCTTCAGGGCTCATTAACCCCGTGACCCCGAGCCGGGGAGCTCCGGCGGGCTGCTGAGTCACGCTAACTAAAGGTAACAGAATCGGGCGAAAAGTGACACCGAGAATAAAAAAACCCAGTAAATTATTTTTTCCACTTACACTATTCAATAAGTAGTCAAAATTAGAGATATGGACGAGTCCCCTTTCACTACTCTGCCATCAGCTGACAAAACGCATTTTTTCATTTTTGGTATCAAATTTTTTAATTTGCTAAATCGATAGCCCAATTGTTGTTATCCATCAGTTACCCTATTTGTGTGAAAAAATCAAAGTGAAACTGTGACTAGTTTTGGAATAAATTAGAATTCTAATTCGGAAGAACGCCTTTCCTTTAAAGGATACGCTGACAAAATGCCTTTATTCTCGAAACTACTGTGAATAAAAAAAGGCATTTTTGTCAGCCGCCGGCTGTACTATGCTTCTAAGAGGTTGAGATTGTTTCAGATTGTTATCAGGTCTGCTGGGTAGTAATATAGGCCTAGATTGTAGGACACATACAGATTGCTGTTTCGTGGGAATTTGCCCTATATAAAAATGCTGTTTATTGTTACAAAAATGTCGGTGCAAGTTTTAAATAATTGTAGCCCAACCATCAGCTGGTCAAATTTTTATTTTCTTGAAAATGCAGGTTTTTGAATATGAACGTAACGCACATTTAGGCCCAGATAACACAAACATGGAAAACTTGAAATTACAGATAGCTCATACAATTTGCCATTGCCCATCTGATATCTTTTTAATGTTTCGTTATATCAGTTTACCCGAAAAATGGCTGGGTTGAACACATTTGTCAACCCTAGACATGTTTGAGTTATCTGTACTCGACTATATTCATAAATGGTTAACTGGACATAAGTAACAAGTTCATTTACAAAACAACTTTTTCATGGAATCATCACCAACAACAAAGAAAAAAACAAAAAGAGCGCAAAGGAAAAAAAAAGGGGGGGGGGGGGGGGGGGGGTATGGGGGTATGAAAAAAAAAAGACAAACATTTGGAGGTACATATTAATATTTATTCATGGCTATCTGTCTATGGAGCAGAGTGTGTCTGTGATAAGAGCCGTGGCTTCCTTCCCTCGAACAAACGCTCGCTCCACACACATCTCAACCTGCTCATCTGTCAGAGGAGAGCCACCTGGACGAAAGAAAGGAGGAGTTAGTCATTGTAAAAAAAACCTTGTGTACCGCACCGATTTAGGAGCCAACAAATAATTAGGGTACATTACAAAAAAATTAATTGAAACAAGTCATTGACAGAATCACATGAAATTTTCAATAATGTTCAAAAATAAATGTACTTTATAGAAAAACCTCTTCTGCGACATAGACATCATGATAAAACTCTCATTCTGTTTGGAGAGGATAGGCACGCCCACCTGAATTTCTAGATCTAGATGTAGTGATCTGGGAACGCTGAAGACAGGGAGAAAAAAAAACATGTAAAAAAAAAACCCTTTAGAGCTCAAGAAACGCGCTTTAAAAATTCGAAGTGCTACATCAATGATTCAGCTATCACATAGAGTGATTTCCCTTGATATTTACTGCCCTGGAGAAGTTCCATTCATTGTTTAGTGCGCCTCGTCGAGTCAGCGGTACTGAGAGGAAATTAAGGGCCGGCGACTTTATTTACTGTAAGTGTTAACTCTTGCGGTAGGCATAATGTAGGACTGGTAATTCTAGGAAATTCACAATACTACGCCTGGACATAAACATACCAGAAGACAAACGAAGATGCTCGATCAAAAAAAACCTTCCCAGTCAGGAATCAAACTTGTGTCTTCTGCATGCAACAGCAAAGAGCATACTGTGCACTTGGATTTTTTCGTGGGCATTTTATTTTGTGAGTGTGTTTCGACCATTTCATTTTTCATAGACATTGTGAATTCGCAATTTCTCACCCAGTGTAATGTATGTTGTCTTACCTACGCCTAGAGGTATACTAATATACAGCCACATGCAGTTTCTAATACATCACAATTCACAAAGGTTAACTCCCTTCTCCACTTAAGCTTGAGTAAAACGACGCAAAACTAACACAATAACAGTCATGTAGGGCACGGGGAAAAAAAAAAGACTTTTCCTCTGTTGTTTCTGTCTGTCTTACATTTTTCCAGTACTTATTGACCTTTATTGCGTAAATTTCTCTTTAGGCTAACATCATGCTTATTTTCAACTGTGAAAAAAAACCAGTCACTTACTCAGAACCCCCCCAATTAAGAGTGTAATGACATTCAAAAGAGACTTGTCTATCTTTGTCTCTTATTGTTTTATTTTAGTAAAAGTTGTATGGCACCTGCAACACATATGTAGATCATATAGAGCCGAAGATTAGAGGTGACAGAAAGTAAGATGAAAAGCGAGATAAGGCTGATAAATGACTGACAGGAAAGAAGGAGCCAACTACATCAGAGCACCCACCAACCACCCACTTGGAGAAGAGAAAAGGATGATAAATGTTTGAATTCGATAGGAAAGAAGGCGAGCAAACCACAGAAGATCTCCCATGTGATTATCTTAGAACTTGATTCCCCTTTTTTCCTAATCTCTTCCCGACGCCACTCACCAGGCTTATATACACTACACAGGTTGTCTCCCTCTGTCACCACGGTTACGGCTCCCGTCGCCAACAACTCCTCCTCTCTTGTGGGATCGACAAGCAGAACCGTGCTGGGGAGACACACAGGCAAATATGTCACATTTTGTAACACAGAATGTGAACACAAAGTTTGGAGAAAAACCCAATTTCTAGCACATTTTTTTACCTTTGGTGAAGTAAATGTTGCAAAAATAAGTAATAAAAAAATATTTAGACTAAAAATATTATAAAATCCTTTCAATATATTATTAAGAAATGGTTAAACATTTGTTTTCTGATGGAACTAAATGTTCGACCAGGTTCAACATGTTTAGCCTTTTCACTCAGTAGTTCCAAAATAGCTTTGTCGAGAACTGGCACCTATCTCCAGGAACACGCACACACACAAATATTGATGTTCATGTATGTATCAATCCAAGGACATGACATATCACTGTCCCCACAGAATTATGCAAATTTAGATGGCCAAATTATGCGAAGCAAATGAAAAATTATGCGAGTTACCGTAACATCATTCACAACATGTTTTGCACTTTTTTAACAAGAATTTTCATGTTTTAGATCTATAATCTATGTACAGAAGAATTGAAAACAGAACATATCAGTATCAGTAGCTTTTTGTGTATTTGGAAAGATAAGACATCAGTCAGAAAAAAAATATATTATCTATATACAGTCCATGCCGGTTTTAAGCACGGTCATCGGGAGAAAGCTTAAGCGTGCTTAATGCCGAAGCATGTTCGAGTGCGAAGTAGACATAATCCAGAGATTTTCATGTGGAAAATTTCCCGTGCTATTTCTCTTTGTTTGCAAGTAGGCCTATAGCGGTCCTGCAAAAGTGTGCACTGTGTGCACTGTTATTTTTACCCGCCATGGTAGACTCTAGTTTTTGTTTGCTTTGTTTGTTTTTGTTTTGTGGTCGAATGGGAAATGAAAACTTAATTTAGACGGCCAGTCACGATACAGCACACTAGGCCTACACACTGCCTGTGCGTACCATTGCTACTACTGCCCGCTCTGCCACATTCATACAACCGCCTTCATCCCACCTCGCGTGTGATACACAATCAGGATTAATGGATAGCGAGCTATACGTTCTCTGACCGTTTAGATAGCGAGGGTCAAAGGTGAAATTGCAGCCAGCCTCCCTTTCTCGTTTCCTCGACTCTCTTTGTATGTTTTTGTCTGTGTGTAGCTTTGCCCTAGGCTAGATCCTATGTCCATGCTTGCGGCTGTGTGCATCTCTCTGCCTTCCTCTCCGCGCGTGTGTGTGTCCATCAATTGCGTTCTTTGTGTTTCTCTTAACACACTCCACTGATGCGGTGTAGACTGTGTTCGAACTTCGATGGGTCATCATGAAAGTATTGACTGTCTTGTAAATGAAAAGTGCCTGAAGCCGAAGTTACCGTGCTTAAAGCCGTGTAATTTATATCGCAAAAATTCGGTAAAAGCCGTTTGGCGTGCTTGAGTCCGAAACATGCTTTATGGCGGCGTGCTTAAAGCCGGCACGGACTGTAATACAGTGGAGTCCACTTACAACGAGTCCGGAAAAAACGAGAAGTCTGTTATAAAGAAACTATTCAAAAACCCTGTTTTTTTCCTTCTTCACCTTTGTAAATAAAATACTGCTATTGCGCTATCAGACCAACATGCGAGTCGGTTATAGCGGAATACTGTTGCTGCTGTGCACAGTGCATAGGCCAATTATACACAATGTAAAACCTTGCCAGTTGAGAAACGTGTTGGTGATCTAGCAAAACAAAGAATGGGAGAGCCCACGAGTGTCAATAATAAAGGCCAGAGCGACAGAGTGGGGAGGGTGAGGCATGCACAGACAAGCAGAACTCATCGCGTGATAGGCCAGGGAAGCCTAGTTTAGATTATTAAGGCCTACCATGCCTCTCACTTCTCCGATGTAGGGATGGAGAGGTCACAGTGCTGTGATAGATTGAGTGAGCGAATGTGTGATGTGCACAAGCAGACAGAATGCACCACAGGGTGTGGTGGGGTGGGGGAAAACACAGCGGGCGAGTTAGCCTAGAGCCCTTTCTTTCTGATCGCCAACGCCGAGCTGCCAGTCAACAACTCTAGTGCTAGAGAAAGAAACCTGATTCGATTTTGGATCAGGTGCGACCTAGAGGTCATGTTGGGCAAAATCATCATCGGGGGAGATAGCAAAAAGAACTAGATCTAAACAAAACACCAAACTCATAGATTAGGCCTACTTTATTATTTCCCTGGAATTTATTACTGGATCCCTTATAGCGAGAATCCTGCTATAACAGACATTTTGCACCGGTCCCCTCCCTCTCGTTATAACAGGATTCCACTGTATAATCTCTGGAACTTTCAGCTGTATACAGGGATGGAATGTTGTTTTTTTTTTTAATTTTTTTTTAAAGAAGAAGACATCGGGATCTCTGATGCTGGCACATCACTAACACTGGGACACCAGGCAAACATGAAACATCAGCAAAGACATGAGAACAACTTTCAGTGGATTGAAAAATTGAACAAGCCCAAGGAACAAAATCCTTACCAAGGGAAATCAACTTGTCACTTAAATGAGACTTATTACTGTGATTACTTCCCTTTTGTCACATGACTAGGCATTCAATTGTTTTGTGAAAACTGAAAAAAAAATGTGCAAAAATGCCAGGAATCTAAAATTATGCAAATGTTGCAGAATTATGCGAAAAAATGCGGCAGCGCCGGGGCCGCACAATCGCATAATCCGACGGGGACAGACATCAGAATATGAGAACGTACTTGTCAAAGACGATGAAGGTGGTGGAGACGGGACAAGAGTCCACAGAGAGCGAGCTGTGAGTGGAGAGGTGAGTCTTGACGTCGCCGGTGTCCTCGTCAACTGTCACCACTGGCAGGGAAGCTGACGGGAGAGAAACATACGAGAGAATATCTTGAATAGAAAAAAAATACAGATGGATAACTACCCCCCGTACACTCTCAATATTGTTACATAATCATCATAACTCACAATGCATCTATACATATATCAACCTGTACAAAGTTAGGAAGTTTTGAGAAAAACGACATTTTGTTATATAATTGAAAAAATAAAACTATCCTAGTGTGATAAACAATTTTGGTAACAAATATACGATCTCCAAATTCTCCTGTCTAATGAATGAGCTCCAAGTAAAAGAACCTGTTTTTTAGCAATTGCAGAAAAATAATTTGACATCATAGTCATCATAAAAGAATATATCCAAACGACTGCCAGCAGCTGGTCAGTACGTATAATATATTTTTTTTTCTAAAACTCATTTCAAGCGCACAATTGCACTCCAACATGGTAGATACTAACTATTTTTCAAAGCAGCCATCAGAGCTAAAGTGCAGGCATCCATAACATTGCCATCGTAGTCCAGGCACACCAGATCTATATATAGCACCCAGACCAACTGAGGAAGAGCAAAACAAATGGGAAATGAAGAACAGAGAAATACTGGACATGAAAAAAACATTTATGAACATCATCTTTTTTTGATAAAATAATGCTCCTTCTTTAGCGAAAAAATAGACAACCTACAAAGCTGATTTCGAATCAAAAGACAAAAAAATTAAAAGTACTAAGAGTATTAAGGCTATAGAAAACAAAGAGCAAGTATTCCGCCAACTTAGGTAGACATAAGAAAATGCTCAATTCAAATTGCTGTAGTGTTCATCAATGTGGTCCTTACAGACAGTTTTCTGCCCCCTCATTTTCAGCAGACATTCTGAAGAAATCAAAATTCAGTTTAAAAAACATTTGAACGATTTTCAAGTACATACCTTTCCAGAGCTGATGCATAAGCTGTCTAGTTTAATGCACTGAGAACTGAAAAAAACAAAGAGAACAATCTTACAAATTAAATGACATTTTCTTCAATTCAAATAAGCAAGTGGTTTGGGGGCACTATTGGCAGGTTCTTGTATATGCCTGCCTCTTTTACTTTATCTCAACACTACATTGTCATATATTGTTCGCGTACAATTTTTAACTTCCAAAATTCTGTAAATTTAAGAAAACAAGGCAACCCTGACCAGAGTCCTTCATCCATTGAAATTAAACAAGAAAATTACTAAAGTGTTATCTATGGTGCAGCTGTCAAGCAGTTTGATTTTTGCACACAGAAGACTTTAGGTCGTTCATGAGTGGGGAGGTTCTTTTTTCTTCTTCTTCTTCTTCTTGGCATTCCCTTGCTAGACCGTAGGGGTAGCAACTGATTTTTAAACGTTTTCCTATTTCATAGGGCCCCTTGCCTTCAGGCAGCAACATTCTGATTTCAAAGATATTTCGTTTTTATTTACTAGAGTATTTTCAATTTTGGTACTGATAAATTTTGAAATTTGGCGAGGTGGCATTTAACATCTAATCTTATCCCAAGAGATCATTAACATGCGCAACTTGCACACGTGACATTCCCTGAAATTTTTCACCCTAATCCGAGAAAGTTTGGTGTTCGATCTTACCTATCCTATGATCAGGGGTGTGGCTGAAAGACAGAAGAATGAAAAAGTCAGGAGTAGCAGTAGAGAGAGTCGGGAGTAAAGGAGAAAGGACCCGCGGAGGAGGGGCGAGGGGAGGGGGGAAGAAAGTGAAGATGAAAGCAGAAAACAGAACAGGACCAGAGAACTGGAAAGGAGAACAAAGGAGAACATACTCAGAGAAAAACATTTCGTCACTGGATGGTTTTGATTTCAGGACTTTTTATCTGATAGGCAAACACCAAAAGAGTCCCTTAGGAAGTTTTTAGTATCTCCATCTTTCTGCTGGGTCTTTGTACCCATTTCAGCTCAGGGTCAGAGCACCCTGCCTCCTAAATTACCTTGATTGTGTTTTGGGAGGGTAAACATTTACTATGACAAATATGAAACAATCATTGGGTCTCCCCCTTAAAATCAATAAAATTCACTGAAGAAATGTGCAAAATCAACACACACATTCACATGCACTCAAACACACACACCTCACACACACACACACACACCTCACACACACACACACACACACACACACACACACACACACACACACACACACACACACACACACACACACACACACATATATACAGTCGAACCTGGGTAAGACGGCCACGCACCATCAAGGAAAAAAGTGGCCATATAAGACAGGTGGTCCTCTTAGACAGGACTGATCAAGATAAAGAAAACAAACCATTCTTTTCTGAGGTCCCAACCGAAGATAGCTGAATTGTTGTTGCTATTGTTGTTTTTGCTGAGTTGTTTTCGCTAGGTTTTTTTCTTTTATAGCTGCTTTTGTGCAAGGGTAACAATAAAACGAAATGTATCAGACAAGGAGGACCGAATGCCATGTTTAAACAAACACACAGATCGCCACCACTCGGAGAACGAGCGACGCTTCTGTCACAAGTTCATGTTGACGTCCATTGTTACTTTGTCACAGACTGGGTTAACAGGGACCACCCATCTCACTTACAACTTGTGTATGAGTTGTGGGCAGGGCTTACGGGTTATGAGGGATCACACGCTTACCTCACCAGCAGCTGAAAATGTTACCTATTGGTCAACAGTGGGAGTGGCCTACGCAACAAGATCGGTAACAACAATGACAGGTGATTGGATTATGACGGCTCGCCCACAACGCCAGGGGCCAATGCTTGATTTATGACAAAACGTAATGGAGTCACTAAGGTGGCCGTCTAAGACAGGTGTTATTGCTTGGTGTGATAGGGGTTGTGTGGTAAAATATGGTTGCCGCGGCCACGTTGGACAGGTGCCTGTTTTGTTGTTTTGTTTTTGTAAAGTGTTTTACGGCGCTCGCAACTGCATAGGTCATATGAGCGCGCGGGACACACCTAATATTTTCAGTTGGTGGGAAATTTTGAATTTTGCCCGGGTGGCGGCCGAAGCCTACTCTTATCGATTTTAGACCACCAAGGGATCTTTAACGTGCGCAACT
>NW_004797291.1:375026-381723 GCF_000002075.1 Aplysia californica | reverse complement strand
CACACACACACACACACACATCTTTAAACAAACACACAAACACACATCTTTAAACAAACATAAACACACACACACACACACACATCTTTAAACAAACACACACACACAAACACACACATCTTAAACAAACACAAATACACACATCTTTAAACAAACACACACACACACACACACATACACACACACACACATCTTTAAACACACACAAACACACACACAAACACACACACACACACACACATCCACAAACACACACATCCACCCATGTACTCACGTGTCTAAGAAGTCGACCATGTTTTGACTGAGAACCTGAGCTTGTTCCGGTGGCGGACCAGGCCGGAAGTTTGGGGAGCTCAAGGGAGATAACTCCACATTGGGCACTGAAACAGCAGGTGGGACAGACGTGAGAGATCTGAAGAAACGTAAATCTAGACGCAATAACCACACCTGAAGCAGGATAAAATTGCCGACAATGTGCATACCAATGGGGTTATATTCTAACAGAGTAACTGGTTTCTTGAAAATTTTTGAACATATCAATATGCTCAGTTCAGTTTCAGTAAGAGTTATACGGCTCTTACAACACAATAAGGTCATATAAGTGCCGAAGATTAAAATTTTACAGGAGAGTAACAAACATAAAAAAGAAAGAGGGGAGATAAGGACTATAAATGTATGTTTGATGGGAAAGAAGGTTAAAACCACACCAGAGCACCCATCACCCACCAGCAGTAAATTTGGACACAATAACGACACCTAAAGGAGATTAAAATTTTTGATAGATAACAAGCATAATAACAATGTTATGTTCTAACCTGTAGCTGGTATCTCTAAAATTTCTCAACATTTCAATATGCAAAAATAAGCAAACAAACAAAGAGAAGAAACTCATAAGAATAATCAGGAAAAAACACAAAAGTAAACTCACAGTTCTTTTATACTATTTATAGCGCCTGCTGACTCCTGATTTTTATTTAGGACCTCTAGATGAAGCTCCACAACAGTTTAAAAAAAGAGGAAAAAAAGTTGACCTATTTGTTCTAATTACAGGGTTAAAATGTAGGTGTTTTTAACGCCCCTCATCAACACAATTTAGATCTTTTAAGAGGCAAGGTTCTAACCCTGCATGTTAGGGTCAAGCCGGGCTGAGAGGGATGCAGCATCCCAGCAGAAAGACCGAGATGCTTGAGAAAAATTTCTTTCCACTCCAGAATCAGACTCAGCCCTCCTGCCTGCGACGGTGAAGCGCTGAACCGCTACACTACAGATGCCAGTATTACAGGGATAGAGCATATTATATCATCATCATTAAGCTTATTAAGCTTCCCCTTCCTTCTGAGGATAAGGTTGACAGAGTCCAGGATTCTGACTTTAGCGCTCACCTATGTAGCCTTCGGTAGGTCTCCCGTAGCGAGGTTCAGCAACTTCCTGGAAACACCAAAAAAAACAATAGACAATAATTGTTTATATTGTTCGAGTTAGTTTGAATAAAAGAAGCCTATTTACACAATAATGTACAATAATAAATAAATAATAAATGGCATTTGTACAGCACATATCCCTGTCCTACAGCAAACTCTATGCACTCTACAATCTATATTATTACCCCAACAAGCCCTAGAACACTCAGAAACATACTCAGCTTCTTGAAAAACATATAGAGCAAGCAGCTGATTAAGTATTCAAACACTAACAAACCGACAAAATCTTTTGTTGTCAAGAGCGGGGTACCTATCCCCACCTGGGTGAAGTAAGGAAAATTCTTGTGAAGCGTTTTGTTTTTTCTTTTGAGGCCACATGGTACTGTTTTCTTCAATTTTAGTTGAAATTTCCAAATAACGAGGTGATGATCTGACACCACGTTTGCCCCACAGTACACTCCTTAAAAGCTATAAATAATAATAATAGATATCACTTATATAGCGCAATGCAATAATACAAAGAACATAAGCACCATACTGTTTAAAAAGCAATAATTTTTCTCCTATCTCTCTTCCTATCTCCATCTCCCACTCCCTCTCCCTCTCCCTCTCCCTCTCTCTCTCTCTCTCTCTCTCTCTCTCTCTCTCATTCCCACACAAAATTACACACACATAAATACATACATACACACACACACAAATATTGATTAACAAACACACCACTTAATACAGAAAAGCATCAACAAAAACAAACTACACTGACTGACAGAAAGAAACCCTTTATGTGTATTCAGCGCTTTAATTCCTCACCGCTTTAATCCCACACATGACAGTGGTGTTACCAAGCTTCACCAAAGATGAACCCTCAGCTGTTGAAACACATCCTAAAAGTACAGGAGAAAAAAGGCAAAGTTCAATGAAAATACAGAGAAAGTTGGTGCGCGGTGACTTGTCATACACGTATTTTTGTTTATTATTTCAGTGGGACGTTTTACAGAGGAAAAAAGGGACACCTTTAGTATCAGTAAGAGTTTTATGGCACTTGCAACAGAGTTAGGTAAAATAAGAGCCAGAACTTAGGTGTTACACGAGAGAGACAAGCACAAAAAAGGAGAGATAGGGAAAATAAACGTTTGATAGGAAAGAAAGGGCAAACCACACTAGAGCACCCCCCAACTACCCACATACCCTCATGACGTATTTAGTCTTGACAAGAATGTCAAGGATCAATTAGTCAAACACATGAAAACAGTTTGTGAACATATTACAATTGCAATCGTGAATGTTTTGTGCCTCTGTCCACATAATTTGGATCATTCTATTCAGGAGGTGGCCACTTTAAACCCTGTCTGGCAGGGCCAACCTGGTCTGAGAAGGATACAACATCACAGCTGACAGACAGACATACTCGATACATATATATATATATATATATATATATAAAACCCCTCTGCACCCAGGAATCGACCTCATGTCTTCTGTGTGCTACTGCTGCCAAGAGTCTGAGTTACCAGAGTACTTAGTATTGACAAGAATGTCAAAATTATCAGTTCAAAAAGTAGGGAAGAAGTTAAAATCTTAGCTTTTGAAATGTTACAGCCTTTCAGACATAAATTCAATAAATTTCTATTATTATTTTATATTATTTATCCTGCTCAAATCTTTAATACAAAACGATCTTGTTTACGTCCCAAAAATTACATTTTTTCTTGCCTGAACTTTTCCAAAAACAGATTAAGAGCTCTCTATTCTTCCACAGATAAGAACGCTTACCAATATTGAGGACGGTCGGTCGAAATTCTCCTAATTCACGATCATCAGGACGTACTTCCTTCTCCTAAAAAAATATTCAAAACGAAAATCTGCATGCACTCCATTTCCAAAAAAAACCCAATTAAATTCGCCTTGAAACAGTAATATACAAGTATTAAGTAATTTCTTGAAAAAAAATAATACGACAAAACAGCCCAATCAGTAATAACAAAGAGTTCATAATTTACCGAACAATAGAACATTGCTCTTACACAACTGCTCAAGTGAAACATCTTTATCATAACATAATTTTACAGTAGAAAGATAAAAATGTAAAATAACTTCTCTCATTTGATCTGAGATTTTACATTTTTTTCAAACAGAAATAAGAAATTCAAAAGTAATTCAAGCTATTGGCCAATTCCTAATCAGAAATCTATCCATCAAACTCTAACATGGTGTCAGGTAGAAAGGAAAGAGCTGAATTAACGGCAGTTGGATCTATAAAAAAGAGTTAATCATTTTGGTTTAAATAAACATCAACATCTAACTGAAATTCTTTCTAACAAAAGTATTCAACCTCCAAGAACAGAGTGCACATATGCTAAGGACATTGTTGAAATAAAGTATACCAATGATGAGTAGGTGCAACAATAAATTCAGAAAAAACGTAGAGTCTATGGAGTAACAACTAAACTTCATCTGAGGTAAATTTTCTTAAATAACTTCAAAGCTTCTATGATATCATCGAGCACATCTGAGACTGTTGTGCCAAAAATTACCTTTTTGTCAAAAGTCGTGAACTTTATATCAATGAAAGATGTCGGGTCAAGATTTTTTAATACAAGTAATAGAGACAGCTATTTGGTACTGGGATATCTAACTTTCTGTAAAAATGAAATGTTGGACTTTTGACAGTTGAGTTATCTATCAAAGAGCATTGAAAAGGACATCACTGAAATGACATACCAAGAAAGCTCTGTAGTACTCCTTGGGCTGGGCAAGTCTGGAGGAAACAAATAAAAGAACAAATTAAATCATCCTTCACGGCAGGAACAAAATTTGAAGTAGCCTACTGAAACTAGAAAAATGAACAAATAACAGAAAAGGTCACTCTACTGTAACCGTAATGAGATTCAATCCCTTCTTACACTATCGTCACTGAGCATTTTATAACTCTGTTGGTCTAAAGGTTACAGTGTTCGCCTCTTATTCAATAAATCACAGGTTTGAAACCTGACAGCCACGGAAAATTGCCTTCTCTAAAGCACCTCTAACCTTGGCCTAACAGATCCGCTACAGTATACACACTGCACATGCAACTAAACGTAGAACGATGCAAACTATTTTTAGGTAAGGCGGCCATCTTGTATGACGTCAGACAGGGATACCCCTCCGATCACATGACTACATGATCTAAACATAGCCAACTACATGGCACCAAAGTTCATGTATACTAGACCTGCATGTGAGCCTCAACCAGATTGTCTGAAAATTCTGCGCACCCCCCCCCCCCCCCTAAAGAGCTTTTTTTGTAGGTGTCATAAAGGGAAGGACTTCCGAGTAACGAGCGACCACCCCAACAAACACAATATAAAGAAGAGACCTAACCCTAACCCAAACACTGCCCCTACCCCAAAAAAGAACCTGCAACGGCCCTTATGTAAAGGGCCAGCACAAGTTAAAAATGAAAAGAAAAAAAAAGGAAGTGGCTATTCTCATCCGGGGTGAGAATAGAAAAACGATCTACCTCTCACCCCGGGTGAGAATTGCCAGCGTAGGCTATTCTCACCCGGTGCAAAACAAGACCTGCTTTTCCTCATTTTGGAATACTGTCTATCGGTGTGGATGATCCAATTGATAAAAGCCAAGAAAAAATTACGTTATAGCACAAAAGTAAGCTAATTTGATCGTCTTCAAAGATGCTATGGCTATTTCACTGTTCGAATCGAGCCGAACTACGCGGGTCGCCATTTTTTTTTGCCCGGAAGTTCTCGCAAGATCTACTCCTCCCCTATCTCTCTCTCTCTGTCTCTTTCTGAATACTGTCTATCGGTGTGGACGATCAAATTGACCAAAACAAAGTTAAAAAATGATGTTAAAACACAAAAGTAAATTAATTTGGTTGTCTACAAAGATGCTACAGCTATTTAACTTTTTGAATCGAGCCGAACTACGCGGGTCGCCATTTTGTTTTGACCGGATGTTCTCGCGCTACTCCTCTCTCTCTATCTTTCTCTCTCTCCACTGCCCACAGACAAAATTGTACGCTTTTAGTAGGCTAGGCTACAGTTGTAATGGAACGTTTGTTCACGGCACAGAATTCTACAATGTTTCTGTTATCGCAGTGTAGAATTCTGTGGTTTAGGGTGAACGCAAAATTTGTTGGCCTAGATCTAGGCTATAGCGGTGAACGCGCACCGGGTGAGAATAGCCAAAAGACTCGCCTGCACTATTCTCATCCCGGGTGAGAATAGAGGTGGCCAAAAAAAAAACGAAGTTCCAAAACAGAAGCATAACATGGCCTACTACTTTCAACCTACACTTTACAGTAGGGCCTACACACTAAACAAGTCTCAGACCACACATTGAACACACTGCCTGTCATAATAATTATTTGAATTACACGGGCACAGTTAATTTCACAGATTCACACTGAACAGTGCCAGTGAGTGAGTCGAGTGAGGTACAGACGCCGGTGCTAGAGACAGATCCAGTTCCAGAAATTGCCACACATTTTACGGTGCCATTCAAAATGAATGCCTCTATAGAATTCATCTGGGACTCCCTCAAACCTTAACATCTAAACATAGATCTACCAACTGTAAAAAATCAGAGCAGTTTCAATTTAAATTGCCTTACCACTTTTCATTTATATAAATTTGAATCTTACCGTATTTCTTCAGCCATGTTGATTGTTTTTTTTTCGCCGTAGAAATTGGGAGTTACCGGACTTCAATAGCTTGGACTTGCAAGGAAATATATCTAGTTGTTTGTATCCATTTTCTTACGGTCCACATTGTCGAAGCAGGGGCAACTTTTAATCTCCTTGGGCAGGGGCGAAGATCCAGGCTTTCCTTCCTGAGTTCACAGACGCGCAGACATGAAGGAACAAGATAAAAACTGATTGTTAAACTCTTTGACGTACGTCCTCCAGAATTTCCAATTCAAAAACTTGTATTATGGGCCACGCCTGACCATTCAACTTCAACATTCTATTTCCAACGATTGATCTTTTTTGTCAAACTGTGATGCATGTGTGGGGCCTTAGTCTTAGTTCTGTTCCACTCTTTGAAAGGCAGGATCAGGTTCATTTACACTTTTTTCCTTCTTGTTTCTGTTGGGGGGGGGGGGTCTTATGCCCACTCCATGACAGAGCCTTATCAATGGGTAGGGCAGATTACTATATTCTTATATCTGCTGAGCTTTATCGAGTTGGGCCAGACAAATATGTTTCACGACATTTCATCAATTTCAAAGGTCTGGGACGATAACTATGTAAGTACAAAAGTCTGCACGTGTAT
>NW_004797291.1:371954-374582 GCF_000002075.1 Aplysia californica | reverse complement strand
ATATTTTTTTCTCCCAACAAGCTTTCGTAAGCCTTTGTTGTCATTAAATGAGAACGACACACACACGCACACACACACACACACACACACACACACACACACACACACACACACACACACACACACACACACACACACACTCCCAGAGAGAGAGAGAGAGGGGGGGAGAGAGAGAGAGAGAGACGAGAGAGCAAACAAGAGAGAGAGAGAGCGAACGAGAGAGAGAGAGAGAGAGCGAACGAGAGAGAGAGAGAGAGCGAACGAGAGAGAGAGAGAGAGAGAAAGCGAGAGAGAGAGAGAGAGAGAGAGAGAGAGAGAGAGAGAAATGGGAGAGAGATAGTATCCACAGCCTGGATAGCTATATCTACATATTACAGTAGTCTCCGCCTAAGATCCCACCGCTTACGATCCCGGTTCGCTTAAGATCCCGTTGTTTAAGGAAAACAGAATTTTTACTATACAAAAGTCACCCCTAAGATCCCGCTCTGATGGTCTACATTCGGCTAAGATCCCGCATTTCAGATCATAATTTGCTCAACAAAAACCCGGGAGGGCACAGCCGATCAACCTAGAGTGAAAAGTTGAGATCAATAAACTGTCCGTCGCGTCAAAGATCAACCACTATCGTGAATGTGATCACATACACGTTGTAAAACTCGATGAAGCGATACAATGTTTGCCCCAGACGGGATCACACCGGGGTGTGAACTGACCGACGCGTTTGTTTTCCCCACGCATCGCACTCACACCTGAGCTCGCCACCTAAACTTGCATCACTCGCTGGGTGGGTAGGGCCTACATGTTCGCGCTCCAGGCAGGATCACATCGAACCGTGAACTCTTCCTTGACCATTGCAGCAGTTGTCTGTACTCCCGAATTTGCGAGACAGACTGAATTTTAATTGGTGGGTTCACAACGTAATGGTGTGTAACGACAAAGGCGGTTTGGAGGGGGGGGGGGGGAGGGGACTCGGTCAGAGACGGAAAGCTATACATTTTTGACAGGTAAAGAGGAGGGGCAACTGGATAAGCGTAGATCTTGAGACTCATGATAGGATTATAATAGAAGTGAAAATGGCACGCCTCATGCCACTATGCACCGTGATAGGTCTTCAAGGTTAACCACTCTTTGCTCGTCATATGCCATAAACCCACCAAGGGGGCACGTCAGTTCATTGTAGGGAGGAGGGAGACCATTTTACCGATTTTGAGCCTTAACATGGGTCACCATAGATTCTTCCCTGGGTTCATCGATTAAGATCCCGGTTCGCCTAAGATCCCGCATTTCCTTGCTCCCGAGCACCGGGATCTTAGGCGGAGACTACTGTATTGTTATATAGATTAATAAAGACCTCTTTGTGCTATATCAGAAAGGGGGGGGGGGTCACAAAAGGCATACATTTAGAGATAGACGGTAATAACGCTTCGTTCTCGGATAGTCATTCGAATTAGATCAATTAACTCCGCCATGAGTAGCCATGGGCATTTTTATACATGATTTGGAAACATGTTGTACGATCAAATCCCACACCAATTTATTATCAGAAAAAAAGTGACCAGTACAAAAATTTAAATTCCATCTCCCCACAGACTTTCCATACTGTAAACATGTATTTTGTTTGCGTGAATATTATATCCTGTCACTCTCCAAGAAAGTCTCGATCGTTACCTTAAAGGCAAAATAAAAAGTTGGCAAAGATGCTGAACTGTACAGCCACGAGATCACTTCTGAACCACCCCGTGCCACTATATCATTCGGGGGTGGGGGTGGGGTGGGGGACTATTAATTAATACAACCCCCACCCCCACCCCCTCCCAAACCAAGGGCACGCTTGCCAACTTAGGCGATATTTCCTACTAGCGGGCGATTAAGTAAACTATAATTTTGGTGAGCAGTGTGTGTGTGGGGGGAGGGGGGGGGGGCTCTCGTGGTCGAGAGTTACTGTGCTTGCCTCTCATTCAGTAGGTCCCGGGTTCGAATCCGGATAACGACATAAAATGTTAGAGAAGGCCATGCTTCGGCCGCCACCGGGACAGAATTTAAAATGTCCTACATACTGAAAACGTGAGTCTCACATGCACATATTATGATCGTCTGATGTTGCTAGCGCTGTAAAACGCTTTCCCCAAAAAAATAATTGATTAATTAATTAATTTAAAAAAAAGAAAAGCTTATAAGTGATAATAGTGGGCGCTATCAATAAAAAGGTATACAACCACTGGCCGTAGGCCTTCTGGTGTCTTTGCTAAAGAAGGCTTAATTAACACCCTTTTCAGGTCAGTAAGGAGGAGGAAAGGTATAAACAGAAAATTCTTCTTCTTCTATAATACTGGTCTACTCGGGTCCCAAGTCCTTGAGAGAGAGAGAGAGAGAGAGAGAGAGAGAGAGAGAGAGAGAGAGAGAGAGAGAGAGAGAGAGAGAGAGAGAAAGAAAGAGAGAGAGAGAAAGAAAGAGAGAGAGAGAGAAAGAAAGAGAGAGAGAGAGAGAGAGAGAGAGAGAGAGAGACTCATGCATGTGCACACCCAGACAGAAGAGATCATTAAATACAGATATTAGAGAGAGGGAGAGAAGGGAGGGGAGAGAGAGAGAGAGAGAGAGAGAGAGAGAGAGAGAGAGAGAGAGAGAGAG
>NW_004797291.1:368744-371819 GCF_000002075.1 Aplysia californica | reverse complement strand
GAGGGAATGAGACATAGATATTTATAGGTAGATTGATTAGGTAGGGGCAGGGGTATGAAGAGAGTGAGGGGGGAGGGGGCACGAGGATAGCCTATTATGTAATTTGCGCAACCTTATAATGCCGTGATAAAAAAAAGCAGAAAAGCAAGCGTGCAGTAGTATGTTGTCGCGGATGAGGGAGAGGGGGAGGAAGAAAAGAGAAGGGTGGGGGTGTGTCCTAGTCGGAAGACTTTGATGTACATTGAAAACTAACTCATCATCTAGTTATAGGTTATAGTTTACTTAAAGCGTTGATAATTACCAATGAAAACAAAGAATGAAAAAAGAGCATAAATTGTTTTGTTTCGGAACACTAACCTAAATCATTCTAGTTTTTTACTCTCGTGATCGGTCATTTCCGATTTGTGTCGGCTTTGTCCGTAACATCAAAGAATAGGGCGAAGGAAAGGAAGATGGCTGAACTCTACTGACACACTTCTCTATGGAAGCTTTGTATTGACGGAATCGCGACCTATTGCCCTCGTATTTTCTATTAAGAAACGACTGTAATAGATAGCTATCTCAATTCAGTATTCGTAGCGTCCAGCAAAGGTAACCATTACTGTGTTTGTACGAATCCACTGCTCTCTAGTTACAACAGGTGCCTCACCAGCTTTCCAGTTTTTTGTTACTTTTTTCTATGACGTCGTTGGATGTCTCGGTACTTCATTGTGATATAAAGAGTTTGTTCTCCGCTTTAAATGTTTTTCGCTTTGAGACCGGTTCATATTTATCTCATCTGTGTTCATACTTCATTATTCTAATAGCTTGTTGTTGTGTGTTGGGTTTTATGTAGATCTATTCGAGAAGAAAGCTGCTGGTGACCATACCCATACAAACGTTGTTGCATTCGTCGTTTTGGAGGCTAGCACAACAACTCTCAACACTCATTCTCATTATTTCATGCTAATAATTGGCCTTGGAGAAGGAGATTGAATGGTTCTGACTTCATATTTTCTGTCTTTAGTTTATACGGTTTCATATGCCTAGTCATAAAGTGACTATCCGTAAATATCCAAATTAAAATCGCCATCGGGCAGTTACTAAGTTGAGAAGGCAACTGCCAGTCTAGTCCAAGTAGGCATACTTCAACTACTTGGACTTGCGCTTGGACTTGGAGTAGATCTAGAGATAAGATCTAGTAGTCAATGTGGGATGTGGAGTTTGGGTGAAACGATTTGGACTGGCTCCTCAACTTCAGTTCAAGTTAAAGTGAGTGGACTCAAATATGGGAACATCTCCTCAACCTCATACTCTCATGTTGTTTAGTAAGCCTATAGATCTAGAATCTATTATCTAGATATTAGATCTAGATCTAGAGTACCTAGCCCAACCCGCGACCACTTGTCGTATTTTGCTTCTCAGCGGTCTCTGTCAGCAAAATAGGTCATGCAATCCATGTTCAGGGCCGCTTCAGTGTGTCAACTTCCGGTTTATACTGTGATATCGTCAATCATTCCAAAACGTCATTCTCAGATTTCGCATTTTAACATGTTAATGCTCTGCCCTTGGCGCGACAGCATGCCCTCAGCGCAACCGCAAACGGAACAGGGTGCGACCATGCGCGCACAGATATGACAGGTGCAAGAAAGTTGTTAGTACACCATTTAAGGGTTAGTAAAATCATTTCTTTATCAAATCATAATGAAAATGAAAACAATTATCTTATTGATAACAGAGGGTACAGAGACAAGTGGTCGCGGGTTGGGCCAGCAACTCTAGTTTAGTAACTGAAGAAAACTTCTCTAAGAATGTTTCTGATAAGCCTTTCACTTCGAACTCGACTGCTGCACTAGCAGACGACTGACGTTCTTGGAAACAGATTGACCAAAAGTGGAACTAGACAAGGCATGTAACTCTAATAAAACAGATTGCACACGAGCTGCACAGAAGGAAAAATGGGGAACTGGTCGCGCTCAGGGCACGGTCGCGCCAAGGGCAGGTGTCTATAAGTTTATTTTAAAAAAGTCTTCGGATGAGCTAATAAATCATGTGACACATCTTGTTTGCTTAAGTCACAAAGTTTTGTCCATTTGACTGGTATGCGGCCTATTGGTAGAAGAAGTCAGTTGCTCTGGTTGTGTAGGTGTAGGTCACATGATTCTTTTCAGTGGTGCTCTCAAGTAAGGGAGGATGGTAATCTTTCTTTGTCATATTGATTGCTTGTCACATTTTGTTTCTTTCTTCATGACATGCCGCATGCCATCTGTCACAGTCAGAGGACTAAACATCTGGTACCCTCATGAATGCAAATCAGGGTCTCTGATCCTTTTTGTCCACAATAGCTTGGTTTGTGTTGAAAAACTTTTCCTTCCTATGAGAGCCAGATGTTAGTCTAGACATCATCATCATCAGGTCTTTTGTGGAACCGCTTATGAGGCCTCTCTGCCTTTGGACATTAGATTTAATCAAATGGAGTGCTTATTGGCCCACAGGGGCATATATATATAAAATGGCAAGCGCTATTTGCAACGTCAGTGCTAGATGTCTAGCTAGATGTAGATGTAGTAGCCATCATCGTTTCTACATATATGTAATAATATTGTAGTTCTGCCTGAATTGTGGAACCTCTGTTTTTTTATAAGGGAGTGTATACAGACCCGGTAACCGGGAACAAAGTCACAAAGTATACAGACCCGGTAGGGGAACTCTTTTGTGATTTCGGAAAGTTTCAGCGCCCTCTTGGCTCAGGGAAGACCTAGGTTCTTCTAGATCTATGGCCTAGGTCTAGATCTAGACAGACAGACATAAAAATCATTGATCTAGTTTCGAGGCTAGCCTAGATCTAGATCTAAATGAAGATTGCGGATGTCTTTTCGAATAACGATCGTTTTCCCTCAGTTTCGGAGTTGGAGGAATCACTATTTGAAGAAAAGAACAATGCATAATTTCAATCGAGCAGTGACCCTCTCTATTTCTCTGCCTCTCTCTCTCTCCTCTGTGTATCGCGCGCCTTCCCTTTCTATCTTTCTCTCGTTCCCTCCTGCCAACTGGGGCATGTCATATACATTTTGCTAGCACTTCTCTCTCTCTCTC
>NW_004797291.1:274275-366321 GCF_000002075.1 Aplysia californica | reverse complement strand
CGCCAAAAAAAATAAAATCCAACAGACCTTTGCGAGCTGGTTTAAATGTTGGATGACAAATTAGAATCTAAAATCTCATTCATAAAGGTCACTGAAAACTAAGATTCCGACACGCTTTCTTTGATGTTAGCCTTAAGCAGGTCCAAAAACATTGAGGGCTTTACAGCATTTGCATACACCTAAAGCATCAAACAGTTGATATATCATTATTATTATTTTCTTCTACACCACACTTTAACGTACGCCAAAGAAACACGATTCAAGAGACGGGGTGAGTACTTTTTGAGACTCACGCGGAGATGTCTAGACAGCCGTGGGATGAAATCTATACCCTTACACTGAAATGTGGGGCAGGGTGGTGTCGGTGTCACAGAATGAGAAATTTGTAGTCTCACTTTCGTGTGCCGGCGTAAAAAAAAAAAAGAAGAAATCTAGATCTTTAAAAAAAATTTACCTATACCCGCGAAACTTTGTATGTCACGTCTACAGGCCAGCGACCACAACAACAAATAAAAAAATCTTTATCTAGCAATTTAAAAAAAGTTTCTCTATTTAGACCCTATATTAAAAACCGATCTTTGGGTGCATACAGAGAAGGGCTAAATGAAATGACTTACGGTAACCTTTAGCAAATGATGTTAGCCTAAAGCTGGTAATAAAAATAAGAGATCTACTGAAAGAAGCCCACGTGGGACGCCGGCTGATAAAACAAATGTGAGGCAGCGTGGTGGAATCAGGCTCTCGTCAAATGGAGTGCTTATTGGCCCACAGGGGCATATAAAATTTCTCCTAGAACATTTATTATTTGCCCACCCAAAATTGCGAGTTATCTCCCCTGTGTTTGGCGCGCGCGCCCCCCCAATCCACAAATGATAATTTTAAATGACAATTGAACTGCAAAATCCACATTAAATATCAGAGAAATTATTTTATATTATAATTATACACTTCTCTAAGGCCAATAAGAGCAGCCTTAATCAAGTTACGTACATGCATTGTATTTTCTCTGTTCCCTTTTTTTCTGATTTTCTTTCACAGTTTCTCAATCCACTTTTTAACAAAATTGTAGTGAATTGTAATTTTTTTTTCTGTCAACAGTGTGTTTATTTCCTTCAGAAAAGGGCATTAATGTGTGTTCCAAGCCCTTGGGTGAAAGTTTGTAGGCTAGAAAACTACATCAGGATCAAGACAAATTAAAATGACAAATATTCTCTCCCTTTATTATAGTTATAGTCCGGTGTGTATTATTACAGGAAGTTAATGCACTTTTTTAAGAAAACGAAAAAATCCTAATCCAATAGAATTAGTATCACCACATGGGTCAAACAGTTGGGAAAAGCATGTCTGCTGCAGACGCACTATTCTCACAGTTTGGGATATCTAAGGCCAAGGAAATTTTACCTATATTTTACAAGGTCTTCTAATCTGATATCAGCTCACTTTATTTCATATAGAGCATTTGAGCCAGTCAGTCTGAAGCGGTATTTTTGGAGATGACACTTTCATAACTAGATTTAGATTCCACTCCTCCACAATTGCCCTAAACTAGAGAGGTATTATTATCTAGATCCAAGCATTTAATTCAGGTTTTTTTTTGTTTGTTTTGTTTTTTTAAATAAATTTTTAATTAAAAAAATAATTTTGTGGGGGGGGGGGGGGGGGGGGGAATTCTTTTCTGCAATCTCTTAATTAGATTTGTTTTATTAAGATGAAAAGATGAAATAAAAATTAGAGCAACTTGTGCTCAGATATCTCAAAGACATCAGGGTTGAACAAATGTGTTCGACACTACATAAGTCGGTAATTTGAATAAACCGTGATAGAAAAAAATTTAGAGAAATTTTGCAAAAAATCATGGGCGGTAACTGTGATGGTATAATGGGGGGTAAGATTAAATCACTGCCAGCAAGAAATGTACACCTGGAACTGATGGAAGGATGGGGTATTTAGAGTGCATACATGTACCTTGTTCGGTGTCACAGAATGAGAAAGGAAGAGAGTGGTGTTGATTTGCCATTCCCCTAAAATTTTGAAAATTGTTCTTACATCAGATCACAATCATATCAAGTAACCTACACTAGTCAGGGCATCCCAACCACCCCTCTTGTGTAATTAATTCCTGATCCATAACTTCACGTGCAAGCAACCACACACATGTTCACAAACACAAACATGATTCACACACTATATATATGGCCCAATGTAGCACTACACTGTCTTTTTTCTGTCACACCCCAGCACCCACCCCCACATGATTAAATTCATAAAGTAAAGGTTTGAACATTTGTAATGTGCAATGATGCATACGTCTAAAAAATACCAGCAGTGTGTGTGTGTATCACCCTGTGCAGGGGCAAGCGTGGTGGACTCATGTAATCTGATACATGATGGTGATGGATGTGTATTTATTTTCCATCATGTGCTCAGGGCGATTTATAAATATTTGAGACAATTGTAAGGAAAAATTTGACTGGGATTTTCAAGATGAGCTGTTTGGTACATTTGTTCTGACCTGGTGTTCAACAAAAGAGTGTTTCAAAGGAAATGCAGGGAATGGTACCTTGTTTGAGCTATCGGTGAATTTGAGTCTTCAGCGTTTGAGTGATCTGTGCTGGACGCAAGTAATTAGTTCAAGTAGAAATGACAGAGATAAAAACATCATGAAGGTTTATGATAATAGACTATAGAGGTAGTTTTGGACTTAACTTATGTTGGATGGCGTCATTGGTCGGTCCTGTTTGTTTTCTTTCCCTCTGTAAGCAGTAGTTTGTCTGTCTTGGTGGGGGGGGGGGGGGTTGTTTTGTTTTTCTCCTTTGACCACATGACTTATTGTGCTGATGTGCTTTTCTCTACTCCCAATAAATGACCTGAGAGGAAAAACTTGTTCTGTCATGGGATTTTTTCATTCAATCTACTCTTAGTGCCTGAAGGGTGGATGAGTCATGTTCTAGTGAAAGGTGTGCCCCGAGATATCTATATAAGTTTGTATTGTGACTGCATTTTGATACTACTGATGACTGAGTCCAGAGTGACAATAGTCACTGTTGTTGTGCACATCGGTCCATGTGTTAACTTACTCCCATCTGACTCATAAGGGGATGAATGAAAACTCATTCATTATTGATATGATTTTTAAAAGTAGTGATTTGAATTGGTATTACTGCTGCCTTTCAGCCACACCCCTGATATTATGGTAGGAAAGGTCTACTCCTAGCTTTCTCAGACAAGGGAGAAAAATGGCGGAGGTCCTGTGTGCAAGTTGCGCATGTTAAAGATTCTTTGGTGGTCGAAAATCGATAGGAGTAGGCTTTGGCCACTACCCGAGCAAAATTTAAAGTTTCCTAAGCTGAAAGTGTTTAACGTGTCCCGTGCGCTCATATGACCTTATGCAGCTCCAAGCGCTGTTAAACACTTACCAAAAAAAGGACTGGGATCCATGTAGCTGCACAGTTTTTTTTAGGTTTTTTTTTTTTTGGGGGGGGGGGGGGGTATCCGGGTCTGTTTTCAGGCTGAACTTGTTTTTTGGGTTTTTTAAAATCTGTGTTCTTCTGTAAGGGCATAGGGCATTCCTGGTACCTCCCTTCAGATTTTGTTACTTGACTGTGGGGTTGAAGTGTGGACATTGAATAGATCTCTTAAGGTTTTCAGGAGTTTTTGAAACAACTCCTAATAGAGAGGAGCATGTCTCTGGATTGATTAAAAATTCCAAAATATTCTTGATAATTATATTATCAGTATTTTCAGCACATTCTCCTTTGCTCTGAACAATGATACTCCAAAAGTTGTTTTTTCTATCCACATGTGAACTACAGTCAAACCTGCCCTGACAGCCACCTCTATAAGACGGCCACCTGTACAAACGGCCACTTTCCATTTCCCCCCTTGCGTTTTTTCTATATAATTTAACTGTGTAAAACGGGCACCTGTCCACCGCGGCCGCAGCCACCATATTTTAACACACAACCCCTATCACACTAAGCAATAACACCTGTCTTAGACGGCCACCTTAGTGACTCCATTACGTTTTGTCATAAACTGTGCATTGGCCCCTGGCGTTGTGGACGAGCCGTCATAATTCAATCACCTATCGTTGTTGTTAGGTAGTCTCTCCAACCGATCATGTTGCGTAGGCCCCTCCCACTGTTGACCGATAGGTACCAATTTTCAGCTGCTGGTGAGGTAAGCGTGTGATCCCTCATAACCCATAAACCCCGCCCAGAACTCATACACAAATCGTAAGTGAGATGAGTGGTCAATGTTTACCCAGTCTGTAACAAAGTAACAAAGGACGTCAACATGAACTTGTGACAGAAGCGTCGCTCGTTCTCCGAGTGGTGGCGACCCATGTGTTTGTTTTCACATGGCACTCTGTTTTCCTCGTCTGATACATTTCGTTTTATTATCACCTTGGAGCAAAATCAGCAACAAAAAAAAAAAAAATTACCAACAAAATACAAACCAACAACAACAACCACAACATAAACAACAACCACAACATAAACAACAACTGTGCGGCCACTTTCGATTGGGACCTCAGATGGGAATGGTTTGTTTTCTTCATCTTGATCAGTCCTGCCTAAGACGGCCACCTGTCTTATACGGCCACTTTCTCTTTGACAATGGGTGGCTGTCTTACACAGGTTTGACTGTATTTAGAAAAAAAAGGAAAGGTTTTCTGGTGATCATTTGAAGAATTATATGTGATAATTTGACTTCCTGCATGCTTGGAGGTCTTTAGAGAGTTTAGGAATGTGAGATATCATGTCCTTTTTTGTGTTAAAGTTACTAGATCTATATATTTGTTTTTTTGGTACTAATTTTTATTTTAAATGAACATTTTAGAAGGCAAGAATCGGGTATTTTCCATGATTATTATGATTTCTTCAACAGTGTGGTTATGGCCTTTGAGCTTTGATGGCTGGCAAGAAGATAGATATTAACACTGCTTCTGTGACTGACCTTGAAAATCTTGCCGGTGTAGGGCAGCATAGAGCTGAGGCCATCATTAAACACAGACGGGTAAGTTTACTTTTCTTTCTTGTCATATAAGCATGCAGCAATTTAGATTTATTTTGATAAAAACCTAAGACGTAGGTAATGTTGTTAACTATGGATTTTTTGTTTGTTTAAAGTTCAGAGATGAATGTTTTCCCTTTCTCTAAAGTACAAAACAACTTCAGTCTTGTTGCAGGACACAAAAATACCTCTTATTATTTCTATTTTTTAAAGTCATCTAAACATTAAACCTGTTGTGAGTAAAATGCTCAACTTGTTTGACACTGCTACACAGGGTGCTCAAGACAATTTGAAAGTGCATATGTTCATTTTGCTTTTGTATATTTGTCTTTCTACGCATAAATGCTAACATTGTTTGTTATTTGTTTTGTCCCTCTTTCAGGAAAGTGGGGGGTTCTGCAGCGTGGTGGACTTGGCACAAGTGCCAGGTATTAGCCCTACCATCATTGAGCAGAATAAAGATAGAATTGTCTGTCGTTGTCGTACATCCCCCGCCTCAAAAAAGAAAAATGGCCCACAAATGTAAGTACCTTACTTTACTTTACAGGCTACCGGGCTCGTAATCGTGAGATTGCGGGTTAGGGGGTTCAAGCCTCTGCTGTGTCCGACATTGTATCCTTGGGAAAGGCTCTTTACACGAATTTCCCACTTGGCTCAGTTCTTTTGGAGATGGGCGTTAAACTCGGAAGTCCCGCCTCGTAAATGACCTAATAGTTTTGATAGGAGCATTTAAACCTATGCCTTTTCACCATTTTTTATCACTTTATCCGTCCTCCTGTATTGTTAGAGGTCAAGCTGAGATTCAATTTTCGGTCATGAGCTAGGTGGGTGGCTTCTGTTATGTTGTTCTTTTGGAGAACATATATAATGCTTTAATGCCATTGAGCCAAGTTTTGCGTGGTCCGATCCTCAGTATTTTGTTGATGAGACTTCTTGTGGGCATTTTATAGAAAGCTTTCTCATCTTGAAAAGTTATTGGATGACATTTTTTTTTTTTTACATTACCTTCTTATTATTTGCTATGTTGCTATTGTCCACATAACTTGATAATCAGTATATTAGTATGCATGCTTTGTTTAACTTAAAATTATTTTTATACTGCTTGATAATCATTAGTGGGTGGTTGGCAGGTGCTCTGGTGTGGTTTGCTTCTTCTTTCCTATCAAACATCTATCGTCCTTATCTCCCCTCCTTCTTTTTTATGTTTGTTACTCTCTTGTAACATCTCTAATCTTCTGGCGCTCATATGACCTTATGCAGTTGCGAGCGCCGTAAAACCTTTACTAAAACAAACAAATGATAATCATTAGGTAATTATGCTTTTGTTCAACTGAAAAATGTTTTTCATCATCATATTATTCCTCTTAACTTGATAATTATTGTATTGACATCTTTTGTTTTATTTTGAATGTGTTGAGTTGGATGCTTCAGTGTGGTTTGCTTCTTCTTTCCTATCAAACATCTGTCAATCATCGTTATCTCTCCTCTTTCTTTTCTTTGTATATTACTGCGTGGTAACACTTCTAATCTTGGTTGTGAGCGCCGTAAAACTCATACAAAACAAACTTCTAATCTTCAGCACTAATATGATCTACTTGTGCCATAAAACTCTTACGAAAACTAAACTAATAAACTTTTGCTTTTTCTTGCAGTCATCGGCGTGCAACCAGACAGCAGTGCAGCGTACAAGACCTGGGTGACCACACTTCTGTGGAGCCTTCTGTCAGCGGGACGGACTGCCCACACAGCCTCAGCTCGCCGACCACCTGGCACTTCACTCGCTCACAGAGTGCTGCCTTGCGACTAGGCCAGGGTTGCTCCACAGAGACACCCCCTGCCGAGAGCGCCACCACCACATTTATCGTGACGCGAAGCGGGGGCAGCTGCAGCAAGGCCTCGCTCAACAACAGCGGCAATGAAGAAGACAGTGGTAACGACGGGGACGATGAGGGCGACGATCGCTTTGGAAATGCTGACAGAGCAGATGCGCAGGCGGAAAATGCAGACAGGTGCAGCGACGGTAACTTACTGGACAATCAGCACGCTGGTGAGGAGGCAGAAGACATATCGGATGGGGAGGAGGAGGAGAGTGTCAACAACGATGACGCAGAAAGTGTCTTAAGCCAGTCAGGGGAGAGTCTGGCAGATGACTGTGATAACGACGACGATGCCAGTGATAACGGGAACAATGAAGACGAAGAGACGGAAGAGGCTGACCCCGAGGAAGGAGAGGAGGGCAGGGACGAGGCTTTTAGTTCTCACAATAGCTCGAGGAATTCTCTGAACTGCAGTTTTAGAACTACGAGGTCCGGAGGATGTTCTCACCGAGAGGATAGTTTTGAAATGTCTCCTGTGTCGCGGCAGTCCGCTGTAAGTACATCGTCAATTACTGCAACCAGCTGAGGTTTCTGTGTGTAGATTATCTAGAAAAGGTGTGTGGGCAAGTCATTTAAAGAAATGCAAAAGAGTTCTTAGTACTTTTTTTTTTTTTTTTTTTTTTTTTTTTTTTGGAAAATAAAATTGGAAGTGGAGACCAAAAAAAGCAGGCGACAGAACATTGCTAGAGAGTAGGAAAGGAGGTGAAAGTAGTTTTTTTTGGAAAATAAAATTTTTGTGAATAGGTAACAGTAATAGAGTAATGACATTATGTATGTATATATATTTTTAAAGTTTGTTTATATCAGTCTGTTAAAATCACATTTTATACTTTATAGTTATATCGTTATGCATGTTTTTTCTGAACATCTTTGCAGATTAAACGGAAATCCTTTGGTAGAGAAGATAAAGAGTATGACAATGGAGAAGGGGATGTGTCTCCTGGGAAAAAGCTTAGAATGGCAATGGTCAGGTGAGTCCCATTTTTCAGACAGAGGCAGCATTTTGCAGATTGTAATTCGTAAAAGTTGACTATGTCATAGGAGCTTGTGGTGAATATGAAGAATGATATTTTGAGAGCAACTATTTTTGTCAAAGGGATTTTAGCACTCAAATTTATGAAGCAGTCTGCTCTGGGGTAAGATTAGATGGGAGTTTTGTTTGGATTGGGACAAATTTATCTATTTAAGGGAATGAAATGAGTAGGCAGTCACTATGTGTTTGGATTGGACTAACTTAAAAATATATTACTCCTTGGTATTAATTGATTTTAAAAAAAATTGTTTTTCGTGCACAGCCTTTAGCAGTCTGTAAAGATTTTGTTGGGGTTTTTTTTGTGTTTATTATTGAAGTGTTTTGTGTATGTGTATACACAATTTTTTGAGTAGAAATCTTTTTTTCACTTACAGTACATAGTCTCCGTAAGTATGATTTTTAGATAGGACAGTAACTTTGAAAGGATTAGTATTGTTTTGACTTGATGTATTTAAGATATTTAGTTGAATAGTTTTGTACATTGAAGAAACATTTTATTCTACAGCTGTCATGCTTGTGGGCAAAGTTTGGCTAAGGTACCCAGGTGGCGCCTTGCACAAATGCCCAGAGGCAAAATACCCTCAAAGGAAAATCCTCCACCTAAGATGGATGACTGGTTGAAAACATTTCAGGTACTTAAAAAAATATTGTATGTTTGTAGTCAAAGAATTATGTTTTAACTTTTGTGTTTGAAATATGTTTAGCAAATCGATTAGTTTAATATTGAATATCATTAGTTTTCTGAGGCCTCATAGTCGGAAAATACAATGTTCACCTTGCAGTCAAAACTCTCCTGGATCGAAATCTAACAACGATGAGTAAAAATTTCTCCTTTGTCCTCGTTGTGTCCGCGGTAGGTCAGTCTCAGTGTACTATGTGTCATATGGCGGATTTCACGGTGAGGTCCCACAGGTTTCCCACTTTCCCACTTTTTTTTTTTTTTTGCAGGATTTTGAACTTTTTCAAAAGGTTATGTATTTTGTATCAATGGAAAGGTCTTTCAAAGAGGAATTTAAAAAAAAATTAGAGAGACCGCACAAGCTTGTAGAAAAAGTTATTCAATAAAATATAACCTTACCTTGGACTGCCTTGGTGCAAACAATACAATCCATGAATATCACCAAATTCTGTTAATAATCCATTTTATTGAATTCACTGTCCACAAAAATCATTATGCACACAATATTTGAAAATAATAAAAATAAAAATAAACAATAAAAAGGGAATAACTAAAAGAAAAAGAAAAAAAAATCAGTTGAAAAAATGGCTCACAACGTTGGAACAGCCTATAAGACCCCGAAATCATCATCTGCGACCATCGCTTTATCGGTATCAAACAAGACAATCACAAAGAGAACTCGCTATTTTTGTCGCTAACGTCATTTGTTTACTTCCTACACGTGCTGCACGTTGTGTTGCCGTCTTTCAATCAATATAAACATAATAAATATGACAGATAAGCGTGTGTAATTGGGTTGGATTTGTAATGACGTTGTGGGTTCCGCACATTGTAGTCTTACAGAGAAAAAACTTGGAAAACAAGACAAAACATCCACCTCATCGAAAAGGACGCTAAAGAATGAAAGAAGGGCGCCAAACGGAAGTAGTTTTTAGCCTCGGCTTCGCGGAAAGCCCTCGTGATTTTCCGTAAATCTCCGAGAAATGCGCACGTAAGTTGTCGGAAACTCAGCGAGAGAGATGCTTCACAAAATACTCTCGAATCTACTAATAATTTCTTCAATTTTCGCAAATTACGGCTAAAACTAATACAAGTAGAAATGAGTATTGAATAGTCTGAGCATAAAAACTTCCATTCATTTTGCTTTTGGAAGTAAATTTAGCACTTTATGTAGAGTCAAAATGTAAGACTTTCACCCGCGATTTAGGACCACCATTTCGCTCTGTCCGTTGCCGTTTTAAACGGGTGCTCCATTTAGGTTTTTTTCACTCATCACATGAGAAAAACATACTTCTTGGGTTTTCTAGCCATTTTTGGAGAAAATCTAGCATAATATGCCATTTAAAACAAAAATTGTCAGACTCGTGAACATCGGGAAACGCTGTAAGTCTCAATTCTAACGTCCGTGACCCTGTTACGCAAAATATCAAACAAAATAAACGAAGTCAACACTAGCTTTTTATTCACGTGTTTATTGGGCACATAAGCAATCAAAACAACACAAAGTGAACACAAAACAGTACAACAGGAGAATTTTATTTAAAAAATAAACCCCGTGTTGTCTCTCACACCCTTACCGTGAAATCCGCCATATGCCGTGAGCCTGTAATGATCTACAGTGCAGCATGATTGACGGTCACTTGGAAAAGAGGAGACAATGTTGATTGCGGGAGAAAAATGTGGGGACTGTTCACTGGGCATGGGACTTCATTGAGTCAGAGTTTATTATTATAGTAGAGGGTTTTACGGCGCTGGCAACTGCATAAGGTCATATGAGCGCCAGAGTCAGATTATGCTGGTTTAAGTGTTTGGTGAATACAATGTGTTTGATTGATTTTAATAAATTTTAAAAATCTGGGAATTCTTCTCCTTTTGTTGACATGCTGTTTGTCAAATGTGAGTTTCGTTGTGCTTAATTAAAACAACTCTCGTAACACAATCTAGTGTTATACACTTTGCGGTCACTTGGCGCAATAATGCGACGGTGAAAATTATCAGTACCAGTCACCTGGCGTGGTTGTGCGTCAGGCTCGAGAAGTCCGTTGTAGTCACTCTCCTGGCTGGGTAACCAGATGGGGTATTTTGTACTGATGGCTGTGTTACTGCAAAGTGTTAAAGAATGTTTAAAACCATCTCTCCCTTTCCCAAAAATTGTTTTAATTCAACATTGTACAGTCCCTGTAGGTGAGTGGTCAGAAGGTGCCTCTGGTTGTTCCTGCATTTTTCCTTCCTTCTGGCCACTCATTTCTGTCAGTCCATATTGCTGTTTCCCAGCACTAAATGCCCATAATTGTGTTGATGTATTTCTCTGTACACTAAATATATTTTACATTCTATTCACTTAAAAAATTTCAAATTGATCCTCAGTCCTGCTTTTTCCCAGGTCTAAATGGTCACTGTCATATTTATGTTCTGCTCTTTGTTCAAATAAACTTCTACTTTTGTAATAAGCAGGTTGGGAGCAGTGTTCACCAATATTTATATGTGTTGACACACTTCTTTTTATCTCAGTTTCAAACAATTAAATTCCCCCTGGGGCTCTCGTGGACCAGAGGTTAAGGTGTTCGCCTCTGATTCAAAGGTCCCGGGTTTGAATCCGGGTAGCGACGGAAAAATTTTCTTCTCTAAAATTGTCTCCTTTCACCTCCTTTTCTGCACTCTAGCAATGATCTGTCATCTGCTTTTGTCTCCACTTTCTGCCCCTCACCTCCTTTGCCCCCCTCCTCTGGGCTCCTGACTCTTTCTGCTGCCTTTCTACTGCTACTCCTTGGCTCCTTGCTACTGGTGTCCTGTCTTTCTGCCTCCCACACCCCTGATCTCCTGGTAGGAAAGATCTACATTTAGCCTTTTAGGACAAGGGCGAAAAATCTCGGAGGTCCCGTGTGCAAGTTACGCACATTAAAGATCCCTTCGTGGTCTAAAATCCATAAGAGTAGGCTCCAGCCGCCACCCGGGCAAAATACAAAATTTCTTACCAACTGAAAAATGTTTAATGTGGCCTGCGCTTATATGACCGTACGCAGTTGCGAGTGCCGTTAAACACTTACCAAAGAAACCTCCAAAAAGCAAAAAAAATTCCCCTCTGCTTGTGATTCCAGACTTGAAGTAAAGCTCACCATTATTGTGTTGATACAATTTTCTTTCCACAATCTCAAATGAGCTCCGGCTATTTATGATTGTCGGTTGGAGGGCACTGCCCAGGCGGACTCTTCTTCTTTCCTTCTTCCCTCCTCCCACAATGTTTTTGTCCGTCTCGGTATACTTTTCTTTACTCAGAAGCAATCAACCCCATCTTTTGTTCCCAGGCTTGGAGCAACGCTGAGCGCATGATGGCTGTGGATGAGCTGATCACATTGTGCGACCCAACTCAGGTGCGACATATGATGCAGGTCATCGAACCGCAGTTCCAGAGGGACTTCATATCACTTTTGCCCAAAGAGGTGTGTATGAATGGCTTTATTTGTGTGTTTACATTCTGTTTGTTTTCTGTTGTCTTCTTCTGCTGGACCCAGTTGTTGGGGGAAAGGCAGTGGTTGAGTTGAGGGGGGGGGGGGGGGGGGCGAGTTGAGTCCTGGTTGGCTTAAGGGGGTAATTAGTAGTTCATACTTCTTTTCTGTCTCATTTTTTAAAAATTGTGTGTTATCCAGTTTAAGTGAACATACTTTCGTTTGTGTTTCACCATTCTGCCTCTTTTCACCTGATCTTTTTTCCATTTCTTTAATTATGCATTGTTTATTTTTCCATTTCTCTCTTGTCATGTTATCTATTTCTCTTCTTTCATTTTCATGCTATTTATTTTTCGTCCCTCTCTCTCTCTCTTGCCCTTTTTAACTCCCAGTGGAGCATAGGCCATCAACAACATTTGTGGGTGGTTGGCGGGTGCCCTGGTGTGGTTTGCTCCTTCTTTCCTATCAAACGACTATCATCTTTATCTCCCCTCCATCTTTTTTGTGTCTGTTACTCCCTTGTAACACTTCTAATATTCGGCACTTATATGATCTTATTGTGTTGAAAGTTCCGTAAAACTCGTATGAAAAAAACAACCCAAAACCATATTTCTCCAGGGAAGCCTGTCCTGTGCATCCTTTTCTAGCTGTTTCCATGATGTCCCCGCCTTTTCCATTTCCGCTTGTACCGATCGCCTCCATGTCATCTTTGGTCTTCCTTTCTTACGTTTTCCTTGTGGATTGCACATCAAAGCCTGACTGATGATGCTTGTCAGGGGTCTCCTCAGGGTGTGCCCAATCCATTTCTATTTCTTCTCCTGTATGTCTTCCTGTACCGGCCTTTGGCTTGTTCCTTCTCACAGTCGAGCATTTGTGACTCGATCGTACCATTTGATCCCCACTATCCTTCTTAGGCATCTGTTTATAAAGCTCTGCAGTTTCCTTGCTGCTGGAGCTGTGAGCTTCCATGTCTCTGAATATTTCCGTCCCATTTCACTTATTTCTTATGGCTTATTTTTTCTCCCAGCTGGCATTGTACGTTCTCTCCTTCCTGGGTCCCCGTGACCTGCTGAGGGCAGCACAGACGTGTCGCTACTGGCGGGTCCTGGCGGAGGACAACCTCCTTTGGAGGGAGAAGTGTCGAGAGGAAGGCATCGACGAGGAGATGGTCTACGGGTCCCGCATGCGTCGACGGCACTCCAGCAGGAGTCCCTTCAAAGCTCTCTTCATGCGACAGTCACAGATAGAGCATAATTGGAGGAAAGGAGTCAAGCGGCTTCCGAAGGTTTGTTGGGTTTTTTTTCTCAATTGAAATAGAAGTAAAATGCAGTCCCCCATGTCTTCTTGCATCCTGTGTATGTGGTGAAACACCAAGCCAATGTGCCAGCATCTGGACATCTTATGTCTCTGAGGCCTGTAAGTGGAATGTTGTGCACTTGATCAAGAAGTTTGAAATGTTGACCCAGCGTCATATATATACCATGTTCTTTCTCTCTTTTTTATTTAATCACAGAAATTATGTTCTTTCTTGTTCTTTTTTTTTTTTTTTTTTTTTGTCACAGAAATATAATGTTTTTAGGTGTTTTTTTTACTTATTCTTTTCTAACTTTTCCAGATTCTGAAAGGACATGATGACCATGTGATCACATGCTTGGAGTTTTGTGGGAATCGAGTGGTCAGTGGGTCTGATGACAACACGCTCAAAGTATGGTCAGTTACCTCAGGGAAGGTAAGTCAAAGAAACCAACAAATTTTTTCTTGTGTACATGTTACTGTAAAGCACAGTTGACATGAGTGCTTTAATTTTGCCAATTCTCAGTGTGACAAAAATGGCTAATTGGTGATCTTGTTTACCAGTGACTTTGTGGACAGAATTTTAAGTCCTTGCCCATCTGAGTGCCAGGCATTAATCTCAGGAAACAGCTTTTATTTTTTTAGATTAAGATGATACTTTATTTTCCGAGCGCGAAATTTTTCTTGGTTGCACAGGGGCCGTAAAAACACATGCAGGTATACATAGAAATTATGTTATATATTACTCTCATTGAAATTCAATATTTCAGAGTCTTTTTATCATCTTGATGTAACTGTCATTTAAACTGTTAAACATTTACAGTTAAAATTACAACAGAAAAAATGTAGTTTTTTCCTTCTTGATTTTTTATTTTTTACCCGTTGGCAGATGAGAGCATGATTAATTGTTGCAGTTTATTCAAAGTGGAATAAGTCAATTGTGTTGTTTTTTTCCCTCAGTGCCTAAGGACCCTCATAGGTCACACGGGGGGCGTCTGGTCCTCCCAGATGTCTGGCACAGTGGTCATCAGCGGCTCCACGGACCGGACGCTCAAAGTGTGGAACGCTGAGACGGGTCAGTGTCGACACACGTTGTATGGTCACTCCTCCACCGTCAGGTGTATGTCGCTGCATGAGAACCAGTGAGTGCCTCATTGTGTTTGTTGTTGTTCCCCTTGTCTGGCTAATTCTGAATCTTTTCGGTTTTTTTTTTTTTTATTATGTGGAGCTTGTAAAATTTATGTAAATGGAAAAAGTAGGTGGTTGGAGGGTGCATATCAACGGTAGGGCCAACTAGTGAGGAAAAGACAATACGTTGACAACTGTTCCATAACGTCAGGGTCATAACATAGTTGCTTACATCGTTTTGTTTTTCCCTGGTTGTTTCAGATTTCAACAGAACAGGGTTCTGCTTTGTGTACTAAAAATCCAATGACCGAAACATCTTCACTTTTTCTCCTGTTATGAGGTTTACTTTGCTCAGCACTTTCTAAAAAAATTTACTCAAAGCAGCAAGAATGACACTGGCAGTTGTGTTATGACTACAGCAGTAAAATGCCTACATCCTTTTCAATGAAGCAGTCAAGGCGTCTGTAGCGATAGTGCTTTCTGTCTTACTTTAAAGTGTATACCAAATTAAGATTATAAATAATTTTTCCACCTGCTTTCAAAGATCAGTGTAGCCACATACCTGCCTGTGGTGTAGTGTTTAGGCTCTTCGCCATCGCATATGGAAGACATGTTTAGTTCATAAGTGGTTTGTATTTTTAGGGGGGGTTTTTTGTTTGTTTGTTGGGGGAGCTTTTTTTTTCTTTTGGTTTGTTTTTCTTCTTGGATGGTGTATCCTGGATTGGCTCTGACAAGCAAAGCCAAAGAAGCCTGCCTTCTACTAAATAATCTAAATTGTGTCGATGGGGATGAAAAACACTTACATTTATTTTTATTTTATTTAAATCTCTTGTCAGAGTGGTGAGTGGTTCCAGAGATGCGACCCTGCGGGTGTGGGACGTTGATACCGGTGTTTGTAAACATATCCTGATGGGCCATGTGGCGGCCGTGAGGTGTGTGCAGTTTGATGGCAAGCGTGTGGTCAGCGGGGCCTATGACTACACGGTGCGCGTCTGGGACCCTGAGACAGAGACCTGTCTTCACACGCTTCAAGGCCATTCCAACAGAGTTTATTCCTTACAGGTAAATAATAAATAATGATAACTGCGTTTTGTATAGTGCCTTTCCATACTCTACAATATGCTCTATTTTTTTGGATGTGATTTTTAAAGATTTAGACTACTTGCCCTTATTCCAATAGTGTTTATTTGTTACTAGTCTGTTTCTTTTCTTTCTTTTAGTAAGCTGTCATGTCCAATAGAGTTTATTCGTGGGTGGTTGGCGGGTGCTTTGGTGTTGTTATCCTTTTCTCTCCTCCTTTTTGTAACACCCCTAATCTTTGGCATTTGTATGACCTTATTGTGTTGCAAGTTGTGTTAAACTCTTACTAAAATGAAATTATTTTTCTTGTGCAATGTTAATGTAATTTTTCGATAGAGGTTATTCATCTTTCTAGTACTATGTCGCACTTTTCCATAGAATGTATTTCTTTCTCCTCTACTTTTTATATTCCTCATCAGGTATCCTTTTATTTTCTTTTGCCACACTGTGTTTACCAAAATACAGTGGAGTCCACTTATAACGAGTCCTGAATTAACGAGAAGTCTGTTATAAAGATATTATTCTAAAACCCCATTTTTTCCCCTTCTTTATCTTTGTAAATAAAATACTGCTGTAGCGCAATCAGATAAACGCGCAAGTCAGTTATAGCGGAATATTCCGGCTTCTGTGCACAGCCATTTATACATATAAAACCTCGCCAGTTGAGAAACTTGTTTGTGATCAAGCGAAACAAAGAATGGGAGAGCCTATGTGTGCCAACGATGAAGGCCGGAGCGAATGAGTGGGGAGGGTGTGGCATGCTGTTGAGAAACTATCATCATGCCTCGCACTTCTCTGATGCGGGGATGGAGAGGTCACAGTGCTGTGATGGATCATGGAGTGAATGTGTGATGTGCGCAAGCAGACGCAGGAACGCACCTCAGGGTTTGGTGGGGTGGGGCAAAACACAGCAGGCGAGTTAGTCTAGAGAACTTTCGTTCTGATAGTCAACATCGCTAACGCTAGAGAAAGAAACCTGATTCAATTTTTGATCAAGTAAGATCTAGAGGTCATGTTGAACAAAACCATCATCAGAGGAGATAAAAAGAAATAAATAGAACACCAAACTCATAGATTAGGCATACTTTATTATTTCCTTTGAATTTATTATGGGGTCCTTTACAACGAGAATCCCGCTATAACGGACATTCCGTACCGGTCCCCTCCCTTTCGTTATAACAGGATTCCACTGTAGTGTGTTTTCCTTACAGACGTGTTTCTTTTCTTGTACTGTAGACTTACTTAAACGAGAATCTGCTGGATTGTTAGATTTTGTTCTGTTCAACTGGGTTTTCAGTTCAGAGAGGTTGCTCTAATAAAAAAAACAGTTGGGTTTTTATATTCTTTTAGTTTACTGCTGTTTGCAGATTAACTGTTAATTTCAATTGAACTCCACTGTATATACTTTTTGATGCTTTGGAAGATCTCAATTGTTTTGGGAACCTCATACATTTATAACTTGTGGGTGGTTGTTGGTGCTCTAATGTAGTTTGTTCCTTCTTTCTTGTCAAACATCTCTTGTCCTTATCTGTCCTCCTTTTTTGTGTGTTACTCTCTTGTGACCATAGCTGCCACTTTCGTGCTAAATAGCGGAAACTCCGTCCCGCTGCTTTCTTCCTTTCTCCACTGGACCGCTCTCGGTCACAAATTGCGATACTTTTTTTTTTGTGCACGCTGAAAACACCGAACCGGGAGAGAGACAAGAACACGGCTTGCACATGTCCGCCCGTAGCTTTCTACTTCCGTTCTTCTAGGCCTTGCGCTAGTTTCACATTGTTTATTGTGGAGCAACACAGTGTCGATCGAGTATCGGGGCGTTGGCACGCCGAGTTGTCATTGAAAACGGCGGAAATTCGAGAGAAATTGAGGCAAAATGCAAAAATAAAAGGAGCTGGAATGAGAGAGAATCAGCCGGTGTGCGACTTGAAAAGTTCATTAGAAAATTGAACAATCCGCTTGCTGCACTTTGCGTTTGGTGCGATAAAGAAATCGCGGCACTCCTGTACAATTGCGGTCCCAGTTGTTTACATGACGGCTATTGTGACTTTGGAAGTAAGTCTAGATCTAGATAGCCTTAATAATCTATCTCTAGATTAGATAGCCTAGGCTTTAATTTTAATTCAGTTTAGATCTGAATAAGAAACACACTACAGGAGCACTAAGTGCAAACGGGACCGCAATTGTACAGGGGTGCAGAAATCGCTCTGTACAGCGGCAAAGGTGTTGCCTCCTTGATCCAATACTGCTGTACATCGATGTAGCCCACACGTTTAAAGTGAAAGAAATCTTTTTATGAGACACCAGCTGGCAACAAACACTGGATTTTTAAGCACCAAACTGTCAAATGCTTGTTACTCAACTTTGTGCCTTGGGGTTGTTGTTGATTGTTTTTTAAAAATACATTTTAATTCAGTAACCTATGGTTAACACAAATGACAGTTTTCCCTTCCAAAAACATAGGCTAGATTTTTCCAGTATATATTGCCTCTGGATCTCACTGGTTTTACTCCGGCCTTCGGAGAGCGCGGGTACGCCTTCGCGTGAATTTCCTCCTTTTTTGAAATTCCTGAGTGGCAGCTATGTGTAACACATCTATTCTTCAGCATTTATATGACCATATGTGTTGCAAGTGCCGTAAAACTTTTACTTAAACTAAACTCTCTTTTAACACCTCCAATCTTCAGCTTTTGTATGACGTAATTTTGTTGCAAGTGTCAAAAGCTCTTAGCGGATGGTTGGGGGGGGGGGGGGGGGGGGGGGCCCCCGGGGGGGGTCCACCTTGTGGGAAAAATTTGTGGGGGGTCCGAATGGCTGGCCAAAATTTTCCCGGGGAAAAAGGCCTTTTTGTGCGGGAGGGGGGGGGAAAATTTTTTTGAAAAAGAAAAAGCCCTTTTAAACCCCCACTTCTTTCCCCCTTTTGTAGGGGGCTAATTTTTTTGCAGTGGAAAAAATTTTTTTGAAATTGTTGGGGGGGGGGGGGGGGGGGGGGGCACCACTGGTAGGTCTTACTGCTTGACTTTTCCATTGTTGTTTCTGATTGCTTGTCTTACATTTTCCCTGCACTAAATGACCATTATTGTGTCAATGTGCTTCTCTTTACTCAAATAAACAAACAAACTCTTACTATAACTAAGTACGTTTATAACTGCTGTGATTTCAGTTTGACGGCGTTCACGTGGTGAGCGGCTCCCTGGACACCTCTATCCGAGTGTGGGACGTGGAGTCCGGCAACTGTCTGCACACCCTGATTGGTCACCAGTCACTGACCAGTGGCCTGGAGCTGAAGGACAACATTCTGGTCTCGGGCAACGCAGACTCCACGGTCAAGGTGTGGGACATCACCACAGGCCAGTGCCTGCAGACGCTTCAAGGTGAGCTGGATGTGTAGATATTTAATAGTGAATGTGCACCCTTTCTTTTTTCCCTTTGAATAAAATATTTTTTTGTTGTTATGCTCCACCGTGTAAGTGAATGAAATGTTTGTAGGCCAAACACTTGTTTTATTCTTTGTTTTGGTTTGGGGAAGAAAACTCTTCAAGAGTTTTGACTCTTGCAACAGTTAGGGTTTAAAAGTACTGAAGATTAGAGGTGTTACAAGAGACCAACAAACTCAGAAAAGTTTTTAAAATAATTACATAAATTAAATGGTCATGATTGTTTGGATCTGCTTCTCTTTACTCAAACTGAAACTCCTTGGCAAATTGATAAAACAGTCAAACCTGCTCTCATGGCCTCCTTATAATACAATCGCCAGCACTAACAGTCACTTTTCATTCCCTCTTACACACACATACCCTGCATTTATTTTACATTTTAATGACACTATGAAGACATCCACTTTCTCTTCGACAGCGAGTGGCTGTTTAAAAAAATTTGACTGTATTTGTTATCTCTTGTACGTTCTTCTCCCCAGGCCCAAACAAACATCAGAGCGCCGTGACCTGCCTCCAGTTCAGCAAAAAGTTTGTGATCACATCTTCAGACGATGGCACAGTGAAAATCTGGGACCTTAAGACGGGAGAGTTCCTCCGAAACCTGGTGACTCTGGACAGTGGAGGGAGTGGGGGTGTTGTGTGGAGGCTCCGCTGTTCGAACACTCGGCTTGTGTGTGCAGTGGGCAGCAGGAATGGCACAGAGGAGACGAAACTCATGGTGCTGGACTTTGACGTGGAGGACAGAAAATGTTATTCAGAGCAGCAGCTAGAGAGAAGGAATTCCATTGGCACGTGAATTTATTACTGTGTGGCTGGGGAATTTTCAGAAGCGTGTGCTCAGCGTTGTGGAGACTGGACGCATAAATGGAATATTTGCGGCTTTCTGCGGTGGCTGATGCTTATAGGGTGTTGTCCACCGTCTAAAAGTTGTTGTTCTTGGAGGTTGCACAGGATTTGTGCGTGTAGTTTTTAAGGTCACACCTGCTGGAAATATTGTTTGACACTCCTTTAAAGTTTTTATTTTACATTCTTCCTTTATGGTGATTTTTATGTAGTTTTATCGGAGGTGAGCTGTGGTAGGAGAGGAAAAGTCCCTGCTTGTGGATCTTGTTCCAGTTTGCATGTGAATTTTTTTTTTTTTTTAAGGAGGGTTTTGAAATTTCATTATGTCCTCTGTTTAGATTACCTGTATTTGCCTTGTTGATTTGTTGAAGAGCTAGATGCCTCAACTCACTGAGACTGCCCACACCATGTGGCTACCAGGCTCCACAACTGTCCATACCGTGCTGCGCTGCGCCAGCCATACAAGACAAGCTGTATATTTTTGGTGTATTTTTTTTTCAAAATGACTGCAAAGAAATGAATGGGGGCGAATTTGTATAAATTAACAAGTTCCAAATAATTAAAGTCTTGCTATTCCTGAACTATTCTTTCTTTTTTTAGGAGACCACTCACAGGTTAAAGTAAACCTGGGGGGGGGGGAAGGAACTTTTGAGTCTATGCGTTCTGGTGGGATAAAAAAATTTACTTACATTAAGCCTCCATTTTCAGATCTCAATAGAATTATGGTGGTTGGCGTAAAAGTGATAGTTTAATGCTTCCCATTTTTTTAAGATAAAGGATACAAATTTAAAACCATGTTTATTTCTACCTTTTAATTTAGCTTATAGTACATAATTATACCTCAGAACCATCCTGCAGTGTAAATTTGGAGAGGCAGCGCGCAGTCTCGGTGAGTTAATGGATCAAAAGAAGACATTTCCATTGGCAATTACAGTTTTTATACCCATTGGTCAGTATAATACACTGCAGTATGAAGGTCAGTAATGTATCTAATCCTGCAAAAGATTTTGTAAACGACTTGGGCGGGGGGTGATTAAAAATGTGCAAGTTGACTTATCCTACGCTGCTGCTGTTCAATGAATTGTGTTGCTTTTTTATTTGAAAGGATCGGCCTAAGGTGTGCTGAGAGAGAAAACAATCAATTGCATTTTATGGAAATGTTTGGAAATTCCAGAAACCCTTGGATGTAAAGAGGTATCCAGAAGTGTATTCATGGGAGCAAAGGAAACATTTATTTAGGGAAAGAGTTTTTGCTTGAACTACTGTACTGTCATGCAAAAATACGTTTGGTTTTATAGAAATTATTAAAAAGAGGAATTTGGAAAAAAAAAGATGACAAAGGCTTTCCTTCAGTATGTTATCAGTCCTTGTTGAGTACCAGTTTCTTGATTGACATAATCTCCCATTACTTGTCATGTTTCTACAGTTTCTAAGATATAATTATTGCTTGTGCTGTATGCATCAATCCTGAAATTGTCATTTACTGAGACTTAACAGACCCCCCCCCCCCCTGATGGTTATAAACGTTATACAGCGTTGTACTATCGGTAGGCCTAACAAATTCAGAAGAAAAAAAGAGGCGTAAATAGTTGTGTGGTGTATTAATTTGTGAGTAACCTTGCGTCGTTTCCAGAAGCACTCGGTTTTTATTATGGCTGATTGTGGCTCATGTTGTATCTTTGACTTATGTAATGTTTTGACTGGTTCAAATGGCATGCTTTAGGTTAACTTGTTTGAGGTGGAATGCTGGCTTCTTTGGAAGTGTGATGTTCTGTTTTTGATTTGAGTTTTTTTGCTGTTTGTTTTTTTAATCTCTTTATTATAACATCAGTGCGAGGAGCATCTGATTCAGTGTGGCGTGGTTGTTTAGTTTTGTGTGTGTGTGTGTGTGTTTAGTTTTTGTGTGCGTGTGTTTAGTTTTTGTGTGGTGTGTTTAGTTCTTGTGTGGTGTGTGTGTGCATGTGTTTAATTCTTGTGTGGTGTGTGTGTGTGTGTGTGTGCGAGTGTGTTTTTAGTTTTAAGAGGTTACAGATCCCAACTTATTTCCTTTTATTGGGTCGAGCCATAATGAAGGTCAATGCATATTGTCATTCTGTGTCCCATTTTGTAATGATATTGTACAGTCCTGTAACTCTGTTTATACCCTGTCCCTGTACATTGGCTCCGTCTCTGTGTACATACACATGGTCTCCGTGTGTGTATGGGCACACAGTCACTTTGTGTACATTCATGCTACTTCTGAGTGTATGTACACACTGTTTCTGTGTGTGTACATACACACAATCTAGTATTGTGTACAGCATTGCAGTTTATTTTTTTTTAGGGTTGGGTCGGGGGGGGGGGGGGAGATAACACGCCAGCAACAAACTTTTTGCCGTCTTGATTTATAAGCTCAAACATTGTTTTGATGTCACCTGTTGCCTTCTTTAGAACATTTTTTTAAAAAATTCCCATGGTGTGAGGCACAAACTAGCCAAGTCTGAGATTTTTTTTTTTTTAAATTGGATCTTCCTTAAGGTGTGAAAATGTCTGGTAAAGAAAACCCTTTTTTGTATCATTCAAATGGTGAATATGAAACTTGTTTACTGAAATTGTAAAAAAAAAACTTCATTAATCAAAATTTTTGCTCTTCCCGAAAAAATAGCTTGCATCGATCAGAGCTGGTTTGTGCTTGACACCAACAAATAAGCTTTTTGAATGACAACTGAAGCGTACTGCTAAGTATCAGGAGAAAAAGTTTCCAGTGGAGTACTTTGTGCTGTTTGCCCTTTTTTTCTTAACTCTTTGCCTACTGAGTTTGGTTTTTTCCCTATGTGTGGTGGATTGAATTGTTACCCGGTGCAGGAAAATCATTCATAGTGGCAACCGAAATATACCCGGTAAAATAATTTATGGTCAGGAAAATAAGATAATTTCCTACACGCTTAAAAATAGCTCCTGCCCCTGTGTTATTTTTTCACAGGGGTTTGGGTGATTATGTATGTTTACATTGCAGTGGCTAGAATTGTCAATGTCAATCCATGTTCAGGAAAAAGATTATTGCAATTTATAAGTGGCACATTACGGGTTTGTAAGGCCAATGACCCAGCCCTGATGGACATTGACATGCAGAGAGGTTATCAAAGCATCCCACTCATGCTAACATTTTTTGTCATTGTGGTTTTGTTGTACCAAATGCTGTAAGTTTGGGAAATTAAATAATATTGAAATAAAATCAAGGGATTCAAAGGACTGAAAAGAAGCAAAACAAAATAAAGGCCACGCAAAGTAAGTCTGTTATGTCTGCACTGATTCCATTTGTGCCAGTTACAAATATATCAGTCACAGAGTAGGCAAAGAGTTAATAACTCCACCTGAGGGGAGGGGGGGTGGTTGAATGACACAATTTTTGTTTGTTTGTTTGGGGGGGGGGGGGGGGGGGATTTTTAAGAAAATAAATAAAATAAACACTGTGTTACATATGAAAAGAATTAGAATCTGAAGATGTGTATAGTTCTGGCTTAATCTTACATGACGGTACCAGACATGAATGTATTATTATTATGGATGCTCTGGTTAGATGTGTGTAGTATACTGAAGCTTGACAGTTTCACAACTGTTGTAAAGTTATTGTTGGACTTGGAGAGGAACGGAAATGACAATGCTGTGGAGAATTACTCTTGGCTATTAAAGAATATTTTTCATGAAAAGAGTTTTTATGTCCCTTTTGACACATTAGAACAGTTAAGAGGTGAGACTCAATTTGGGCCTTGTGACGAGACAGAGTTTCAGAAATGTTTACAATTATGATTATTTATCCATGAGCAGGCACAAGTATTCTATACATGTTGAATTTGGGACTCAGTATTGGGTTTTGTTTGTAGACTCTTGTATCATGTTCTATTATTATTAGTATTGTGACTCATTTACTAATCAATTTTCTTTTCTTTTTTCATCCTCGAAAGGGCGGACCAAGTTCTTTTATGTTTTTAAGACACCTCATCATAGTTATATCTACTCAGGTGAAGTGAGATTATTGAGATATATCGTGTAGCATTTGTTTGTCAGCTTTGGAATTGAGATTTTAAAATGTTCTTGAGCCATCCATTTCTTGTTTTGTAGGGTAGTTTACTACACCACTTCGTTATTTTTGGGTTTTTTGCTTCTTTTTTTCTATTCCCCCCTCCCCCCCGGCTTTGACAGTTTGAGCTGATGTGCTTTATTATTTACGGTAAGGAAAGTTTTTGAATGAGAATACTGGGTATTGATTCCACTCTGGCTTGAAGCGAAAGCACAAGTTCAAGCCTGAAATTGTTGATGTACACCAGTATGCCTCATTGTTTAGGATCTACGTGTCCCGTTACTTTTGATAACAAAAGAATGTAAACATATGTATGTATGTGTAGCAACGGGACAAAACGAGCCACATGTGGCATTTTGACATATAACTCTACTGGTATCAAAATAAATCTGTTCATCATGCCCTACAAGTGGGTGAGAAGACAGTATTAGTCCAGCTCGTTGGGTAGTTGGTGGTCGCTGTGGTATGGTTTGCTTCTTGTTTCCTCTCACACATCTGTAGTCCTCATCTCACCTCCTTTTTTTTGTGTGTGTATGTTACTCTCTTGTAACACCTCTTCTGCTCTTATAATATGACCTAATGGTTTTGCAAATGCCGTAAAACTCGTATTAAACCTTAAACTAAATGAAGTCCAGCTCTTTTGGTTCTAAAGTTACAGTCAGCACAGTTTTAAGGAAAATCAAAGTTTTGATGGACATGTTCCAACAACTGAGCATGATTTATGACTCATTTTACGATGTTGCTTCACATCAAATTTGTCGTCCATTGTCAAGACAAAACAAAAAGCTTTCAGCGTGTTATGTTGTTTTGTGACTAACTACCGTTTGGCTATTTGGTTTGGTTCACTTCTCCTTCAGTTTTGGAGCTACGTGTACTTGATTTTGTTACAGGACTGGCTGCCTCTGATCTGCTTTTCTGTGTGTAGAAATCTTTTTTTTTCTTCTTTTATTGTCCTGGTAAACACTGTTAATTTCTTATGGCTGAGATGCCGTGTGTTTGCTTTTGAATTTTTAAATTTTTTTTTTGGGTGGGGGGTTGTCTTTTTTTTTCTTTCTTTTTTACTTTTGTCCAAGATAGATGATGGCTCTACTAATCTTTCGAGTTTTTGGTGAGCGTTCTAATGTGGACTGTTCTTTCTACCTCTCCATGTTACTTTTATTTTGCTTTTCTTTTCCATGGGGAAATATAGCAATTTTGCTGACTCATGGTAAACTATATCTGAACTCAACTGTTCCTGTCAGAACACCGGGAAATGATTGCGTGCATTTTGCAACATCATTGCAGTGTGATTAAAACATTATTTTTTTTTAAAATTAGTTTCTCTGGGTTTGCTGATCATTTTTAAGTTACGGTACTTGTACTTGATACCATCGTTATATATCTAAACTGAGATTCCTAAGCTGACATTTTCAGAGGCTACTGTTTGATGGTTTAGACGTGGAATGGTGGTTATTGATTAAGTATTTTCTGTTTTAACCTCATAAAGCTTTACATTTTTGTGTTGATACAGCCATAATGAACACGAGCAAGATGATTGGATCGGTGTTGCCTCTTCATGGTCACCCACACGTTGCTACCTTTTAGTTTAGGTGTGACCATTTGAACTGAAATTGGGCATTAAAAATGCATAGCTCATAAACATACCCTTCGAGTTGTCTTTTTCTTTATTTCTGTGTGCTTTTTTAAATGTATGTACATGTAATAATACTGGATATGAGGTCATATTAAATCATATGTTATGTTGAGCAGGTGTCTGTGGTGTGGCAGTTGAGCTCTATCATGCACATGACGTGAGTTAAATTCCTGAGCGGGATTGTTTTTTTATTTAGATTATCTCTATAGTTCTGCTATGGTACCACTCTCAAGCAAGAACAACATTTTTTAATATCTGGGGACCATAATATCATCAGATGGGAGATGCCACACCAAAATTAAAAGCTGCATTCGCCAAGTAAGATCAACCTTCCACAAAATGAAACCGATACAAACATCAATCTGTCATCGGGAACAAGAAAAAGTACTGAAAAGTTGCATCGAGCCAATCCAATGATACAGGTGCGAAGCATGGACAACCAATAGACAGCTGGAAAGAACAACTGAGACGACAGAGTTGTGGTACATAAGACGCATGCTGCGTATCCCATGGACAGCTAGAAGAACAAATGAAGAAATTTTGGTTAAAGCAACTTGTAAACGACAGCTTATTACTAAGATATGAAACTGACAGGCAAATCTCATTGGACACACGATGCGGAAAGAAGCTTTAGAGAATTTTGTCACAACAGGCAAGTTTGATGGAAAGAGAAGCAGACTGGGAAAAGATACTGGACAGGTTGACGACATGGCTGGGAATAGCAACGTGACACCTTCGCTGCAACGCAAGACAAAGTGAAGTGGAGGTCAATGATCGCCCTCCCCAGTCGGCAAGGCACCGGATGATGATAATATTTCTGCTGGGATGTTGTATCTTATGCAGCCTGGATTGACCCTGCACAGCCCACTCCTTAATTATCTCAACTGTGTCATATACTGTGGAGTCCACTGGAACCGAAATCTGCGGGACTGCGGGCGGGGGTTCGGTTTAGAGAGATTGCCCAAATAGAAGAAACAAAAACTGAGGAATTTTTTATTCTTTCGATGTACCACTGTTTTTAGTTAGACTGGTTTAGTTTGATTTTTAGTAAGGTTTTACGGCGCTCGCAACTGCATAAGGCCATATGAGCGCCAAGGGGTGGATGTCAACAGTGATGTCCAAACGGGGAATCAAGCTTACTCTGCTCACCTCCCTTGCCTCAACAGCACAGTCTGCTTCGACTACCAAGGCACCCCGGAAATAGCAGTTCACAAGAGAGTGACAAACATACAAGAGAGTGCAAAAGAAGTAGAAGAAAATTACGAAATAAGGATGAGGGAAGAAAAAGCAGCAGTTACCCCTAAGTTGTTCCGGCACAGTATGAGCATGACAATTGACATAGATAAATCAACCCATTTAATTTACAGTTCTACTGTGCATAAGAAAATGCAAATATCCCCCCTTTGGGAATGGCCAAAGACAACTTCAGTCAGTAGCACAGCCCTGGTTTATTTTATTTTATTTTATTTATTTATTTTTTTTAAAATTATTTATTTATTTATTTATTTATTTTTAATTTAATTTTTTTTTTTTTTTTTTTTGGGGGGGGGTGTAGACTGTTTTCAGTTTAAGCGGACTGGACCTGTTGTGAGAGTTTGGGAGTTTCGAGCCTCAGCTCGGTCCGACGTTGTGTCCTTGGGAAAGGCACTTAACACGAATTTTCCATTCGGATCAGCCCATTTACAATTCTACTGTGCTTGAACGAGAAATGTGTTCCCTTTGGGAATGGCCTAAAGACACTGCAGTCAGTGGCACTGCCCCGGGGGGTCCCTACTTCTTTTCTTTCCCTCGGTTTCTTATCTAGATCTATCTGTCTTACTCCTTCCCTGCATTGTTATGTTGATGTGCTTTTCTTGTCTTAAATTTTAAAAGCTTACAGGCAACAACAAAAAAAGGATAATAAAAAGTTCCCTGCTTGAAATCAATTTCAAGGTTAACCCACCCCCCTTGCCATGAGCCGCATATTAAAGCTTGACAAATATTCAAATCTCATGGATATCAAATCACTGGTCATTCGGCTTTTTTCGCTTTTTTTTTGGGGGGGGGGGGGTTGTCATCCATTGGAATTTTTCCTGTCTCCAAGAAGAAGGCCACTGGCAAGGTCCTTCCTCTCAAGACAGAAATAATATTATTGGAATTGATGCAACAAAAGTCCCGTACATTTGCAAAGGAAAGGGGAGAGGTAAGAGAGATGTTTTTGTTTGCTCATTTAAAAAGTTTACAAGGTTCGTTTTAACTGAGATGTGATGCTTCGCTCATTTTCGGGTGTTTTTTAAAAATCATTTGGCATCCCTGAAATCTCTATCGCTCCAGAAACTTTAGACGCACACTAGCCACTGGTTCATGCTCTGATTACTTTTCCAGTATAACTGTAGAGATTTCCTTCCATTCTAATGTAAAACACATTTGAGTTTCTTTTTATTTATTTTTTTCTGACATCTGTCAGACGGGAGAAAATAATAGCCGCCGAAATGGCTTGATCACTGTGAGGAAAATTGTCATTTAATTCATAACTAAACAGACAAACTACTTTCGTAACACTATAATAATAATAATAATAATAATAATAATAATAATAATAATAATATTAATAATAATAATGACAATTATATTAATATTATTAGATAGCATTAATATAGCGCAAATTCTCACTCAATAGCACGCTCTCTATGCACTTTACAATCTATACTATTACTAGATCTATATACTCAACTTCCTGGAAAGCATAACATACAGAAACAATTCTCTACTATACACAATTTCTGTACACATGTATACCGCAGTGCAAGCTGCCTTTTACAGGCGCTAAAACACTCTCATACATTGTACTGACAATATCTGTCGTTGTCTATGGATCCCTGTCCTAAGGAGCGATTTGTGTCGCGTGTCAAAGGCACGTGGACGGTGGACCAAGCGGTAACGTTTTTAGAAAAAAAAACCGAGTTGATATTTTGTTCCTACCAGTTACACTGTTCGGGCAGGGGGCTCTCGTGGCCTGGAGGAGAGGTCAATGTGTTCGCCTCTCATTCAAAGGTCCCGGGTTCGAATCCGGGTAGAGACGTAAAAATTTTCTTTCCTTAATATTTCTCCCTTCACACCCTTTCTTGCTCTCTAACAATGTTCTGTCGTCTGCTCACGTCTCCACTTTCTGCCCCCACCCCCTCACCTCCTTTGCCCCCTCCTCTTCGCCCCTGACTCTCTCTGCAGCTTTTCTACTGCTCAACTCATTGTCCCCTTTTTACCGCTATCTTTCAGAAACAACCCTGATCTTCTGGTAGGGAAGATCTATACCTGGCTTTCTCAGACAAGGGCGAAAAACCTCTGAGGTCCCGCGTGCAAGTTGTGCACGTTCAAGATCCCTTGGTGGGGGCTCTTGTGGCCTAGAGGTAAAAGTGTTCGCCTCTCATTCAAAGGTCCGGGGTTCGAATCCAAGTAGCGAAGGAAACATTTTCTTCTCTAAAATTATTTCCTTTTCCTGCTCTCTAGCAATTCTGTCGTCTGCTTTCGTCTCCACTTTCTTTCTCACCCCACCCCCTCTAAATGACTGTGTCACGAAATGACTGGTATGCAACAAAACAACAACAAGCAAAACAACAACAACAGCAACAACAAAACAACAACCCCAAAACAACAACAACAAAACAACAGCAACCATGAATACAAAAATCAAGTATAAGTTATAGGCCTATCAATTTTAATTATTCCTCATGTCCATAAATTATGATTCCGTACATGAAGTTTGTTTACAAAACCACCTGTAGATCACTTAAAATTATTATTCTAAAAATTTCCATAACAGTTGGCAGTTTTGTCACAAATATTCATTTTGTTGATCACACCTTTCATTGCAAAAAGTTATTCTCAAATAAACATTAAAAAGTAATGCTACAACATCGGTCCTACCCCCCCTCTTTAGATCGTTTCTTTTTCTTTTTTAAAATTAAATTTTCTTTTCTTTTAGAAAAATGAAGCACTTAGATATGACAACAGTAATTAATTCCAGAAAAAAGCAAGATACACTAATAAAAACTACAGGGGGAAATATAGAAGTAGGACCTATTACTTGCGCCCTCCAACCACCCACAAAATTTAATCCTTAGAAATTTACGGACATCCAAGAGTAGGCTATGGATCAAATTTACGATTACGTACAAAGAGCTGATTCAACCGGATATTGGGTCGGAAGTGTCGAAACGAAACACGAAATCCAAGCTCAGCTGAGAAGACTAATTAAAAAGCAAGGTGATTTTCTCAATATAAAAACAAATTAGTTCTTGCTTTTGGCTCACAACAAGACATTTACCCACAGAGAATTAGTGTGTATGACGTGAATGCTTAATTTGCACTGATGGTGCAGCTTTGTACGCATTTGGCTTCTTTTTTTGACCCAACAATTAAATATCAAGGCCGGGCTAGGCTGGGAGTGTACGCCGTGCCGTATGCTGACGAATGACGTGTTGTTGACGTGTTTTAGTACTGTTATTTTTACTTCTAGTTGGGCAAGATCTAGATTTAGGCGGGACATCGGTGTGCACCCGAGCCCGAATAGATGAGCTTATGGCATCCCTAGATCTAGATTTCTAGTTCATTATGAAAAGAATATTTTTTTGTAGGGAGTGTAGCCTGTACAGACCCGGTAACCGGGAACAAAGTCACAAAGTATACAGACCCGGTATGGGAACTCTTTTGTGATTTCGGAAAGTTCTTTTTGGCTCAGGGTAGACCAAGATCTAGGTTCTTCTAGATCTATGACCTAGGTCTAGATCTAGACAGACAGCCATAAATCATTCAATCTAGATCTAGATCTAGATCTAGATAGATCTAGTTTTGAGGCTAGCCTAGATCTATCTCTAGCATGGGTCTCAATATTCCGCTATTTAGCGGATTTCCGCTACCGCCATTTCCTCCCCTAAACTCCGCTACCGCGACAGCGGGCCAATCACAAAGAGAGTTGCTGGGAGCAGGGTGACTTCCAGTTCCAGGCCTCAGGATTTTGGAAAAAAAAATCGCCGAGACCCGGGAAAATACACATTAAAAGATCTCGAATATTTGAAAACCAAATCCAATAACGTCTTTAAGTTCATGTTTGCCGGTCACGATTGTGATATTATTTCGGCTCTGAGAGTACGTTTCACGCGAACTGGCGGCTTTGGCGGCAAGCGGAATTGTGTCACCAAGGCTCGACTGACTGGAAAAATCAAGATCTGCTTTCGTTACCACCCAGAAATTTGTCAGTAATTGTCTGATAACCCAACATTTATTGTAACATGCAGGTTCGGCATTACAAACGTGGTGTCGCCATGAAATAAATCAATATTTGTCACTGTGCTGTCACTTGTGGGGGGGGGCAACAAAAAAAAAAAAAAGAAAGTTATAATGTACATTTTACTAGCACTTCCCCTTGGTCTCTTTCTCTCTCTCTCTCTCTCTCTCTCTCTCTCTCTCTCTCTCTCTCTCTCTCTCATACACACACACACACACACACACATACACTACAGTGGAACTCGGATTCAACGAGGTCGCTGGGCCTGACCTAAAATCTTGTTGAATCCGAGTGTTCGTTATAGCAAACATGAGGTTTTGTGTAAGTAATTACAGGCACTGAGCAAGTAATGTATAAAGAGAAGTCACAAGCAGTGCCTGAAATGTCTGCATATTATTAGCTGTGAAAAAAAAAAGACAGATTCGGTCAAATGCACACGCCTGTGACTTATCGATTGTTTACCAAAAAGTTGTGTTGCTGTGTAGAGCCAAGCATACGGCAACTTTTGATTCCATAGACAAGCGCATTATTCATTACGTAGATCTACGTCAAGACTAGCTTACCATTGTAATAATGATCATTTGCCGAGGGAAGAAAAAGCCTGTGACGCGTTTGTATCTGCGACGTTCAACGCCCGGACCGCTAGTGCCCACCCCCCCCCCCTTTCCACGACACGCACACACAGCCACGCGTGTGCAGGCCGCCCATCCGACCCCGACACACGCCAGGGTAGACACGTGCGTGTGCCAACAACGCATGTGTTGGTATGGAAAAGGGCCGCTGATTGGTCGCATGTAATCGACTGATTGAATAATGGTTCACATGCAGGTGCAATGGATGGTTTCCGGGAATAGATAAAGTTCGTTCGGGGAGAAAAATGAGCGAAGCCACGTCTGCGGGGCTGTTCACCCTGGAAGCGACCTCGTTGAACCCGAGCTTGCTGATTTAAGTGCTCGTTGAATCCGGGTTTATTTTTATTGATGTTAAAGAAGAAAAAAAATGGGGAGTCTTATCTCATCTCGTTGAATCCGAGTTCTCGTTGAATCCGAGCTCGTTGAATCCGAGTTCCACTGTACCGGGTCTGGGCGCTGAAACTTTCCGAAATCACAAAAGAGTTCCCCTACCGGGTCTGTATACTTCGTGACTTTGTTCCCGGTTACCGGGTCGTATACACTTCGTTTTTTGTATCGTGTTCCTGACGAAGCCCTACAGGGCGAAACGTTGAACCTGTATTAAATTTGAAAAAATCCTCTAAATCTCAACCCCTTTTTTATTCCCTGCTACCTACAATGAAAAGAATAGCGTAGATCATCTAGAACTAGATATCTAGATTCTCTAAAATTTTCTACTTTCGCATCCTTTCCTGCTCTCTAACAATGATACAATATTCTGTTGTCTGCTTCCATCTCCACTTTCTCCCCCAACCCCCTCACCTCCTTTGCCCACTCCTGTGGGCCCCTGACTCTTTATGCAGCCTTTCTACTCTTTGTCCTTGGCTCCTTCTTACTGCTGTCTTTCACTGACAGCCACCCCCCTGATCTTATGGTAGACATGTAAGATCTACACCTAGCCTTCTTGTACAAGGGTGAAAAATCTCGGAGGTCCCGTGTGCAAGTTGCGCACGTTAAAGATCTCTTGTTGGTAAAAAATCGGTAAGAGTAGGTTCCGACCCTCACCCTGGCAAAATTAAAAATTTTGTACCAAATTGAAAATGTTTGGCGTGTCTTGTGTGCTCATATGACCTCATGCAGTTGCAAGTGCCATGAAACACTTATGACAAAGAAAAACAAAAGACCCAGACTACTAGAGGCTAGAGGTGAGGTGCAATCTTTTAGATTTGCACATTTTATTTTTATCATCATTTGCTGGATTGGGGTAATAAGACAAGGTTAGGATAAGCATAGGGGTAAAGTTATGTAAGATTACATGCTATTCTATTATACCGGGTGCCCATAGGCACACTCGGGTCGGTTTGCTAGCCGGATTGAGGGTGCAAAGTGGCTATTGTGGCACAAACTGATTGCTCAACTCATTGCCTCAAATACAAGCGCGTTTGTTATCCGACGACGAGTCGAGCGATCAACCCGACCCGATCCCATTTGCAATGGGCACCTGGTATGGTATTAAGTTTTATAATTGCTCATTGTTGAATGCATTCTATTTCTACTCCTACATAATGAAACAGATCTATTCTCCGTGAGCATGAGTTCCCAACCAGCTTTTCTCCGAGGTAGAGGCAGGGGCCGAGGTTCTAGGAATCCAGCCCCTGCAAATCAGGCAGCGGCGACGTCCCCCTTCGGACCTCGGGCTGTCAATGGCAATGGTTTCCCGCCACAGAGACCAGGGTATGCTAGCGCTGCGAGCCAGAAGTCTAGTGCTAGTCCCAGATCACCTGGGTACAAGAGTCCTGGACTGGAGAAGCAGAGTCTAGAAGCCTGTAAGATTGATCAATGTAATGCACTTGCTTGGTTTGTATACTCACCTTTTTTCCTATTAAATTAGCTTAGTTTATTATTGCGTTACTAATAATTTAGCCTTTTCGTGAAAGACAGTTCTTATTGTTGTGTGTACTTGTTTCCTTACTTTCTTACAACGCATGATATTCAGATATATGTATGTGAAATGTTTAGGCTAAAAATCTATCTTTAGACTTATGAAAAGAAATCTAAAAAGATACGAATTAAATTTTGCAGTGTAATGTAATAACAAAGGAATATATATATGCAGTATCTTTAGCTATGATTTCAGTACAAAAGCTAGGGCTGGAGTCTGCTCGATTAATTGAAGGCTTGCGAGCAACGGACGGTTTGTGCCAGAGGCTTGCGAGCAGGCTTGAGCTTTGCCGGCTACCGGAGTTGCTACTTGTGGACGGCGGACGGACTTACTGATTTGTGTCATGACGTCACAAACTCTTGTTTACTGAGCGCGCGATACTTCTGCCCACGTGGCCGCACACTGACAAGCCCTAAATAGTCCTCACACTTCCAGCGATGGTGCTGTTTGGGGAGGGGAGGGGAGGGGGTGGTATGGCTGGGAAAGCGAGAGGTGTTCGCCACCCCTCGTTTTCCGTAGAACCCGCCCCTCCCCTTACGCCTCCTGTCGTGACAGGGTTTTCTTTGTCTTGTTTGTTGGGGTTTTTTTGGTTTAGATTTTTGTTGATTTTTGTTGATTTTTTTTTGGAGGGGGGAAAGGATTACGTTTTGCTTTATTGATTTTCTTGGCGTAATTCGACATCATAAATAATATTTGTATGATAGAACATGCACAATATATACATAATATCAGTTACAGTGCAGCAAGATGTTTTTTAAAAGTTATAGGCCTACAATGTAATTAACAATGTGATATAATTTATCTTAACAATGATATTCTGATAGAGAAGCAGACAAATCAAAAGTTGTTTACATTGTTCAGAAACAAAATCACGATTGTCATCCCCTCCCCAATGCTTTCTCTTCAACTTCAACTTGTTCTAAGTGTCGGGGTGGGAGTGGAAGTGTAGTTTAGGCGAGTGATTAAATTACAAGCCACTGATTTACTTTGTCAGTTAAAAATTGTTTGTAAGTGTTCAGACCTTTTTTCTGTGTCGTAAATAGTTTAGCATACCTCGACCTCAGTGCTTTCTTGTCGTAGCTCCATTTTTAATACCAGTGAAAACAGCTCATAACAAAATGTGAGCCTACGAAGATGTCACATTTTCACTGTTAAAGCACTGAGGTCGCCAACGGTCTGCACTAAGCTATTACAGCCCTCTTCGTCGTGCACCAAAACCAGCGCAGCGTCTCGCTTCCTCCACGTCCAGAGTTCAGAGTTCACGCCGCGAGCGGGGTGGATTACCGGTAGATCTTGCGGCTCGGTGCAGACGAGCGATGTTGTACTGACGAGCGGTTTTGCCCTGCCAGGGCGGTAGTTGGACTCAAAGCAGATTTATTGGCACGAGAGCAAGCCCTTAGCACAAAGCAATATGAGACGCAAAGCAGGTCTTGGCTCTTGGGACCAAGTGCTTTGCTTAGCGCTGCGATCGGGATTTGAGTCTTGCCTGCCGTCCGCTGCTCATAAGCCTTCGATTAATGGAACAGACTAGTTTGTGGAGCAGTGACACTGTTAGCGGGGTCTCTCTCCCCCTCTCTCTCTTTCTGACGTAAGTGGTTTCGCGGATTGCAAACAGGAAGGGGAAGGAAGAGTGGGTCAGACACGAGTGGCTTCGGGGATTGCAAGTTGGTGTGGGTACTTGAAGCTTAGGCCAGGCTCAACGTATCATGCTGGTGATTTAATTTGATGATTTGACCAAGTGATTTGAGGCTTGTGACTTGAACTAGGGGCTTGCGAGCCCGAGCGTGTTTGCTACCGGGGTACAGCCCTAACAAAAGTGAATGTGAGATAACAAATAATTAGATGAAAACTACAGGGAAATGGTAATGGTGAGGAACTGCAGTCACTGTCTGGTTGAAGACATTTATGAGGCTCGTTTTGAAATCAGGCACTCGTCAAAATAATGAAATCAAAGAAATCGACATTTTTTGGGCAGATGGTCAATTTTTAAAAAACATTTCTTTTTTGGCTCAACACTTTTTAAATCCATTTAAAAACACATTTTTGTGTGGGTTTTCTAAAAAATATTGATTAAAGGCTCAAAAAATGTTAATTTTCAGTTTCCAAGGACTCTCAGGCTATGGCAGTTACCAAACTTTGGCGGCCATTTTCTCGCTAATTTCGCTTCTGAGACGAGGCGACCCAACTTCCTTTAATTGCAAATATTTCGACTTCTATTCAACATAGATAAATATTTTTGTCACCAAAAGGAAGGCCAATGAACAGGCTTTAAGGTAATAGCAATAACCCCATATTCCCAAGAAAGGACGAGCTCCTGACTCCACCATGTCGTGACTCATTTGTTCTTGACCATTACTTTACTGACCTTACAGCAAATGGTTAGAAGTATAGAAGGTGCTCCTTGTAGATCCGACTCTGTTCTATCCTTCTGTTGTTTCTGTCTGAGGAAGTTGATGGTTGGTGGGTGATCTGGTGTGGTTTGCTCCTTCTTTCCAAAGATTAAAAAAAGTCTCTGTTGTTCTTAAATGTCTCCCCTTTCTTTTCTTTGTATGTTAGTCTCTGGTAGCACCTCTTCGGGGCTCTCGTGGCCTAGAGGTTAAGGTGTTGGCCTCTCATTCAAAGGTCCCGGGTTCGATTCCGGGTAGCGACCAAAAAATTTTCTTCTCTAAAATTGTCTCCTTTCACATCCTTTCCTGATCTCTAACAATGTTCTGTTGTCTGCTTTCATTTCCACTTTCTGCCCCCACCCCCTCACCTCCTTTGCCCCCTCCTCTGGGCTCCTGACTCTTTCTGCAGCCTTTCTGCTGCTACTCCTTGGCTCCTCCTAACTGCTGTCTTTCTGCCACACCCCTGATCTTCTGGTAGGAAAGATCTACACCTAGCTTTCTCGAACAAGGGCGAAAAATCTCGGAGGGCCCGTGTGCAAGTTGCGCACGTTAAAGATCCCTTGGTGGTCTAAAATCGATAAGAGTAGGCTTCGGCCGCCACCCGGGCAAAATTCAAAATTTCCTACCAACGAAAAAGTATTAGGTGTGTCCCGCGTGCTCATATGACCTTATGCAGTTGCGAGCGCCGTAAAACCCTATACTAAACAAACAAACAAAGCACCTCTTCTCTTCGGCATTTATATGACCTAATTGTGTGGCAAGTGACGTAAAACTTCTATGAAAATTAAAAACAAAAATTTGTCTGTCTTTCTATTTTCCTTTTCAATATAATGACTCTTTATGGTGTTGTTGTATTTTTTAATAGAGCTGGGTCGCGAGCGCGAGAACGGAACTGAATCGCCACTCTTGCCTGCGGAACGCGATTCGCGATTCACTTCAGCGGAAAGCGGAACAGTATCACCTTCCGATTCCCGATTGACTCCCCTGTTGCTGTCACCACCTTGTGGCTTGTTTGTAACCTACTGCTGGGTCGCGAGTCGAGTCACGAGTGCAAGAACGGAACGGAACACTTAGTATGGCTCCCCTTATTTTACAAAAGATGGCATAGTCCAACCCCCCTATTAAAACAAAATGAACGGGTTCCAACCAATAGACAGAAGGAATTTTATGGAGCCATTGTTTCAGCGAATCATGGGGAAAGGGGGGGGGGGTGTGAATTTATAGGGGTCGCTAATTGAGGTCAGTAGAGCAGCGGAGCGAAAGGCGGGGGGCGGAGTTGATGATGGGACAATAAGAGTGGGACTCGCGAAGTGGCGTTGATATGAAACTGTTCTGTTTCACGCATACGAGCCCGAGACGTAGTGTTCCACGAGTGCTTGCGTACTCGCGATTCATTAAAGCCGACTGAATCGCGAATCGTCACTCTCAGATTTGACGAGCAGGATCCAGCTTTACTTTTTAAAACTAAAAACTCGTATTGATTTGATTTACACAAAGTGTGTACTTGGTGTCAAGCATATCTATTGGTTGGGATATTTCTCTTTAATGGCCTTAAATAGATTATACTATCCGCTGGTGACTTTATACATCTGATCGTGGGTGGTTGGCGGGTGCTCTGGTGTGGTTTGCTCTTTCTTTCCTATCAAACATCTATCGTCCTTATCTCTCCTCCTTTTTTGGGTATGTTACTCTCTTGTAACACATCTATTCTTTGGCACTTATGGGACTTTATTGTGTGTGTTGCAAGTGCCGTAAAACTCTTACTAAATCTAAATTAAATACATCTGATCAAATAAATTAAACAGGCCTTTGTGTTGAGATGAATTTCTAGAAGGTTCAGCTGTATGTGTACAGTTAGTGGTTGGAGTGCACCACCGGTAGGCCGTTCCTTTTTCTCCCTCTGTTGTTTCTGTCTGTATATTTTGTTTTTCTCCCTAGTTCTAAATAGAAAATAGTCCTTGTTGTATAGATATAATGCATCTCTTTACTAAAAAACCCCACAGTAGTTGCTACTTCTACGTGGAGGGCCATAACGTGTTTTGCTTTCATGATAGCTTACGTTTGTGGGGTTGGGTTGTGTTAAACGTCATAAAGGATGTTAAATTAATATTTTACTACTTCGTTTTGTAGCATTGTATCAGGCAAGCTGTTGGGTTTGTGCTTATGGGCTGCTTCATTAACCACAGTGACAACAACTTGATTGTTTCTTGTGTTTGTTGTTTAGGCTGGAGAATTCCTGTACTGTAGACTATGGTGGTTTTTAAATCTATAATATGTGAATTGAAAATAAATGACTTTGATATAGGTAACTATTTTTGTTTGCATGTGTTTTCAGATCATGTATTTTCATATTAAGTGTTGTTGTAGTTGTATAGTGAAACATTTTCACTGTTGAAGTGTCTTGAGTTTGGTACCACCTAGTTTTGTGTTTTTATTGTGTTGTTGGGTTGTTGTTTTTTGGTTGGTTTGTTTTCATGTTGCTGGTGCTTGGTAATTTTATTGCCTTTTAATCTAGATGTGTGCAGTTTAACCAGTTTTCTTTCTTGCATCCAAATGCTCAAGTTTATGATGAAAATCAATCTGAATTTAACTTGAATAGGGCAGTGTTTCAAGTAAAGTTGATGAGATAGTGTGGTGAAGTTAAGTCAGCTTTAACATGGTTGTCTCAGCCATGTGGGTGATTTGAGGGTGTTACTGGTATGTCTTACTTTTTTCCTTTCCTTCTTTTCGTCTGTCTGTCTGTCTGTCTGTCTGTCTGTCTGTCTGTCTGTCTGTCTGTCTGTCTGTCTGTCTGTCTGTCTCCTCCGCACTAGGTGACTGTTATTGTGTTAATGCGCTTCTCTTTTCTCAAATACAATTCAATGACTGGACAAGGACTTAGCAGTTTTGGTGTAAAGGCCACCCTATGCATGGACTTGTTTTCTAAACTATTGGGATTCAATGTTCTCTTGAGACAACTATGAATTTCATTGAGTCATTGTATAGGAACACCCTGAGAAAAGCAATTTACGGTCTGTAGGAGTTGTGAAATATTACAATAAGTATTTTCGGTGCTTCGTATCAAACTTAACGTTATCACTCGACTATTCAAAATATTTTGTTTGAATGTGTTCTATGTTCAAAGTTAGAAACATATGTCATTATCTATTTCTTTTTTGTTGTATAAATATATTCTCAGTGAAAATAGATAGTTCAGGTTGACTCAACTTTACTATATGTTTAATATTTTATTTTAGATTTTAGGGTAAGGAGGCAGAGGTGGACCAAAAATAATTTACTTAAAGAACTTGAACAAATGGCTAATGGGAAAAGATCAGGAGGATATCTGTTTTTTTAATTTTTAGAACAGTGACAAAGAGAAAGGAAAAGTGAACCATGATCGCCAATGTATGTTTCAGATATATAGAACTGGAGTATGATAATAATAATAATAATAATAGTAATATTTTCTGCTTTTTGTGCATTTGTCTTGCATAGCACTGAGGTCGGTGGAGGACATGTTTGCCAAAGCGCGGACAGAGCATATGGAGTCTGCCCAGCGATATCTTCAGGGGACGGCCGAGGACCTTGATGATTCTGAAGATGAAGAGGAAGATATTGGGAGTCTTGTGCTGAATGGTGTTTTCAAGTCGTATGCCAGTTCATATGCAAATGGTATGATTTTTTAAAATGGGAGTAAAGCATAAAGCTCAACTTTTTCTTTTAAGAAAATTAATCTTTCTAAATTGCGCTACTTGTGGTTCTTTCTTTTTTTGTTTTTTTGTCTCTAAGTTTTCAGTCAAATTGTTACAATTTGATGTTCCTCTCTTTACTATTTCTTAATGAAAGACTTTATTAGGCTTCATTTGTTCTATGGGTGCTATTATATCTCTCTGACCTTTGAAAGAGTTTTTCTCTTAGTTCTTATGAAAATCACAAACAAGCTATAAAAAAGCCAGTACAAGAAACTTGCACTTCACGATTTAGGAAACGCCAGACTCTTCTTCAACATGTACAGTAGTCTCCGCCTAAATGCACGGTGCTCGGGAGGGGTCCTTAGCGTGTGTTTATACGGAGCGTGCGTTTACATAAACCTTTGCAAAGGGAGGAAGGGACGCAGTCATCTCATTGTCTTTATATTCTAGTGACCTCCCTTTGGGGTGGGGGTCACTTTGGGCCGATAATGTGACGACACGTGACTTTTTTAAAAGATTCCTAGACTGCGGTTAAGACTGCAAAGGCTTTGAATGGGTGTGTGTGTGGGGTGGGGGGGCATAAAGACAGACTCGATGTAATGAATGTGCCATAAAATGTGAGGAACCAATAGCCTAAAAAGAAATTGTTGGCGATAGTCATAGAGACGACGGCCCAGCCACGTGGCTTTCCAAGCGACCACCCCCGACCGTAAATTCATGAACGAGCATTCACGCGTGTTGCGCATCATTGGCATAGGTCTAACTAAATATTAGCCAACACGCAGTCACTTAAACACCAGTCAGAAACCTTCTCTCAAAGAGAGGCATTTCCAGTGACCAATCAAATAATATTTCAATCCCCCAACCTCCCAACATATCACCCGACCAGTCCTAGACCTATGTGTCTGTGGAAAGTTGGGTGTGAAAATGCTGTTTGTCGCTCTCTTTGTTCGGCATAAGGGGCAGTCTCGCCAAATGTCCGATTTTTCTAGGCCTGTCTTCTGCAAGCTGTGCAGATCATACAGTAGTCGTTGTGAAAATTTCCTCAATCAAGTTTTACCTGTCAGTGTGTTTTGCAGATCGGAGCGTGCGTTTAGAGGGAGTTACCGTGTGTTTGTACGTCTAAATTATATAGTTAAAAAACCCGTCAGATGACGAAAGCGTGCGTTTGAGCGGAGCGTGCTTTTGTATGGCGTGCGTTTAGGCGGAGATTACTGTACACACTGAGTTTTCTTAGCTTTTAAGGCCATATGCAGGTAAAATTTCCCCCATGTTGACCCAGTGTGACCATGAAATTTTTTTTCTCCATTTTTGAAACCTATTCCCATTTCCCTGAAGTTTCAAGCGCCCGTTTCAATCAGTTATGTTTAGAAGTCATGTAAAAAATGGGTTTTAAAAAGTTATTTCCTATTTTGGGTCTTCTTTTAAAATATTTTCTTCTTTTTTTTCAAATATTTATTTTTCCGACTTCAAATTACGTCTTCTCCATTATTTTTAATCTGAATGGCTTCATACTTTTACACAATGTGACCGTTACTCAGATAGAACCTTTTTTTTTTTTAAGATAATAACAAAATAAAGTTACAATCAGTGTTTTTGTTGGGAATTTCGAGGTTATTTTACTATTTGTCCATAGTACATATTTGTAGAGTCCCTACTTATTTTCCTAATTGTAATATTACAAATCTGGCGATATTTGCTCATTACATAGGTGTTGTAGTTGGTACTTACTAAAAATGAAAGCCAACGGACGAAAAATAAGAGAGAAGAGAGCTTTTGAAATTTGATGAAATTATCCCATATGGTGGACGTTTGCTTGCTTACCATCGTTACTATGGGCTTATAATAATAAAAAATTACTTGAATTTATTTTTTGATATCTGACTAATATAAATATATCATTGTTGCTATATTTAGTCAAGGGATATGGATTTTAGAAAATTCACCAGCAGATGGTCTTATCCCTTGAAGCGCTCAACGTTTCACCGGAAGTAACCCGCCAAAAATGCCCCGCCGCCACGGCCGATTGGTTGTAAACATGGGGGTATGGCGGGGGGATATCAGCTGAGATACCCGAGATGTGTACCTGCTACTGAAAAATGACCATTTACGGCTCAATAGATTATAAAAGGGATTTAAAACTAAATCTTTTCTCAAAGCTGATAAAATGAGCCATTCAAAAATGATAAGCGATCACATAAATACAAACAAAGCGCAAAACACGATTAACTCAACAGTTAGTACATTAGCACAGCGGAACAAGTGATAACACATAACATGTAGTCGCTCAGCTGGACCACGTCACTTTATCGATCGATATCTTGGCCAAGAGACACTCTACGAGGTCAAGATAACTTGCAAAGTTATTGGACACTATTTATAACTTTGCCTTGTAATTTACTACGTCATTTTCCATATAAGGAATACTGAAATTTTCCATTGAAAAATGTCAACGTCTATGCCCTTTATATAGGGCCTGCGCACTTCCCGGTCGAAGTAGGTCAGCCCTATCCTATCAGGGATGGGGATTCTTTGAAAATTTTCAAAATTCCGAATTTTAAAAAAATGACCGACGATTGTACTGTTGCATTTTGGATTTGAACTATTTCTTGCTGTGGGAAAGTGAGTGTGGACAAACTATTGCTGCACTGCACTTGAAAGAGTTAAATACAGTCGAACCTGCCCTGACGGCCACCTCTATAAGACCGCCACCTGTACAAACGGCCACTTTCCATTTCCCCCCTTGCGTTTTTTCTATATAATTTAACTGTGTAAAACGGGCACCTGTCCAACGCGGCCGCGGCCACCATATTTTAACACACAACCCCTATCACACTATGCAATAACACCTGTCTTAGACGGCCACCTTAGTGACTCCATTACGTTTTGTCATAAACTGTGCACTGGCCCCTGGCGTTGTGGGCGAGCCATCATAATTCAATCACCTGTCTTTGTTGTTAGGTAGTCCCTCCAACCGATCATGTTGGGTAGGCCCCTCCCACTGTTGACCAATAGGTGCACATTTTCAACTGCTGGTGAGGTAAGCATGTGATCCCTCATAACCCATAAGCCTCGCCCACAACTCATACACAAATCGTAAGTGAGATGAGTGGTCACTGTTTACGCCTAGTGGTGGCGACCCATGTGTTTGTTTTAACACGGTACTCGATCTTCCTCATCTGATACATTTTGTTTTATTGTCACCCTTGCGCAAAATCAGCAACGAAATAAAAATAACAAACAAAATACAAACCAACAACAACAAAAAATACAAACAATGCGGCTACATCCGATTGGGATTTCAGATGGGAATGGTCTGTTTTCTTCATCTTGATCAGTCCTGCCTAAGACGGCCACCTGTCATATACGACCACTTTTTTCCTTGACAATGGGTGGCCGTCTTACACAGGCTTGACTGTACTACCATTTCTCCTCCTACTTGAACATGAGAACATGAACATGCAGGGAAAAGAATTACTGCTTGTCCATCAAACAATAACATTTATCTGACCTGTAGAAGCATTCATTGTAATGTAAGTATTTAGATGAATGTAGGCTTCTGTATTTTTTAATTTGATCAATTATGTTTGTTACCGAGTGAAATAACTTCTTATTGTAATTGCCCCCCTGACCCCCTGCTGCTGATGCAGAATCTTCAGTAAAATCTTTCCGGATTAGTCCCCATCCCTGATGTAGGGCCTGCGCGCGTCCCGGGTAGCCCGGCTCATGCCCTTTATGTAGGACCTGCGCGCTTCCAGGGTTAAGTATACTGTTTGTTGAAGACAGAACATGGGTTGTTTGAGTGTCTTGCTGGCTGAGCATCCTTCCCTTCTCTTCAAAGATTTGTCATGAATGTCTCTTGCCTTGTTTTCTTCTCAGTACCTAGTGACTGTTATTGTGTCAATATGTTAATCTTTTACTCACTTTAAATCGCTGTTAGAAGGTTGCTTTGCTCTGTTTGATCCTACCTTACACAGAAAGCTAAAAAAATGTAGAGTTACTGATATGTATTACTCAGGGGTGGGAAGGTCTTTCTGTTGATCTGTCTCACTAACCCCCCCCTTCCCAGCAAAAAATGAACACTTTCATGTTGATGCTGCTTCTCTTTCCCCCAACTTCATGTTTTACATTTTGTGTTCTTCATCCACTAACTAGGAAATGTTTTGATTTACTGGTCTGTACATTGTTCTTCTAGACAGTGGTGACCACGACGATGTGAACTCGGCCCAGGAGAAGCTGCTTCACTCTTTCCGCTCTGGTACCTCGGCTTGCCTGGTGTGCATTGAAACCATCAAGAAAGATGAACCTGTGAGTTAATGTTCTCTTGTCTCATCTCTTTGCAGCAGCAGAATTTGCCTTGTGTTTAGTTTTAGTTAAACATTTTCGGACACTTGCGATACAATCAGGTCATATACGTGCAGAAGATTTGAAGTATTATTTGAGAGTAACATACAAAGAAAAGGAAAAGAGGTAAGGACGATAGATGTTTGATAAGAAAGGAGGAAAGGTAAGGACGATAGGTGCTTCATAAGAAAAGAGGAGAGAAAAGACAATAGATGTCTGATAACAAAGAAGGAACAAATCACAATTCATGGATTGTTGGCGGATGTTGTAAAAGATTAAATAGAGTAGCCTACTTGAATGTTATTTTAGGTAAAATAATGTTATAACTGTCATATTGCAATTGTATATTTCTTCAGTGTTTTTGTTTTGGCAGCACTAGTAGTCCATGAGCAGGGGATGTTAAATAGCGCCTCTGCTAGGTCCCACCTCTTTCCTTTCCCTCTTGTGTTTCTGTTTATGTCTTATGTTTTCCCTGCTTTAAGTAATCATTATTTTGTCAATATGCTTCTTTGTACGTAAATGCAAATTAATCAATTGCATAAATGTGATATTAGTAGTGTGTGCTATGTTTCTGTTTTCGACATATACAAATATGTGATTTAGTCAGAAGTTGTGATGTATAAATTGTAATTGGAATAGCATCTGTTTCCTTTTCTGTTTCTCTTCTTCTATTTTGAATTTACCTTATACACTAAATGACTGGTTGGTTGGCGGGTGCTCTGGTGTGGTTTGCTCCTTCTTTTCTATCAAACATCTATCGTCCTTATTTCTCTTCCTTCTTTTCATTTTTCATTACTCCTTTGTAACACTTCTCTAATCTTCGGCCCATATATGACCTATTTGTATTACAATTGCCGTAAAACTCTTATGAAAACAAAAACTTTCCCTGCGCTAGATGATTGTTATTGTGTTGATGTGCTTGTTATCTCCGCTCAAGCAGTCACTCCCAACGACTGATTCGCTATCATCGTCTGTAAACCCACAAACTTTCATCAGATCTGGAGTTGCGTCGGCTGCTACTGCATGTTCCACATCCCGTGCATCCAGAAGTGGGTGAGAGAAGGCGTGTACCAGAAGCAGTACAGCTCAGGGGAGTTCAGCAGTGATAAACCCACTGATCACATTCCGTGGTTCTGGTGAGTAATTGTCTCATGTTCCGTTCTCTGGGCAACTTGCTGTGCTTTTACTTGATAATAATTATAATAGTAATATGAAAAATAAGAATGATAATAACTATACTATAAATGATAATAGTAATTATAATGATAATATTTATAATGATAATAATGACAATAGAAATAATAATAGCAATAATAATAGTAATAATAGGGGTAATAATGATAATAATAACAATAGTAATAATAATGATAATATGAAAAATAATGATAATAATAATAGTAATAATAATAATAATAATAAATGCATTTATATAGCGCATATCCATGCTCTACAACATGCTCTATACGCTTTACAACTATAATTACCCCAGCAGACCCTAGAACACTCAGAAACATTTTTTGCTTTCCGGAAATCATGCAGTGCAAGCTGCGGGTGGTACCCGTTCAAACACTAATAAACTGACAGGACCATTCAATGTCTTTAGGTGGGAAAATCTTGTAAAGTACCTTTCCCAAGGACGCAAAATTGGGTCCTTGGCAGGATTTGAACTCAGTACAATATGGTTGACGTGCGCTCTGGTGTGGTTTATCCCTCTTTTTCTATATAAAACATCAATTGTCATCCTCTCTCCTCCTTTTTCCCTTTGTATGTTACTCTCTAGTAGTAGTAGTAACGCTTCTAATCTTCAGCACTTACATAACCTATTTATGTTGCAAATGCTGAAAAAACTCTTACAAAAAAAACCCCTTACTAAACTGGATTCTCTGACTTTCCTCTAGTCCCAAGTGCCGCCATGAGTACTCCCAGAGCGAATGCCCGTCCCAGTACTACTGTTTTTGTGGCAAGCAGCGAGACCCAAAGTTTGACCCCTGGCTGGTGCCCCACTCTTGTGGCAATGTTTGTGGGCGTCAGCTGAAGCCAAATTGCGGGCACACGTGCCTCTTGTTGTGTCATCCAGGTAATACCCGAGCTTTATCCCTTACTGCACCGGGCTAGTTTTTAGCCCTCACTTCCCTCTGGCCCAGGTAGTACTGGATTCCTCGATGGACGGCTCAGGGCCCTCCAATACTGATTTTGTCTGCATTTTTTGTGGGTTTTTTTGCAGACTTAAAAAGAATTTCTATGCTACCTTTGTTTAAAGTTTTAGAAGATAACATCATGTGGAATATTTTTCAGAGACAATTGGATGGATCACGGTAAAAAAAAAAATGTGACCAGGTTTGAGGTGGCTTGTACTCTGTGAAGGAAATGTATACTCGCCTGCGGCTGTAAGTGTTTAATACCAAAGTAACCATGGATGGGTATACTCATCTTCCGGCTGTGCTCTTTCAAGACCGAGAATGAAAACACTCACAAAAACACTGGCTTTGAGTAAGGCTTTTAAACATACTTTTCCCAACTTTTCATATTTAATCTTTGTTAAAAAAACAACATTTGAGAAACAAACACAAACGTATTGTTTGATCGTTTGCAAAGTACTTATATGTTACAATTAAAGGTATCCAATATCTTGCTGATGGAATCACTTTTTCTAAAAAAAAATATTGTTGGCAGGTATGGTTCCGACTGATGTGTCAACCACAGGATGACCGGTTACTAATATGCTAGTCTTTCTTTGAATATCACAGTTTTGGAGGTGGATGGCTGGCGGGTGCTCTAGTGGGGTTTGCTCCTTCTTCCCCATCAGTTTTCTATTGTCCTTTTATCTCTCTTCCTTCTTTTCTTTGTATGTTACTTCCTAGTAACACCTCTAAACTTCAGCACTTGTATGACCTGTTTATGTTGAAAAAGAGCTGTTGAACTCTTACCGAAACTAAATTAAGCTTAGGATGATGTGGACCAACACTGACAGCTCTGTACTGTTTTTCAGTGTTCACTGTGTTTCAGTCACTACTTTTATAGCTTGGTCATTTATTTTCTTCCATTATTTCTTTTCCGAGATGTTTTGATCCGTGATGATGATGGGTCTGTTTTTTTCCTAATTAATATTGTTAGTTTTTTCTGGTTCATAATATGAGTTCTTAATTGGTCCTTTGAATCTGTTGTACACCAGATTTCTCTCGGAGGATGGTTGGAGGGTACTATTTCTCTTTCATTCTCTCTGTTGTTTCTATATCTCCATCTTGAGTTTTTTCTGGCACTTAATAAAATTTACTGTATCTATGCACTTCTGTTAACTGAAATGAACAAAGAAACAGGTTTCTCACGACACACATGTTCCTAAATATCGATGATGTCTGGCAGTAATGGGCCAACTCCAAAACATTCTGAAACCTGATAAAAAAAAACAACATGTTGTCAACAAATAGAAATGCTTGAAATATTTACCTGAATTTTTGTATTGAAGGGGTCTACAGTTTTTAGACTTTCACGTCTAATTGGCGTCATACCTAACACCATCAATGTTATATCAATGTCAAAACAAGGGAAAAATCGAATGACCTGTCGTGTGTGATGACGCAGAACTTACACCAATGTCCCGTGTGTTTGTTCAGGTCCCTGTCCCCCTTGCCCCGTGATGGGGAAGACGAAGTGCTACTGTGGCAAGTCGAGCCCGCGAGCGACGCGCTGTAGTGCCAGGGAGTGGGCATGTGGCAAGGTGTGTGGCCGAACCTTGTCGTGTCGACAACACACGTGCCCGGAGAAATGTCATGCAGGTAATAAAGATTGCTGACTGTGATTGTGTCTCCTACTCCATTGTCTCATGTTATTTGGGTTCTGTTTCCCCTCTTGCTTGTGGGTGGTTGGCAGGTGCCCTGGTGTGGATGGTTGGAGGGTGCCTCTGGCTGGTTCTACTTCTTTTCTTTTCCTCTGTTGTTTCTGTCTGTCTGTATGTCTGACTTTTTCCGTGGAACTAAATGCCCAGTGTTGTGTCGATGTGCTTCTCTTTACCCAAACATACAACCAAACAAACTGACAAGTAGTTCTTGTGTGGTTTGCTCATTGTTTCTTATCAAACATCTGTCGTCCTTATCTCTCCTTCTTTTTTTGCGTTCGTTACTCTCATGTAACTCCTCTAATCTACAGCCCCTTTATAACGTTATTGTGTTGTAAGTGCCTTAGGTTACATAAAGTCTTACTAAAACTAGAACAATCTCTCTTGCTAATAAGTAGGTAGATGTAAGTGTTTTTATGCCTCTATTGAAACAGTTTAGATAATTTAGGAGGCTGGCTGCTTCGTCCCTGCCTGCCAAAATGTCAGCTCGAAACAAGGAGGGTGCAGCATCCCAGTAGCCAGACAGAGATACTTTGATTAAAAAACAAAACCTCGTCACTCAGGAATTGAACTCGCGTCTTCTGCATAGACATAATGAAAAGTGCAATCATTTCACCACAGAGCCAGTCTTGTTTCACTGATTGTTCTGCTTAAATGTTAGCTTTTGAAGGTAAAACGTGGGCGGTTCACGGGTGTTCTGTTGTGGTTTGTTCCTTCTTTTTTATCAAACGTTTATCGTCCTAATCTCTCCTCCTTCTTTTTTGTGTTTGTTACTCTCTTGTAACACTTTTAATCTTTGGCACTTACATGATCTTATTGTGTCGCAGGTGCTGTAAAACTCTTTATTAAAAACAGAAGGTAGAACACTTCCCTCACCATCACCACTTTACCTCAAAGGATGTGTCGCTGGGTTGTGTAAATGTTCATATCATTGTTGGACTATTTCGGCCCCGTTTGGAAACTAACAGAGTTTATTGAATTTTGCTGCCATATCTTTGCTCACAAAGTTTGTTCTCAACTGGAATGATTTTGGAAAAAAACTTCACATGTGTTTTGTAGAGTTTTATAAAAGTTTCTACTTCATTCTATTTGAAAAGGAAATGCATTAGATTTTGCATCTTCTAAATGGCACAAGAGGGTGGTTGGAGGGCACCACTGGTAGGTCCTACTTCTTTATTTTCTCTCTGTTGTTTTTCTGTCTGTTTTACTGTTTGCAAGCACTAAATGACCACTATTGGGTCAATGTGCTTCTCTTTACTCAAACAAAAATAAATCGCATAAATGGAATTTTATTTGATGTGAAAGCGTCAAGCTTTTTTTCAAGCATTACTGCTTTGCCTACATCTTTGTTCTGTTCCAACAGGAGAGTGTGCACCGTGTACCAAGACAAGTTTACAAGCTTGCTGCTGTGGCAAACAGAAGTCAGAAAGGCCTTGTGATAGTGTTTCCTGGAAGTGTGATAAGGTAATATTGTCTTACTCTTACTTTTTACTTTTCGTATCCTGCAGCCATCCGAGTTCTAGCCCAGCAATATAGTCAAAATTGTCAAAGGCAGCTATCCTTTGTCGGGAAAAAATTGGTTGTTTTAGAAAGGTGGATGTCTTGGACAGTGTCGTTATAATATATTTTAAGAAAAAACCCTAGGGAAGAAATGGGAACCAGTTGTTTGTGCAGGTGATTATCTTAACAATTGTACCTACATTATGTACTTTTTCCTAGCTTTTTCAACATGAAGGATTTAAATTTGAACACAATATTTCGTGAACTTAACCAACCAATACCACAGATTAAGAAATTGCCATAAAAAAAAAGGATTAACAATTTTTGGGCTTAGTACATTGTAACTGCTGGCGGTCGATTTGTTTCTGTTTGCCATTTTGTGTTCATTTCACTGTTATTGTGTTTGTTTTTTCAGTACATTTAGCATCCTTCTGCTTTTATTGGTACTTTCCTGATGGTGTGATAATTCAACTTTTTTATATGTATTTGTGGGCATTGTCATTTAGTGGCTCTGGTGAAGTCTTCTCCATCTACTTCTTTTAGAGCAGGTGGTTGGAGGGCGCCACTGCTAAGTCCTACGTCTTTTCTGTCTGTCTGTCTGTCTGTCTGTCTGTCTGTCTGTCTGTCTTGCCTTTTTCCCCGCATGAAATGACTTATCGTGTCAATTTGATTTTTCTTTACGCTCAAACAAATAAACCTCTCATGTGACTACTTTGTGATCAGGTGTGCGGCAAAACTCTGTCATGTGGGAATCACGTGTGTGAGGAGGTGTGCCACTCCGGTCGCTGTGGGGAATGCCCTCGCTCTGGAAGGAGGAAATGCCCTTGTGGAAAAACAGGTTGGTGTTTGATGAAGACGTACTAGTAGCTGGCTATCATGCTTTCTGGCATGTTTTATCGTCTGAATTGTTATTTTTTTGTGTTGTGTACAAATGAACGGGAAGAATAGAAGGACCAGATGCTATCATGCTTTGTGGTATGTTTTGTCATCTGAATTATTTTTGTTGTTGTGTTGTACCAATGAACTGGAAGAATAAAGGGCAAATGAGACTAAGAATAAATTAATAAAGAACTTAAACGGATGGGTGACAGGAAAAGACCCTTAAATAGCTTCCTAAGGGTGATCCTATACAATGACCGAATGAAGCTTATGGTTGTTTCAAGAGAACTTTGAACCCGAATTCTTTGGAACACAAGTCCATGCATAGGATGGCTTTTCTATCAAAACTGATAAGTCCTTGTCCAGTCTTTGTATTTGAAGTAAGAGAAGTGCTTCGCTTCGACACAATAACAGTCGTTTAGTGCAGAGGAAACAGACAGACAGATAGACAGAAGACAGACAGACAAAAAGAAAAGAAAGAAAGGAAAGAAGATAACTTTACTGGCAGAATTTATCATGGTTGTCTGCCTCTATTACATTTTTGAGTTTCAGTTACCATAATATGAACTGTTTGACAACAAAATTTGGCAAATGCCATTTTCGAAGTTTGTTCGAAACTAGTATCTAGAGAGGTGAGGCACATTTCAGAGTCAATCTCATTTTCTATAAAACACGATTTTTTCCTCTTTAAAGTAAAGAACTACCGAAGGTGACACTTTTTTTTGACAAGCAGTGACATACCCTCTGCGCTTCAATCTAGTTCATTCCCTAAGTCGGGTGGCCCTGCTTGTGGTCGATGGAAATTTGTCAGCAGCTTTTTCCCATTCTTTATTATTGTAATGTTAATATGTCGCGTTTAGTCAAAAATGTGTGGTGGTTTCTTCAATTTAACTGATTCCATCCATGATTTTTTCTGGCTGTGGACAGAATTATTTTTCCCTTTTCAGTTTTAGACCTGGGATGCATCTATTTAATGCATTACTGTGAAGCTCTAAGTTACTCTAATAGGTATTGTCATTTACCAAAGTGATGGGAATCAATAGAGGAATCTGTTTATATCAATAACAATGACCTATAATCTGTTTGTATTGTATTTTCCGTCAGATAAGAACGAATGAGGAAAAAAAAATTGCACAACACCTCTTCGAAAATTTCGACTTACCGCATTTTCTCAGCTCTACAAATCCATAGGAATCAAAACAAAATTGAAGCGTTATCACCCTAGCACACATTTATGCAAGAATTTCACAAATTTAGTTGAATATCTTTCTTTGAAGGGCTTTTTTCTTATACCGGGCTCTGTGTTATTTACCCTTATATCTAGCCAACACAGCGACTACAAAACTACAATTTTTGCAAGAATTTCGCCGAGTTTTGATCGATATTGGCGCTCAGAGATTGAGGTCAGGTTTGTTTACAAGTTCTACTTCCTTTCGACAACGTAAAAAGTAGGAACTGTGTTAAAAAGTACACATCTGTTTCGGATTTCGCTCGAATTTTGTTTGCCGCTCACAGCGGTCGAATGGATGCAGCAGAAAAACTCAGAGCCGCTGTCAGCGGCCGAATGGACGGAATCAGTCAAAGGATAATCATCCATACTAATTTTATAGTGTAACGAATATACCACTGAGCCTTCTTACATCATGTTTAATCTAAAAACAAGGTTGCTCAAGTTATTCAGTAAATGGGTGAAGAACAAATCATTTTTCTCAAAATCGGGAAATATGAATCTATCTCGTTTTGTTGCGGAACTGTTCATATTCGAAAGACTTTCTAATTTGTCGGTCTCCATCATTTCACAGAGTTTATCACAGAGATTCAGCTACAGTGTTTGTCTGTCTCTACTACTCCACAGTTTCAGTTTCAACGTTTGTCTGTCTCTGTTACTCCATAGTTTCAGTTACAAAGTTTGTCTGTCTCAACTATCCTCGGACTGTCAGTTATAACATTTGTCTCTGTTACTTTACAGAGTTTCTGTTACAATGTTTGTCTGTCTCTGCTACTCCCTCAGAGTTTCAGTTTCAATGTCTGTCTGTCTCTGTTACTCTACAGAATTTCAGTTGCAATGTTCGTCTGTCTCTACCACTCCACAGCTTCAATTACGTTTGTCTCTGTTACTCCACAGAGTTTCAGTTGCCGTGTACAGAAGACATTCCCACCTGTGGTGACACATGTTCTAAACCTCTCACCTGTGGGGCACACACTTGTACGCAACGGTGCCATTTGGGAGAATGTGGACAGGTAAGTTTTCCCTGCCTGCTTTTAGTGGTCTGCCAGTGTAGTATAGTCGACTTTTTTTCCCCTGAAAAGATTGTTTACTTGTTAGTCTTACTTTTTTGTGTTTTTTGTATCCTTCTTTTGTTTCTGTTTGTCTTTCTGGTTCCCCCCCCCCCCCCAGCAATAAATAATTGTCAGTTTGTCAGTGTATGAAGACTTACTTCTTTTCTGTCCCTTTGTTGTTTCTGTTGGTATTTCTGTTTTTTTTCCCCCCTGCACTAGATGAACGTTACTGTGTCAGTGTATGAAAACATACTTCTTTTGTGTCTCTGTTGTTTCTGTCTGTCTTTCTGGCTTTTTTCCTAGCACTAATTGACCATTAGTTTGTAAATGTAGGAAAACTAAAACAAAGAGGCAAAGCATTCCAGTAGTTTCCATCTCTACTCTGCCGTAAGCTGACAAAACGCCTTTTTTAGAATTCACAGCAGTTACGAGACAAAGAGTTTTCTGAAATTTGGATTCTAAGTTATTCAAAAACTAGTCACAGTTTCACTTTGATTTTTTCACACTAGTAGGGTTACTGATCAGGCTTTCTATTTAGCAAATTCAAATTTTTGGCGCCAAAATGAAAAAAGACGTTTTGTCAGCTTACGGCAGCACTGTCCTAGCTCTTGCGGTTTGTGCAGTGTCTGGTAATTGACTCCCAATGCTCTGTTCTCAGTGCATGCAGATGGCTGTGAAGAAATGTCGCTGTGGCCAGAGGCAGAAAGAGATTCCATGTTACAAGGAGTTCCAGTGTGATAAAAAATGTAGCAACATGAGGAACTGTGGGGTCCACAAGTGTAATAGAAAGGTGAGCTCTACTGTAGAAGAAGCGTACCTGAGAAGGATTTTACGATCTCAGTGGCATGATATACCAATAGCATAGCTGCTAACCAGTACGTAAAAAGTGTATCACGACGTGGTGATATCAGGTGCTAGTCAGTTTTTAGGCATGTGGAATTCTTGGTATCATCTGAGAGCTTATTTCTTTGCCTTGCTTTTGATGAAAAAAGTACCTTTCAATCTTGGATAGAAGTCAAGATATTTGCGATTTGGGGGGGGGGGGGGGGGGTTAGGTGTTTGTGTGTAGCCTGGTTTCAGAGATGAATTTAGAGAGAAAATGGCCTTCGAAGTTTGGTATCTTGAATGTCTTGAAAGTCCTTGAAAAATGAAAATGTACATATTATTTTGTTCCGTGTATCAAAGTTTTTCAGTAAAATTCACACTTACCTTATCAGAGCTTATCTTATCTTATCTCTCTTTGTATGTCAATCTCTCAGAATACCTCTAAATCTTAAGCACTTATGTAAGCTATTTGTGTTGCAAGTACTGTAAAACTTACAAAAATTTACCAGAAAAAATGTTTGACCATTGTTCTCCTCCCTCCCCAAATCCCTGTCCCTCCTGTTAAGTGCTGTGATGGAGGTTGCCCCAGTTGTGAGCAGATCTGTGGGAAGACGTTACGCTGTCGCAACCACAAGTGTGCCAGTCGCTGCCATAAAGGTGAGTCAGGGGGGCTTTCGTGGCCTAGAGGTTAAGGTGTTGGCCTCTTATTCAAAGGTCCCATGTTCGAATCTGGGTAGCGACTGAAAAATTTTCTTCTCTAAAATTGTCTCCTTTCACCTCCTTTCTCCTCCTTTCCTGCTCTCTAGCAATATTCTGTCGTCTGCTTTCGCTTGTGATGAGTCTCGGATTTCACCACCATGACACTCATATTATCTTAGTCTTTTCTTATTACCTGTCAGTTCAAGTTCTCTCTACAAAGTAGCTTATTCTTGGTCTACATCTGCCTCTTTTCCAGCTATATATATATTTTTTTAGGGTTGTTTTTTTTTTCTTTTCTTTTTTTTTTTCTCTCTACTCTCTCCCCATATCGTCTGATTTATGAGGCAGAATGCAGTCGATGCCACCTTTGCCTGTCTCTGGCCACCTCCTCCAATCTTTGCACATCTAGGCCAGGGGGGTTAAACCTCATCTCTTACTGACGACTACATAATGACTGTCTAATTTAATGTCTCCTTTTTCCCTGTTTCAGGGCCGTGCTATCCCTGTCCCCTCACGGTGGATATTTCCTGCTTCTGCAAGAAGACGAAAATCTCCGTGCCTTGCGGCAGGGAGAGGGAGACAAAGCCGCCAAAGTGCAAGTTGCCTTGCCTGTAAGTTGTCATAGGCTCCTGTTGTTTGTCATAATAATAATGATATAATGATAATAATTTTTAAAAAAATATAATAATAATAAAAATGAAAATAATAATAATTATGTCAAATGTATAGTTAGGGTTTGTACGGCTTATTAGTATGAAATGGTAAAAGACATGTTTCATTTAAAGAAAATGAAAATCTAAAAATTTGACCCCTGTGTCAATTTTCGGCAGACACCTACATTAGTTGACTGAGAGAAGTAAATCGTTTTGTCAGCACAATGCATGCTGTACATTTTTCAAGAAATGCATGCAAAATTCTGCACACCTAAGCAAAATGCATATTTTAAAGTAATACGTGTCAAATTTTTCAACAATGTTATATTCAATTGGAATAATAACTCCTTTAATACGATTTCTGCCATTTGTGATGGAAAGGTCTTGGCGCTCTGCAATACTCGGGTAGACCCGAGACAATAGCCTCACACTGCCTGCTGTCAATTTGTAGTTATTTAGATTCCTTACATGTGTCTAGATCTAGTGACACTCTTTTTGTGTCCCGAGCTTGTTGTTGCTTTCTTGTTTTCCTGTGCTCTCATGTGACAACTTTGTGGTGCTAAGTGGGTGGTGTTAGAGGTAGGCCCTATTTCAGTTTTCCTTCCATTTTTTTTCTTAGTTCATCTGTCTTACCTTTTCCCTGCACGACAAGTGACTGTTATTGTGTGGATTTGTGTCTCTGTGCTATTCTGTCCCCGTCCCCCCCCCCCCTAAAAAACCCAAACAACCCCCAAAACAACAAAACAAAAACAACCCCCCAACCCCCTCCCCCAAAAAACAAAAACAACCATAAAACCATTAAAAAAACAAAACAAACAAATAAACAGCATACAAACAAATATGTGAAGGTTATGAGTTTATCTTCATTGTGTTAACTTGTTCTCTTTTAAGGATAATAGTGATGATAATATTATATATTACTAATTGTATGAACATAGTACACATCCATGCTCTACAGCATGCTTTATGATGCACTTTACAACCAATGCCTCGGAACCACAATTCCTTTCTCTATAAACGCATAGGGCTTCATGTTGTGCAGGAATTTGCGCTATACAAATGCTATCTGTTATTATTATTATTATTCTTATGATTTTTATTTTTATCATTCTCTGTGCCCAGGGCTCCCAGCGAATGCCACCACCCGGCCCGGCAGAAACATCGATGTCACTTTGGCGAGTGCCCACCCTGCAGTTTTGTGTGTGGGCAGAGGCTGAAGGGTTGTGAGCACAGCTGTCCCCTCAAATGTCACGATGCTGTGAAGACAAGATTTGAAGAAAAGGTAATTTATTTGACTATTTGAAGGTAAATCTATTTTATAAAGCTTTGAGAACTAGGATTGAAGACAAGGAGACCTATATTCCATGCTTTAAAGACAAGTATTGAAGACAGTGTAGTATGAGGTATTTATGATGCTGTTGAGACCAGAATAAAAGACAAGGTGACATATTTAGCAAATGCCTCAGGCAGAACACAAGGCTCTGGTTTCCTTTCAAGGTGAAATTGATTTTTTATTACAAAGGTTACAGTTTTGTCTCTGGCTAAACATGACTGCGTTAGGAATGATTGAGTGAATGGAGAACTCTTTCAATTTAGAAGTGGATGGTGCCTTCAGCTTAATCGATCTATCATTGCCAAGTGCCAGATCACAGCCTGGACAGCTGGTGAAATAGTATGAGGATGTTTATGACTGTGACTTTCATCTTTGACCTCCCTTCTATTATGATTTTCCACTTCTGCTCCCGTAGATTTGTCATCTTTTGTGTCGCCTGTGACAGACGACATCAAATCTCCTCCACTCCTCTCGGCTCTCTGCTTTCTCCAGTGTGTCCCGCAGCTCCATGGCTGTCCATTCTCGGATGTTGTCATCCCATCTCTTCTTCTGTCTACCTCTCCTTCGTTCTCCCTGCACAGCACTTTGAAGAATGGTTTAAACAAAGCCGGAAAAACGGGTGACAGGGCCGTACCATTTCAGCTTACGTTGCTTGACCAATGATTGAAGATCGGTGTAAGAGACCCATTACATTATAATCTATGTTGTTAAATATCTGGCTATTGGGCTCGTGCTCATTTGTGCTGCGCTTATAATTTTTTTTTTTAAAGTACATTTTCCACTGATATATTAGCAGTTGCTGTATTTTTTATTTTCTTGGAGAAATGAATTTTCTTTTTTGTGTTTTTTATGTACTTGAATCCTTAGAAAGTGGGTAGTTGGGGGATGCCTCAAGTAGATCCTACTTTTTTTCTTTCCCTCTGTTGTTTCTCTTTGTCTTGTTTATTTCCCCAGTTCTAAAGAACTGCCAAAATATGGATGGGCTTTTTTCTCAAACCAAACTTCAGGCGGTTGGAGAGCGCCACTAGAAGTTCCTAGTCCTACTTCTGTTCTATTCCTCTGTTGTTTCTATCTGTCTGTCTTGGTTTTTCACAACACTATATAACCTCTTCACTCAAACAAAATACAGTCTATCAAACCAAACTAAACTATAAGTGGAGAATTTTAACATTACACTATTCTTTTGTATCTGTTTAGGCTGAGAAGGGATTTCCATGGGAGACGACCAAGGTACGGATTGAGAAAGTGGCTAAGCCTTGCCCCCCTTGTCAGGTTCCTATACCCACACAGTGCCTCGGGAGGCATGAGGTTTGTACCCTCTCGTTTTTAGTCAGATACCCAAAAGGTGGGTGATTGAAGGATACTGCCCATAACTTTTCCTCTGTTGTTTGTTACCCTCTGTCTTGCTTTTCCCCAGCAAGAAATAACAGTCATTGTGATGTGTTTCTCTTTACTCAAATTTGAGCAAGCTAAAAAATAGTTAAGTTTTGATAAGTGGTAGTTACCATATGCTTTTTGTCAGAGAGATGATGGAGGAGGGAGGGGGAAAGCAAGAGAGCAGGATGGAGGGAGGTAGGATACAATGGCTCTTTGCCATGGTAAGTCTTTTAGGTAGAGTTAGAGTTTTTATGGTAGGGTTACTGTTTTTAAGGTAAGGTATGGTTGGCTAAAAAAATTTTAGGTAGAGGTAGAGTCTTCTTGGTTGGGTTCAAGTCTTTTGAGCAGGGTTCAAGCCATTTAGGCCGGTAAAGTTAAGTTTTTTAAAGAAAGATTTAAAGTCTTTTCGGTTAAGGTAATGTCTTTAGGGCAGGGTTAAAGATGTTCATGTTAAGGTGAAATCTTTTAGGTATAGGGGTTTAGCCTTTAAGCTGGGGTTAAGTCTTTTTGCTCAAGGATACTGGTTGTGGCCTCCACCCATAGATTTACCTGACTGCATGTCCACAGACGAGCGACATACCATGCCACCGCGTGAAGCCATACTCGTGCGGGCGTGTCTGCGGCAGGAAACTGGCTTGTGGGAACCATGTTTGTCAGCAGGATTGCCACACAGTGACTGGCGCCCCGAGTGTTCATGAGGTACGTCGTGGTTTCGTTTCTGCAAGATTTTTATGTAGGCACTTGCAACGCAAATATGTCATATAAGGGCCGAAGATTCGAGGTTTTACTTGGGAATAGCATGAAACAAAAAGAAGGAGAGTTGAGGACGACAGATATTTGATAGGAAAAGAGGAGCACACCACAAGAGAGCACCTGTTAACCACCCTTGAGTTATGGTATGCCTCAGAGCAAGAATGCATCCCTTCACTGAATGACCATTGTGTTGACATGCTTCTCTTTGTTGAAAGGTGCTACTGGTCCCTCCTTTTTTCATTCCCACTAGGTGACTGGTACTGGAAGTGATAACTAAATAAGTCCTGGTGCAAGAATATGTTTCTAGCATGTTTTTCCTTGAAATACTGAATGTTGAGGGGCTATTTTTGAAAAAAAGTATTATTTTTAAATGATACTTTATTTGAAAAGATGAGCCATGAGAAAAGACGAGGACAGTAAAGTGGGTTTTATTTTTTTTAACAGCAGCGAAGCAGAGAAATAAATGGTGCACCCTGGCTGCCAATGTCTCTTTCAGACCTGATGTTTTAAGAAGATTTTGTTTTACTCATGCACAGTTCAGCTTGCTTGTGGTGTAGTTAACCGTTGATGACCCACACCAAGATTTGCTGTTCTGTGTTACATACATTTCAGTCTGGTTGACTCTGTGAAAGTTATTTCTTTCACGACTCTGTCTTGTTTTTCAGAATGCAAAGTTTTTTTGGTTGTGGGTGGTTGGCAGATGCTCTGTTGTGGTTTTCTCCTTCTTTCCTATGAAACATCTGTTGTCCTTATCTCTCCTCCTTTTGTGGGTTTGCTACTCTGTTGTAACACCTATAATCTTCGACACTTTTATGACTTTATTATAATGCAAGTGTGGTAAAACTCTTATTAAGACTAAAACTAAACCTGTTCTTCTTGTGGGTGGTTGGCGAGTGCTCTAGTATGTTTTGCAACGTCTTTCCTATCCAACACTTATCGTCCTCCTCCAGTTCTCTTTTTTTTTGTTTTTCTTGGTTTGCATGTTACTCTCTTGTAACACCCTTAAGTGATTTTCCCCATTGTCCCCCACCCCACCTCTTTCTCTGTGACCAGGCTGGCGCTGAGTGTCCCCCCTGTGATCTGGGTTGTGAAGCCAAGCGCCCCAAAGGCTGCAACCACGCGTGCGTCAAGCCATGCCACTCCGCGCCGTGCCCACCCTGCCTCATCATGGTGCGCATGCGCTGCCACTGCCAGACGCTGGTCAAGCACATCGAGTGCAACAAGTGGCTGGCTGCGTCGACCCAGCTGCAGGACACCCTCAAGTCATGCGGCCAGCCTTGTCCTAAGGAGGTAGGCAAAATTTTGGCAGATGTATTGTTTTGTTCGTTCTGTCTTATTGTAATTTGAAAGAATGTAGTTTCTTCTGGAAGAATTTAGTTTCTCCTGAAATAAGTTGTGTGAAAGAATTTCTTTTTTCTAAATTATGTTGTGTGAAAGAATATTTTTTTTCCTGAATTAAGTTGTGTGAAAGAATATATTTCCTTTTGAATTATGTTCTGTGATGTGAAAGAATATATTTTTTAAATTTTTGTCTGAATTTGGTAGTGTGAAAGAATATAATTCCTTTTGAATTATGTTCTGTGAAAGAGTATATTTTTTTCTGAATTAAGTTATGTGAAAGACTAAAGTTTAAAAAGAATTAAGTTGTGTGAAAGAAAATCATTCCTTTTGAATTAAGTTGTGTGAAAAACTATACTTACTTCCAAATAAGTTGTGTGAAAGAATAGTTTAAAAATAATAAATTGTGCGGAAAAATTTAGTTCCTTCTAAATTAAGTTGTATGAAAAAATACAATTTTATCTGAATTAAGTTGTGTGAAGGAATATAGTTCCTTCTGAAACAAGTTGTGTGAAAAAAAAGAATAGTTTCCTTTGAATTATGTTGTGTGTGTCAGAGAATCAAGAAGGAGTATATTGAACAAGATTGAAGAAATTGCATTTTTCTGAATACAGTCAGATGCGGAAAAAATGATTTGAGAAAAATGGTCCGCTAAAAAAAATTGTCCTGCAAGAGGAAGGGAGCACAGGTCGTATTGATGTTTTTAACTGTTGTTGGGGGGTGGGGGGGTGGGGGGTGGGGGGGAAATGATATTTGAACGACGCCACTGGTAGGTCATATTTCTTTTCTGTCCGTCTTTTCTTTCTGTCTGTTTGTCTTGCTTTTTCCCTGTACTGAACAACCATTATCGAGTGGATATGCAGCATGTCTTTATTCAAACATACAATTAAGTGTTGTCTTGCCTGTTTTTCTTATGGATAATTGGCTGGTGCTCATTTGTGGTTTGCCCCTTCTTTTCTATCAAACATCTATTGTCCTTATGTCTTCTCTTTAAAAAAAATGTTTCTCTCTTGTAACACTTTTAATCTTTGGTACTTCTGTCACTTCATTGTTTTGCAAGTGCTGTAAAGCTCTTTCTAAAAAAGGAAAACTATTACTGCTCCTTTTTTTGTATGTTACTCTCTTGTACACCCCTATCTTCATCACTGATGACCTATCTGTGTTGCAAGTGCTGTAAAACTCTTAATAAAACAAAAAAAACCTAGCAAAACACAACTGTTCTCCTTGCTCTGAATAACTAGTATTTGTGTTTACGTATGAACCTGTTCCCACGTACAGATGGCATGTGGGCATCCGTGTGGCCAGGTCTGCCACTCTGGCGTCTGCCCCAACGTGGACAAGTGCGAGAAGAAGGTGACGCTGCGCTGCAAGTGTCGGAGAATCAAGAAGGAAATGGTGTGCAGACAGAAGGCAACGGCCGTGAAGCCCGTCTGTGATGAGAACTGTAAATCTAATAAGAAGGTTAGTGTTGCCACGCAAGTTTTTCTTTTTTATTGTAACGACATCAGTGTTTCATTGCCTTACTTAAGTCTGTGAAAATAAGTCATCACACGTTACTGTTTGGTAATGACCTCACTGTTCTGAGATGGGCTTTTTCGCTCCTCTTTCTTTTACACCGATGTTGCATGCAGTTCTGATATCGCGTAGTGCAAACTCCCGTCCAGGGCAGTGCTAACGACTGAAGCTGTCTTTAGGCCATTCCCAAAGGGGGATATTAACATGTTCTTATGCACAGTAAAATTGTAAATGGGCCGATTTATCAATGTCATGCTCATACTGTGCAGGAGCAATGTAGAGGTAACTGCTGCTTTTTCTTTCCTCATCCTTACTATCATCATTTTCCCTCTACTTCTTTTGTATGTTTGTCACTCTCTTGTGAACTGCTATTTCTGAGGTGCCTTGAAAGTCAAAGCTGACTTTGTGCTGTTGAGGCTAGAGAGGGGAACAGAGTAAGCCTGATTCCCCGTTTGGATTTCTTTTGACATCCACCCCTTGGAGCTCATATGACCTTGTGCAGTTGCAAGCATTGTAAAACCTTACTAAAACAAACAAAGCACAGTGCAAAACTGGCTTCATGTAAATGTTTAATGTGTTGATTTTGAACTGTAATCCATGATCTGAATCCAAACTACAGGACTTAATTTTTTTGGTGTACACTTGCTTTTGATGTAAAATGATGATGAAAGCACAACAAAAAAGAGTAGGAGAAAAAGAGGAAGATCAGATTTTTTTTGTATGTTTGTTTTTAACTATATGTAAAGGCACAAAGATAAAAGCAGGAAAAGCATTAAATATATATGCTTCTTTTTTATTTTTTGTTTGTTTCTACTATAGAACGATGACGAAAGCACAAAGAAAAAAGAGGAGGAGGAAAAGAGAAAGCAGGAGGCAGAGCTTGAGGAGTACGAGCGCATGATGAAGGGACGCAAAAAGAAGCCGAGGAAGCAGAGGGAGGAGATTGTGGAGGAATCGTTCTTACAGAAGTACAAGCTGTATATGGTGGCCTTCATGGTCTGTGCTCTGGCCCTGGTTGTGGGGGCCGTCGTGATCATGCAGGTTGAGTCGTAATGTGAGTGATTGTCTTATGACGGACAGGGTGAATTTTAATAATTTTGTGATCTAGTTGTTTTTAGTGCATTTGGGACGACACTTTTCTGTAAAATTTCAGAAATTGCCCATTGTCTTTGGTAGTTAGATGTTTTTGTTTTACGTTGCTTGCGATGTAGTAAGTTTTGGGAACCTCACTAGGTCAAGATGGTGACTTCACAGCTTGTTAAAACAACAGGGGAAGGGGGGAGGGCACCAGTCATAATTTTCCATTTTCCTCCTTGCCTGTCTTGATCAGTTGTTTGGCTTGGCCCATCATATATGTAGAGATTATCTTTGACAAAGAGGACTGGAGTTACATATTGATGACACCTTAAGGGGAGACACTACTTTGAGACCCATTTTAAAGACATGAGCATAAAGGGCTGTTATAAACATTTCATTGAGTTGATTATGAGGATATTGTTGAATTGCAATAAAGATATAGTGATTCTAACACAATCTGAGCGAGGAGCGGCATGGACTTAAGGGGTTCGGACCCCAAAACAGAACTCAATTTTACCACTATCCTCTGTTGTATCTTTTTAAAATAAAAATTGGTGTAAGTACTTTATATTGTTGAATGTTCCCACAAAAGGATTTTACAATAGATCCAATATTGTGCTGTGCAGGCTTTAGGAGATATGTACACATTTGGACCGGCTGACATAATCTGCAATTTCAAAAAATTTCTTTGATCACTGAGCTATAGCTTAGGGACTAATAGGTTTATTGCAAAATCCTTCTAAGTGAACAGAGGTGAGGTATTTGGCAACACTCCTGCCAAGTTTCAAAGAGATCTAACTGATGGTTGTTGAGAAATAGTGTACTTTGGAAATCCTCCCCCTTAGAATTTTACATTCTGAGAAAATGAAGAAAATGTAACAAAATTAGTAATCCTGAAAAAACCTACACATACAGATATTGGAACCAAGCACAAAAGTCAAGACTACTAGTTTGAGGATTATATTGAGGTAAAATTAGTACAGACAACATCCAATTTCTCAGTAAAACATCCATTTATGAGAACTCATCGAGTCGAAAAATATAATCCAACAATCCAGCGTTGGAGTTCACAATAATCCCGAGTCAAAACCCACCAGCAGCATACTGTTCTCCTCCTCCTGCCCTCACAAGCTCTTGCTCCTCACAAAGTTGGGCTGCCCTCCTCATTTCTCGTCTCCTCTTATTAACATTATCACACGCCTTTTCCGCTTTCCTCTTTCGAACACCGTCCCTTTTGTCACCGTACTTCTTGGTGGGACAGCCGATGCTGAGTCTCAGGTCCTGGAGAATTTGATGAGTTGCTCTCGCCCCTTGATTGAACTCACTGACGCCGACTGCCACTGCCACCCCCAGTCTCTTTCTAGTTACAAACACATGCTTTGGGCAGCGTGCCCATATCACTAAGTGGATACTTTAGTTTGTGTTTTCCTGTCAATGCACTGTGAAAGCGGCTCGTTGTCAGTCAATCGCTCATATACCGAAAGCATGTGCTGTGTCACGAAGTCACTCAGGTACGTTGTCATGTGCTTTTCATGGTCCGGTGCAGGCAAACCTCTCGATATAGCCCTTTTATAAAAATACCAGGACTCTGCTCCCTCTGGACAGTCTTCGTGCTACAGCTTTTCATTAGTTGACAAGCAGTGCCTGAACAACGCCCAGATAGCTTTTTTCATTTCAGGAACACTCTGGTGTGCCCTGATAGCTCTAGTATAATACTTTTGCAATTTTGCAATCTTAACCTGCATAAGTTTCCCCTTCCCATGCCCGCCTAAAGTAACTTTTACCTTTTTTTTTGTCCTCCACCAACTTTCTCAAACCTGTCCCTAACTTTTTGCAACGTGATTTACACACTCCCTCTTCTCTACTACAATCTCATAGGGTTTTGAGTCATTGATCTGCTTGATCGTATTACTGTCCCCGTCACACACAACACTTCTATATCTAAAACCAGTCTTCTCCTCCGACCTCCCCCACATCATCACTGCTGCCTTCTGTTCCATGCTGCCAGAGGATCCAGTATGGTTTTTATCACACTCTGCAGCATGAGATGCCAAGAAATTTTCCAACGCCTCCCCTGACAAGTTTGCCATAGTTGTCTTGCACCTGTGACAGTACTTACTGAGGACTTGGAAGTCCACCACCGGCCCAGTCCTGTTTTCAATGACGCAGCCAACGTCAGAATTAGATGTGTGGCCGCGGGTGTGCCAGCTTCCGTCATACGAGAAGTCGATGTTGATGACTTCCTCTCCTGCTCGTTCTGGATACGCCTGGCGAATAATGTCTCCTGCCTCCTTCAACACTGTTGAAACAGTGCCTCTGGTGGCTTCCCCTGCAGCTTTCTGATGGCTCAAGAATGTTTTTTGATGAATGACTGGCATGTCCATCACCTCACAAAACTTGGACAAGCCAGCCCATCCACTCCCACTAGTAACAGCAGAAGCAACTGCCTGGCGGTTGACTGAAAACACCGCACCACATTTGTTTGACGTATAGGTGGAGGTGATAGATTCTGCACAGACAGTGCATGTCACATCCTAGTGGATGGACAGGCCGAATGTCTTCTTGGCGCCAGTTGATAAGGTCAGGGTTGGTTTCTGACACTGTGGGCACAAGAGACCGTCGAACAGCGACTGCAGGGTGTCGAGCTGAACTATTGTTGACCCAGATGGAGCAACTGCGGAAGCGGGTAACCCCTCGTTGTAGGCTAGCTTACGAGTCGATGCAGACAATGCGGTCGACTCAACAGATGTACTTGACTGGGGTGTAGATACAGGTGTAGCCACTGCTGATGACTCAGCCGATGTCGAAGGAACCCTCTGATCCTGCTCCTTTTTGCTAAGCTTTGCGGCCCGTGCCTTCTCCAGTGCTGCTTTCCTTTTTTTCGAGGAGATGCTTCGTCTGCCCTCGGTCTTACTATGTGCCTTTGTAGCAGGCATGATTCAGAAACTGCAGGAAGATACATATATAAAGAGAAATGTCAACAGGCTATCAATACCATTACACATTCATCTAAAAAGAAAAAGCTGAATGAGTTCAACTTCTAATCGCAAGATGTCTTGATGTTAACATTCAGGAATATCATTCACAAACCTACCCACTTGATAAACCTTACCCCCAGCATTTAGTTGGAATAAAGTGAGCCTCTTTCCAGTGTGTATCAATGTGGAACTCTTTCCCAAAAATCACCAGTGCCAACAACTAACAACACCACAATCAAACATCATTATTGTAAGATTTTCATTTCGTAACCAAAATGTGATATTTATAGATCTAGTAATAGCATTAATCTATTTTTATTTTTATTATCTGATTTTCACTATGTCCCAAATTTTAGGTTGCAAAGAATATGCACACACACAAAATTTCAGGACCTAAAAGTCCTTTCGTAATGAGCATGTTTCTGTAGCTCCGTGTTTGCTATGATGGGCCCACGGTATTTAGGTGCGTGGAGACATGGTTTATCCATTCCTCCTTGATGACAGGATGATCAGCTCTGTGTGGATCCAGAGCTGTGATGGAGCTGAAGGTCTTCACGTTCCTGTCACCTATGAGGACTGTGTATCTCAAGCCGAGCTCCAGTGACCGTTGCCACAACACCTTTGCTGCTTCGGTTTCCGTGCCTCCTGAAGTGCAGGTGTAGTTCCTCTGGCTGGAGGGCTTATGGAGTTGGTACCACTGAGCGTCCTCCCCACGGTCCGTAGCTTTTTGGCCTGTAGTAGCACACAACTAAAGTAGACAAGAGCAATTGGAGCATTATACAATTATTTACCGTAGTCTCTTTATCAGGGACATTTTTGGAAAATACATCAGTTGAGAAAAAAAACCTATTATTATTTTGATACGTATAAATGTTGCTTTTGAACAAAATGAAAAATAAGATGAGAGCAGGAGAGAAATGACGTAACTAATAGTCCTATCCAGCTTCTGCCTAACACCTGGTGAGAAAACACAAAAATATAGAAGACTGGTAACATTACAATTACAGTACTCAAGTTCAAATCTAATATTTACCTGGCAGTACAGGGACATGACATGAAAGTCGATGACTAGCCCAGTTATGACTTCTATTACAGCCGCAGAGCCCATCAATGACTTGTGCCCTCTTGCGGGATGTTCAGCACACCGCCGCTGTCTATCACTGAGGGATCATAGCTGTTGTAGAAATCCATAACAGCCGTCGGGCCCATCCCAGGATTGACAGTGGAACAACTAGCACTTTGCTGGCAATCGAGTCTGCATGGCTCTGGTATGTCCTTCGATGCATGCTGGGCATGCCCATACACTATGACATCTTTGTCAGTTCAGAGTGTCCAACACCTACACAGAGACCAACAGCGATGCGAGCGCCGTAAAACTCTTACTTAAACAACACAGACCAGCAGCGACTTTCCCCCTGTTGACCTCCAGTGCCTTGTCCATGCATGTTTGCTGTGATCTCAGCCCGTCACTGGCTACTGTCCCACACGAAGGACAGACCACCCTCAAAAACACTGCTGTATGCCCTGGACTGAGAACTATCCGTCTCAAGTCGCGATCCCGACGACAGGCTTGTCGAGCAGAGAACATTCTGAAAGAGCCAAGCTATAGTGTTGAAGTCCACGTGGGTGGTTGGCAGAGTCCCGGATGACTCGCACGGCTTCACTGGTGTGGCTTGAGACAGCTTCCGCCTCGATCCTGATGGCAGTGCTGGTGAAGGGGGGGGGGGGCGACATCTGTTGGAAGGTTGGGATTCACGTCAGGGGTCGAGGGAACCCGTTGTTCAGCGGGTAGATTGTTGGCAGGCATTGTAAAGTGCTGCTCCACAATGTGTTTCAAAGGCTCCCTGTGGCTCGTAGAGAGCTTGCCTTTCCCGGAGAGCTTGTAGCGTCGTTTTGCAAGGGCCATCTGAAAAACATTAGAAAGACACTTGATATTATTTGATTACAGAGTGTACGATTCCCATACCCTCCCTCTGTAGCATGCTCAAAATAGGAAGGCCACTGGAAATCCTTTTGTTATGATCAAATCCACAAACATACAATGTAAGGACCTCCGAACTGAGCGACCTCCCTAACAAACTAAACACCTTTTCTAGGAAGCCTCTGCGGAACTTCTTTTTTTTTCATTTAAGTGTGTTTGGAGGGTGCTGCTGGTTAGTCTTACTTCTTTACTTTCTACTTTCCCTGTTATTTCTGTCTCTCTGTCTATCTTACTTTTTACCAGTACTAGTGTTTCAATGTGCTTCTCTTAACTCAAACAAACAAAAGGAATGAAGCATGTCCTTCTTCATCTTTCCTAGGACTTTCTCTGGGTCAAGATCCAATACTGGGTGCAAAAGTGCAGCCCTGTCCCTAGTAGCATTAGGGCGGTCCCAGAGTGGCTCTGTAGGTCTGACCTGTAGCTCGCCACGACATGTCAGACGTGTTTTACAACACTGTTGAATAGCACATCTAACGCGCCGCGCTGCTCAGCTGACAACAGACAGACCACACAGCGACGCTGCTCAAGCACATGATAATGTGTACGTTCATTTGCACGATGCGAGCTAGGGGAGCTACAGGTCAGACCTACAGAGCTACTCTGGGATCGGCCTTAGTGAGAGGACCAAGACTAGAATCAGCTAACTCGCTGTCCTTCACATCAGGTTTACGACTTGGTTCACAGTCAGTGTCACTGCTTTGTTTGCAAACATCACTTGACGCATCATTCCAACCTACACTATTGTTACTGAAGTCGTTTTGTTCTTGTTGAACAAGAAGGCAACAGCAGCCATAATACGATGATGCGAGACATCACACTTGTTAAACTTGTAGCTCTACATATCTCATCAGGGTGGCGTCGCTGGCCTAGTGGTAAGGCTACCGACCTGACCTGTAATTGTGAGATTGCGGGTTTGGGGGTTCCAGCCTCAGCGTGGTCTGACTTTTGTGTCCTTGGGAAAGGCACTTTACACGCATTTCCTATTTTGCTCTGTCCTTTCGGAGATGGACGTTAAACTGGAAGGTCCTGCCTCTTAAATTAACTCCTAATAGTGTTGATAGGAGCGTTAAGCATGTAACATTTCACCATTTCTTCAGATCTCATCAACTGTTCACTTTCACCAAAATCAAATCAAACTTCAAAATTCACTCCAAATTGAAAGCAAAAGCCTCAGAGTCCTGTCGTAGTATAGTTTGGATCGGTCACAAAAAGGGGTTTTGATAAGGTGGATGAAATTTTACTGGCTTAAGTCTTGAAAGTCTTCTGGTGACTTCTCCCCGTTTTTCTTGCGTATTCATCTTATATAAAGTTTGAGTGCAAAATAAACGGGTGGTGCCGTTTATTTTAAAGATAGTCACAACTTTGTTATTTTATGTATGAACAGCTATACTGGAGGATTTTCAACAATGCACGTTAGCTAAAACAGAGCAAAATGACCCCGTGAATTCATAAGCAACGTAAGAATAAGCTGGGAACATATACATAGTGATCGCAAGGCATTGTTTTATTATGTAAAGCGCTCCTAAGAGAGCTGTGTGCACACAAGGAAAGGTGCTATAAAATGGTCTACATTATTATGATTATTTTAAATCGGTGAGTTTTTTTATTCACAAAAAATGATATCCATTTCTTTAATCGGCACGATGCATCTGTTGGACTGGTCTCATACTGGCCAGCTTCTCATAGGAGAATTAACTAATGCAGCTACCTGTTGCCCAACCTAAAAGAATGTAGCATGCCGTTCCTCCCTCCTGTGTTAAGTACAGACGAATGGGATTATTACACGGTTAGAAATTTTGTTTTCCTGGGAATAATTCGAAGTGCTACTTTGTGACGAAGTGGGAGGTTTAATCATTGCAAGAAAGAATGAAATCTTTCATTTTGGTAATAAATGTGAGGTTTCTTGTCTGTTAAGTTCTATCTTGACCTTTCTAGTCTGATTTCTGAATTTGAAAAAATCAGTAGATTTGAATAGATCTTGTCTTGTGAAAACTTATTGTAGGAATGTACAAGTGCTTTTATTTATATAGCGTTATTTCACAAACTAGTTTATAGTTTTGAAGCTGTAGTTATTAATGATAATAATTCATTATATTTATTTATGCTGTGCAGTTACAATTGGAAAGTGCTCAGTGTGCTTTACAATAGTGCAAAGAACATAGTTTCAATGGTGATCCTTTCATTCCCTCCCCCCCATTATTCTATTCTCCTTATTTATCCCCCCCTCTCTCTCTCTGTTTCTTTCTCTCTCTCCTTCTCTCTCTCTCTCTCCTCCTTTCCTCTCCCTCTCTCAAAAAGGCAGGTCAGTTCTTATTGTGGCTGGCATTGCATGATTTTCACGTTCTCAGTTCGTGCGGAAAAAGCAAGAGTTCTAGCTGTAGGCTCGAGTGTCTGCACCAAAATCTGTTTTGGCAAGCTGTCCAGTAGCTCGCTGGCTGCTCTCGCTCTGCTCAGTACATGTATCAGCTTGCATGTTCTTACCAAAAGCAATATAAAAGCAGTGTGTACTAGCTCTCTCTGCTAGCTCTCTCTGCTAGCTCTCTGCTTGTATCGGAGACAGTTCATACATTGCGGTCTGTAAAATATGTTTGCTGCATTTGATCACTATTGCCACAGTCTCTTGTATTTGATGGTGAGAAAGAATATTGGGTTTATCCCATTAATGCCAAAAGAGACACATGCAAGTTCATCTTGTCTGCAATTTCTTGAAGTTGTTTTCTCTTGGTTTTTCTGTTCATAAAATTATTGTCTTGTTTTGGCCACAAGCATGGATATTCCTGGATTAAACTTATGAACTCAAAAGTTTTGGCTCTATCCTTTGTATTGTTTCTGTTTTGTTGTACAGGCTTTGAAGAGGATAATGTAGAAGCTGTCTTGAGCTGATTGAGATATCTTGGTGAGGTTTGGCGGGAAATTTCGGGTGTGCTAATTTTAGAAATGATGAAATCACTGCTAGCATTGAGTGGTAGTAAATGCGGGGATGTATTTTATTGCTCACTGCTAGCAGTGCACTGCTCAATACGGCACGTCTACTGTTTTTGGTGCGAACGGCGTATAAATAATATTACTAAGATTTAACATGGCTCAGCTACTGCTCAGCTCAACTGCTTTTGGTGCGTACGACCACTGAGTGAAACATCAGAATGAGCCAAGCTTTCATAACCATGAGCACACTATCAAAGAAAAAATGGTTGTATGTCTTCTGTTGTGAGGGGACAGTGCTTACTCCTATTCCTACTGAGAGTTGGAAGAATGAGAAAGTATTACAGCTTTAGTGATATCGACTTCATAAAATCTCTTTCACCATAGAAGTATATTATTATGTGTGTGTGTATTTATATTATATATATGGATTACATGACATGTTCATTCTGGTGCTATAAAATCAAGTTTTTAAAATATTTAATGAATGAATAGATAGTTGTTTGTTGGGTTATTTTGTTGTTTTCTTTTGTTTATTGTGAATTTTAGTACATTCAATTTGTATGTTTTGCAGTGGTCACAGAATTAACATAAGTTGCTACTGTTGCATATTTTTAAATGTGACTGGTCATTACTTATTGATAATGCATACTATACCCTGTCATGTGCTTTTTCTCTGTGACTGATGATAAAAGCTTAGCCAAAGAAAAGCTGGTATTATGTAACAGAATTGTCCACTCAGGAAGGGTGGGTATAAAGAGACCTCACATAAAAACATTCCTGTTGGAAGATTTCTTCTTCTGTCGTTATTCTTTTTTTATGTTGTATCAGTGGCCATATGCTAATATATCAGCATCATTTGTGTAAAGAGACATGAGAGCCTATATTGATGTCTTCAATAATGTGAGTGGTTGGCAGATGCTGTGGTGTGGTTTGATCGTTTTTTCCTATCAAATGTCTATCATCCTTTTCTCTTGTAATACCTCTAAACTTTGGCATTTATATGATGTAATTGGTTTGCAATTGCCCGAAAACTTCTATTAAAACAAAAATTGAGGTACGCACAAAGAAAAGTTACTTTTAACTTAGTCTCATATTAATGGTGTAATGTTTAGATATATATATATATATATAAATTTATGCGTTTTGCTTGGCCTCTGTTCACTAAAGCTAAATGATCATTCACTGAAGTGTGGAACTGTGTGATAAGTTGTGAGCATTGCCAAATGTGTTTTTGTTTAAAGGTCGCTGATTGTGACTTGTTCTGACTCGATCCCTTGTACTTGTCTCCCCACTCAGCTGTGTTACGTACTTTACTTTATTTTTCTGATCCAGCAGCCTTCTGGGTTGTAGCCCTTCGGCCTGTGGATATGGCAAAGAATTTACAGGATATTATCAGCTGTGTTTTGTTGCTGTATAAAGTATTTCTAACATCTGGGGAGGCAGCTAGGTAGGTAGGTTCTACGCAGGTCTCTAAATACAGGGCAGGTAAAGAAGTGGTGTGATACTGTTTCCTCCTGGCAGTTACAATGAGCAGTAAGGTGGGGTATCCTTGCGGATGTGTTACATAAACTTCAATCTCATGTGTCTGAGATTATATGCATTTGGTTTTTTTATACACTCACACTGACTGGTGTTGTATGGCCAGACAAACTTTTGGAGATTATTTCGACCGGTCACCGTCATGCGTTACTTTTCACTTTTGCACATTGCGGAATCTCACATTAAGCAGTTGCGTTGTTATTGTTGTAATTCCTGTAAGGAATCAAAACTTCCCATGTTGAATTTGCCTGTGGAAGAGTTTTCACATATATGTGTCATGACGCAGTGAAATCTGGCGCTCGTCAATTTTTGGACATGTGGATTTATTGGTATCATTCTAAAGCTTGTTCATTTGTCTTGCTTACGGTGAAAAAAGTACTGATCTTTCATGAATGGAAGTTAAGATATTTGCGATTGAAGGAGGTGGGGGTCGCCTGGTGTCCGAGGTAAAATTAGCGAGAAAATGGCTGCCAAAGTTTAGCGACTTCGAAGCTTGAGAATCTTTAGAATACCTTAAATCAACATTTTTCAGTAAAATCCATGCAGAAATGTGTTTTTAAACGGACCTTTAAAGTGTTGAATCTAAAAACAAAAATTCGATAAAGATTGCCAATCTTACAGAAAAATGCCAGTTTCTGCCATTTCATTATTTTGACGATCACCTGATTTCATCAAGATTCCTCACATATGATTGCTAAAAGGTAGTGCCCATTGAAGGATTGATTTGGTTTGGTTTGTGGGGGCTTTAGTGCGCACTACAAATAGACGACTGCCTTAAACCGATTGCCGATCTCGTGGCCTTTAAAACAAAAGCGTTTTTTCAAAGGTCATCATCGGTTTAGTTTGGTTTCTTCTACGATGGTATCATAAACGGGGGGTAGAAACAATACAATTCTCCCCCCCCCCCCAAAAAAAAAAAAAATAAATAAATACTAGCTGTGCTGATATCTAGCTTAAGTAGACTCTTGTTATCCCACAAACGGGAACAAAATCTGATGACTAAACGTTCATTTTCACTTTATTTAAATATTTACGCAGTCTTTTGTCCTGGAAAAAAAAAAAAAATTTCAGACCGAAGGGCTAGAACCCAAATGGCCGCTGGATCAGAAAAGTAAAAGTAAAAAAGTAAGTCCTGAAAAAAATCAGCTTTCTTGCATTTGCATAGACTTGGTTGGTTTGCACTCGACACCATGAACAATGAAAGTGTAGTTTTGCCGAAACAATCACACATTTGGGAGGGTTTGGTCTACCAATCGTGATGCTCAGATTTGCTGTTGTTTCTTTGTTGACTTAGAAGTTCATTCCTAAACTACATGGTTCTTGTTTTGGTATGTGTCTCTTTGAACTTTTGCTGATGTGATACAATGTATTAGATCTAATGCTGAGCTGAGGAGGGCAGAATATAATATATTGACCGTATCATCATATCATGTATGCAATGGTTTATTTATTAACTGCTTCTTATGTCCTCCTTTTTTTTCTTTTGGTAATGAATGTTGTTAAAAATATGGTATAAATAATACATAATATGTGTGTAAACTGTTCTTTGCTTTTATCAAAATAACTTAGTCATTGGCCCAGCAGATGTCCCTACTTTGACTTTCTTGGATGATTGGTTTTCTTATACTTCTTTGTGAATAATGTTTTAACAATTCATTGTACAATGAAACCATACTTTTGAGCTGCCAAACTGCCATCTTTTTTATTGTCTTTCAAGGAGAAATAGTATTCCTCCTTGCAGATGACTGACATCTGTGGTGTAGTGATAAGGCTCTTAATGGTCACTTGTGGAAGACATACAGAGTTCAATTCCCATGTGGAGAGCTTTGTAAAAAAAATTTTTTTTAATCACGCGTCTCTGTCTGTAGGGACGTATCCCTTTCAGCTCAGGTTGACAGTTCAGGATAACAGCTGCCCGCCTCCTTAATGATCTGAATTGTGTCTGGGGAGAAGGCTTTGTCAGTTCTGAATTTGCTTCCTTTTACCAACAAGAAGTAGGTATTAGTGGTTTTCAATTTCAACATGGATTAAAATGTTTCTATTCTCTTTGCTGTTGGTTGTTTTTATCTTTATAATGCGTCTGTTTTGTCTAGCTTTGAATAACCACAGCAGTTGCTATGGTTACTGAGTTCTACTGGTTGGACATCTGAGCAAATGTTTGTTGTATTTTCTTCTGTTGTGTTATCTGTTGTACACTTTTTCTGTTTGTCTACATTCTAAGGATGTCATTGCTGAGGTGTGGTTTGCTCCTTCTTTCCTATCAAACTTCTATCGTCCTTATCTTTCCTCCTTCTGTTTTTGTGTTTGTTACTCTCTTTTAACGCCTCTAATCTTTGGCACTTATGTGCCCTTATTTTGTAGCAAGTGCTGTAAAACTCTTACTAAAAAAACAAGACATGTTAACCATAGAGTGGACACACAGGGTGCTGCTGTGCTGTGGCGATCAGCAGTGAAATGGTCCGATCAAGTGCGTGTGAATGGTCTGTTACAACATTGTTTCGTACATGGTATTGATGTTATCTCTACAACAATAGTTTATCCCTATGCATTCCTTATTGATGGATGAAAATAGTATTTACTATTGAATATTTTTTTTGGTCTGTTTAGTTTGAGTCTTTGACCAGTAAGAATATTTCTCTGTTCTTTGGGAAAGTAGTGAAAAATGTACTATTCAGTGTCTGTAGGGAATTTAACTCATGCAGAATAAGCTGAACCCGTCCCAAGCTAAAAGACAAATTAATTGAAGACTAAAAGTGACATGTTTTGAGTATGATGTAGCATTTTTCATGGGCCTGTTAATTGTTACAATGTATAATGTGTTGTGAATTGGTGGAATCGGCTGATCATCAATTTTTGGGCATATAGAGTTATTAGTATCATCTTAAGTTAAAGCTTGGTTTTTTGTTGGTTTGTCTTGCTTTTGATGAGAAAAATACTCACCTATCTTGAACAGAAGTAGAGATATTTGCAATTCTATCGATCCAATCATCCCTCGTCCTTATCTCTCCTCCTTTTCTTTGTCATTATGTACAAACTTTGTACATGATGCATGTTAATCTCCAGTATCACCTCTAATATTCAGCACTTGTATGATCTATTTGTGTTGCAACTGTTTCACTAAAACTGAAAAACCCTCGACAATGTCTATCGTGTATGAGGACCACATGGGATAGAAGAATATAAAATGTCATTCTGCTGGTTTTTTCCCTCATGTAGTCTTTATATATTTTTCCTACTTTTACTTTCAGTGTCAAACTTTTTTGGGGCAAAATGTTATGCTGCTTTCATGGTGTGAAGTTTTGATTGAATATTTTAAATAGCTTACCGTTGTTTTTAGAAGAAATGGTGTTCACTTTTTGTTTGTTTCATTGTCATATTATTTGTTGATTGCGGCCGTCTACGAGATAATAAATTATTGCACTGAAGTCAGAAACATGATCTTTTTGAATTGTCTCTTGGGGAAAAGTATAGAATTCCGAAAGGGAAAACAAAAAGTTGAGGGATTAAATACTTGCTCTGCCAAGAGCTTAAGTACAATGTAGTACATGTAGTACAGAAGACACAGGTCAGATTCCTGGATGGGGAGGGTTTTTTGTTTTTTTTAGAGTATCTCCATGTCTGCTTGGATGTTGCATCCCAGTCATTTTTGGTTGGCCTCTTATTTTTGTCTACAATGAAATAATGTTTTGCTCCCTGGACATAACTATTTAAAAGTTCTGTTTCAGTAGATCTGTTTTTAGTTTTGTTTTATAATGCAGGTGTTTTACACACCCATTGACACAATTTAGGAGGTTGGTGTGGATCTTACTCAACTTACTGTCATGACCAACCCGGGAAAAGGGAGATACAGCACTATTAAAAATAGAACTTGGGTCACCTGCGTTCAAAACAGCCATGGGTCTAGCTGCTATACCACAGGCATCAGTTTACAGGTCTGTGAAAAACGAAATGACAAGTGTACCTGAATGTAGCTTTGCCCAGTGGTCAAAAGTATGCACAGAAGCCTGGTTTTTGTTTTGTTTTAGCAGAGGTTTTATGGCGCTCGCAAAACTGCACAACGTCATATGAGTGCTAGAATGCTAAAGGGTGGATGTCAAAAGAGAAGTCCTTACAGGGAATCAGACTTACTCTACTCACCTCTCTAGCTTCAACAGCACAAAGTCAATTTCAACTATCAATATCAAGGCACCCTGGAAATAGCGGGTCACAAGAGTGACAAACATACAAAAGAAGTAGAGGAAAATGACGATAGTAGTAAGAATTAGGAAAGAAAAAGCAGCAGTTCTCTGTTGTAGTTCAGGCACAGTTATGAGCATGGCATTGTTGGATCAGCCCATTTACAATTCCACTGTGCATTAGAAAGAGAAATGTCCCCCCTTTGGGAATGGCCTAACGACATTTCAGTCAGGAAGCGGGTTTGGTACAATAACTACTGCTCAAGAAATTTCAACCAGGATCAAAACTCAAAACTCAGATGATGTTCACGAAATGGATATTTTGTCTCAAGGGTGATCTCTGCAATTGTTAACCCTTTCTCTGCTCTGTCCGAGATCGTATCATCGAGACCGTTAAGCACATAATTAATACCTTTTCTTAAGTGTTTTACCAAGAATTTTACGGCACGTGCAACACAATTAGGTCAAGTAAGTCCCACAGATTAGAGGTGTTACAAGAGAGTAACAAACAAAAAGAAAGGAGGAGAGATCAGAACGACAGACGCTGGACAGGAAAGAAGCAAACCACAATTCCCCTCCATTGTCATAGTGCAATGTGCTGAAGAAAACTCATTACACAAAATAAAAACGAGATTGAACAGCAAAGTTGGTTTGTTGAGAAGGAAAAGAAGGAAACTGATACAATCATCATTTCATTTTATTATTTGTTATCCGTTATTTAGCAACATTTTTGTGCCAACAACGATCTAACAGGTCAAGACACAAATATTTATGTCACTTGTTGATGTTGACCCTGATCTAGGTCATGACAAAAACATGTTACGTATCATGGGCAAGACGAGGAGAATATCAATGAAGAAATTCGTTTGATTGACAACACATGGCTGCATCAGAGAAACACAGAAACAATATTTGTAACTTTTACTTAGGAGGGGGGAGGGGGGGAGTATGGTGATGGGGGAGGTAGTGTAGGACAAACCAACCACTACAGTAGGCTACAATAATTACTAAATTGCGTGGATAGTGCTGACAAACTAAACACGAACAAAACTTACTTTCCTGACCCACATAGAAACAAATTTTCTCTTGAATAGATATATTATTATATCGATAAACAAAAAATTAGAAAATTGAAAAAGTCAACAAAAAAAAGTCTCCAGTCTTCTCGAACTTGATTCCCTTGACACATTTCATCATAGTCAAAAATACAGAAGGACACAGAACACGAACACAGAAAACTCGAAATCAGGGTAATTTCTCAGAACCATTTCGCACTTACCGCGCCCATATGTGCCAGTGCCGGTAACCCCTGCTATAGCGCCTGGGGAGAGGGTGTATGTTCGTTTTGTTGCTATGAAAGACTTCTACTTTTGCAATTAATGACTACAAAGCTCTTTGCTTAAAGCAATCAACATCAGAATTCTGCCCAGCATAAAAACAAAATGTACAACGAACATTAAACTTAAACTACAAGTGACAGTACATAAAATTACTCTCAAACTCGCAGGTAATGACATTTTTAAGTACCCTGTCACCATATTGGAGAGAAGGTGGGAAACTATAAAACAATTTCTATGGTTAAATTGATGGGATTTTTAGTGTCCCCTTTACTATACAGTATACTATACTATACTATACTATACTATACTATACTATACTATACTATACTATACTACATCTTTGAAGCAAAGTGCACCATAATAAATTATTATTATTATCTGCTTTCAACTAAAATCATCATAACTTTGCTTGCTTCTTTTGGATGTTGGACCCATATTAGGTTGCCCATTTTAATTGATAAAAGTCCAGAAAGTGGGTGGTTGGTGGATGCTCTGGGGTGGTTTGTTCCTCCTTTCCTATAAAACTTCTATCGTCTTTAATCTCTCCTCCTGCTTTTTTGTGTCTGTTACTCTCTTGTAACACCTCTTATCTTTGGCACTTATATGACCTTATACTTACTGTGTTGCAAGTGCCATAAATCTCATCATCATCATCCGGTGCCTTGCCGACTGGCGTGGGCGATCATGGACCTCCACTTCCATCTGTCTTTCGAAGCAGCAATGGTGTCTGTTGTTCTTGCTGCTCCCAGCCATGTTGTCATCTTGTCCAGTATCTTTTCCCTCTGTCTGCCTCTACCTCTCTTTCCATCAAACTTTCCTGTTGTTACAATGTTCTCTAATGCTTCTTTCCGCATTGTGTGTCCGAAAAAATTTGCCTGTCGTTTTCTTATATTCGTGATAAGTTCTTTTCTATAATTTGCTTCAACCAGGACTTCTTCATTTGTTTTTCTAGCTGTCCATGGGATACGTAGCATGCGTCTCATGAACCACAACTCTGCCGCAACAATTGTTTTTTCCAGCTGTTTATTGATTGTCCATGCTTCAATCTCAGACTAAAACGAAAATAGACGTTGGACTTGTAGTATCAAGTTGCCCAGTTTCAGATTCATCGATACAAGTTTAGAAACAAGTAATTCGCTTCGACTCAACAAAAACTGACCTTCAGCAATACCCTTTAGCTCCCCGTCTTTTTACTTTTGTGTGAGTAAAAAAGGTGCACATCAACACAATTATGGTTATCTGGTGCATGGAAAGAGAGAGGGAGAGAATAGAAGTAGAACATACTAGTACTAGTGATGCCCTCCAACCATCCGTCGGTCTTGAGCAGTTGTTCAAATGCATTTTAAAGATGTACACAGAAGACTGGAAGAAAATGCTGAGAGACGAAAAAATGATCGTGTTCTTAAACTGAAACATATATGGCATAAGTATGAACAAAAACACCGTAAATGAAAACAAAAAGCCAAAATATCAATGCTACTTTTTTCTGATTAATGTAACTAATATTTCTGTTGATTAGTTGGATCCATTTGCATTTCAAACAGCAGAAATAGTTTTTCTCAACACAAATGATGCGTCTAACACAACAATTTGAGAAGAAAAAAACCCACAATGTACACAGAACGATGAAAATATAGTGTCTGCTGTTTCAAACAAATCTAAATGCTTTTTAATCCAAATTAAAAACGCCTTGGCCTAAAACCATGCGTTACAACTAAACTAAAGACCTATGTGTAAAATTGTTGAAAAAAAAAATGAAACATGTACAATGAAAAAGTATTGGCAGGTAAGAAGAGCATTTGTAAGAGATGACATGCCTAGGTGCCTAAACTCCTTGCTGGTTCATAGAACCCTACTTCTGTCTACCAAGAGTCTTTCACAACTACTATTAGCAGCCATACATGAACAAAAAATGGTGTACTATATTTACAGAAAGACAATGAATCTTAGAGAAAAACACTTTAAAACATTGACAATGATCAGACTGATTATTGAAAAAAAAATAAATCTTTCAGAACATTTTGGCCAAAAGGAACATTTATTTCACATGTATAATATATATATCATGAGTGTTAACAGCAAGAGCCTTGGCCATTTATCAAATATCACATGAGAGTGAGATAGTTCAGCATGCTTCGCATTCAATTAAAAAAATTCATAATGAATTGATTTGATTTGTGAGAGTAAAAAAGACGGCTGTTTAGAATGGTTCTTTTTCACTTGGATTAATGATATACAGTTGGGCCCAGATAACACGAGTATGGAAAGCTTGAATTCAAGGACAGCTCGCACAATTTGCCATTCCTCGACTGATATCTCTTTAATATTTGGCTATGCTGTTTACCCGAACTATGGATGTGTTGAACACATTTGTCAATCTCCGAAGTGTTTGAGTAATCCATGTTCAACTGTACATATGTACGAGAGAAATGTCTATCATTCTGTGTCACTTGTTGAGAAAAAGGCTGTTCAGGTGCACTCCAGAACCACATTATGATAGTTATGAGGGTGTGGATTGGAGGCATAAGAAGTCTGATACAAAGACGAGACTTGTAATAAATGTCAACAATTATAATCATGATGTTCAAATGCATTATGATAGGATCCTAATCTTTCTGACTCAACATTAGCGCCAAGTCCACTCAACTATTGTAATTGTAACATTTTACGCCCCATTGACACAATTTAGCTTATTTAGGAAATTAGGGAGTAGGCTGCTTCAAGCCTATCTGTCAGTGCCAACCTGTTTGAGTGGGAATAAACTTCCTCACTTGAGAATCTAACCCACCTCTTTTGTTCACAAAAGCGAAGAGCCTAAGTGTTACACCACAGACACTAGTCTAAAAATTCACGAGCAGGAAAACATCAAACAGGACGACAGAAAAATCCACAACTGATGAAAAATGTACTTGATGTACCCACAATGTACAGACTTCTGTCACATCCAGGACAAGCATGCATTTCATTCAGCAGAGTAAGCAGTTTCACTACCCTCTTTGTTTATTTGTTTGTCTGAGTAAAGAGCAGCACATCGACACAATTATGGTCAATATAGTGTTGAGAAAAAGTAAGGCAGACAGACAGAGAGAAGCAATAGAGGGGAAATTAAAGAAGTAGGACCAACCAGTGGCTCCCTTCACCCACCCCCTTTCATTCATCACATAATCAATTTGTTGGAATGACAAACAGAAGAAGATTGTGTTTTTATTTCTACAGTTTCACCGCAGTACTAACACCATTTGCTTCAAATTTCAAAGTACAACAATGAACTTCAAGCCAAGAAAGGCCTTCAAATTCACAAAGACATCTTGACTGCCTTGTGTAAGACTTCCCTGTTCGTCATTTTGAAAAGTGATGTATGATGAGGACTTCCACCAGCAGCCAATCTCAATTAAGTATTAATTTGTAAAGCCTTCCATTTCAAACAGCTTGACCAAGTGTGCAACATCCGAGGTCATTGTGGGGTCGCAATGATCATCATCATCATTATGACTCATGTAGACCACCCCTACTTTACATAGGAGAAGGAGAATCTCTCAAAGAAGATCTGTCTTTTTCTGTTGTCCATTTTGGTTTCATAATCTCTGTTTTATTTCTATCACAATTCTGATTCAGCTTAACCAGAAACAAATTTTACACAGATCTATTTACAATTCCTTAGCACTAGCACAAGCAAATATCATTAATTGTTATGCACTAAAAGTAAAATGAGTACTGGTTAAATACAATTTGTGTTGAGCGTATACCACTCTAAGTAAGCATTGTTCTAATGGTCCACTGAAAAAGCATATAGCTGAAGTCGAAATCCCTTTTGACTTTTCAAAAACATTCAGCATGTCAGAGATTTGACCAGAGTCACAGCACAATGGTGCATGCATACTGCCGCAGAAGAGAAGCACAGCCCCCCCCCCCCCCCCCCCCCCTCCATCAAACTACAGTTACAGCCATCTGTATAAGACATTCACTTGTACAAATGGAGTTATTCCATTTTCTATGTAACAACATTGCCAAAAAAAATAACAAGTCCAACGCTGCCGTGGTCATTATATTATATATAAAATCAAATAACACTAACAGTCCCAAAAACTTATATATATATATATTTATAACTGCCTGGTGCGATGCTACAAATTATTTATCGACCCCAGTCACTGTGGACAAGCCGTCACAATCCATTTGACCGTTGTCATGGTAGTCGTCCACCAATGAATGAACCAATCGCAGACCAGGGTGCTACGAAAGCAATGTTTTTCGTCCCTCCCACTGTTAACCCCTGAAGGTAATATTCTAACACTTTGCAGCCACACAGCCAGCAGTACAAAATGCCCCATCTGGTCACCCAGCCAGGACAGTGACTGCAACAGACTTTTCGGGCCTGTTGCAGAACTGCGTCAAGTGACCAGAGCGGATAATTTTCACCATTTGTTAATGCGGCAACTGACCATAAAACGTTAATGTGCCTTACACTTAAGCAGTCCTAAGCCTGAGACCCCAGAAGGTGACCTAGAAGAGCCTGTTTCACCACAGGCATTGGTAGAGACTCCGAGAAAAGAATGCAAGAGACATGAAGCTGACCTTGCAAAGAAACCCCTGTCATAGTAAGAGTTTTACGGCACTTGCGACACAATTAGGTCACAAAAGTGGTGAAGATTAGAGGTGTTACAAGAGAGTATCATACACACAAAAAAAGGGAAGAGAGATATGAACAATAGATGCTTGATGGGAAAAAAAAGAGCAAACTACACCAGAGAACCCGCCAACCACCCACTAGAAACGCTGAGGGGTACAGTTGCTCCGCTTCATAGGATGTTCAAATATATAGGCCCTATCTATATATATTTATCATTTTAAACAAATAAATCTCTTTTTTTTCTTCAGATTTATACTTTTACGTTCACGTTCTTCATGTGCCAGATTTGAAACAGACATTGGCGATCATGGTTTGCCACTCGTGTCTCTCTTTCACTTTCACAAAAGGAAAATCAATTTTCTTAATGATTCTATGACAAGAAAAAACGACTTGACAAATCCATCTACAAAGTCACATCGATTACACAAAAAGTCATTGCTGCTGTTACATTGTTACATAACTGTAATTCAGACAGTAACATTTCATCTTCGCAGTCTCAATAGAGAATGAAAAAGAATAAAACTCAAACGAGTTCTCAAAAGAACCACACATTTGACATTACGTACACAGATATGAATATAATGAGCCTCACTTTAAAATAAAATACAATCACACTGAATGTAGTTACATTAAAAGATCATACATCTATCAAAGACAAACCTCTCCTCTTCCCCTAACTATAATGAATTGACGAGTAACAGTTACTTTAACCATGATAGAACAAACAGATTACCTTATTTATATGTGCATTGCTAGTACAGCCTGAAAATATCACAATAAAATATTCAGACTAAAACAAGTTTGCATCAAAGTTACAGTGGTAATTACACAATTATTTCCGAGCAAGGAACATAAAACAAAAACAATATTCTTTTCTTTCACACCAAACTTCCCCATTTCAGTAATTTCACACACACACACAAAAATTGCAGTCACAAAATTCCTTTCATGGAAGGGACTTCCCAAATACAAGAACATACAGAGAGACCCGATGAACATCACTTCAGTGTTTGTTCACCTTTTTTCCTGGCCATCAACAAGTAAAAACAAAGTTAAAAGAACAAAATACAAACACTAGTGTCTGCCTGAAGGCACAATAACTGAGGGGAGCCACAAACACACTTTTAAACGAAACCAAACACATCTTGAGAATCCATTCAGAATTGGAGCAATCGCTCGTACTTCTAGACGTCATTTAATCATCCCTCATTCCGCGAAGCATTTGAATGACTGCGTGTCAATTTTTCAACCGGCCGACCACGCATTTCGACCGCAAGGGGCTTCGTTTTCGTCGGCGATTTTCCAGCTCCTAATAATCGGACATATAAACAATTTACACCATTGTAACGAGGAAAAGCTGGAACTTTTACAAGGTGTACGGCATTTGGTATTTTATAGCGAAAGAGCAAAGAAACATCTATCGGAATTACTCCGATTTCACCGATACGACGCGGTCGGAAGGCCGCGAGTGCCCGCGAGGCCGTATTTACGCTACCTACTACATGTAAATTATCTAGAAAGAAGTCTGTATGTAGGACTTGTAATAAAGCCAAATCTTGTATAATTAATCAAGCGGACTGTTTGTGTGTTTAAAAAAAAATGATCATGCATGTTTAGGCAGAGACTATCGTCATTCACACTGTGGACCACATCAACACTTGCAGAAACAAATCTTTCACATACATATAGTTTTTTTTACTACCACAAATACTCATTTCCACGACACTTTTTATCTTTCTTTTCAAAAAAAACAAAACAAACATAATATGACATTGACTTCAGAGCAACAAAACTTAGTAATAAATTAGAAAAAGAGCTTTTCTATGTGCCGGTGGTAGAAGTTGGTCAAGAATATTTTGGATTGCGTCCAGGCGGCCAGAACTTGACTCCGCGCTGGGTGCCAGTAGGTGATGCACAGCTGGTCTCTCTGGCTGGCATTGCAGTGGAAGTCGATGGCAACGAGGAGGGCAATGATGAGGGCAAGGAATGAAAAGAGGACCAGCTTCACGCAAGAGCCGCCTTTCTTGCCTGAAATAAAAGAGTAAAAATAAAATAAAACAAACAAAAATAAAACGTAGTGAAATACAGTCAAAATATCCATGATGTCTTAGAGAAAAGCTGTTGTCTTAGACAGATGGATGTCTTGGACAGTGTCATTATTGTACAGAAAAAAATGCAAGGGGGGGGGGGGGGATTGAGGAGTGGGAAGTAACCATTTGTACAGTTGTTGTCTTGGACAGGTTGCTGTTAGAGCATGTTCAACTGGTTTACTTTGGATCAAGGAAGTTTTTTTTCTTCTTGGGTTTAAGTTTCACGAGATGCGAGCGCCGTAAAACACTTACAAAAAAAAAGTTTCAATGCATTTACAAACTTAATTAGGTCAAATATGCGCAAACGATTACAGGTATTACTGCTCTACAGAGTAACAAACTCTGATGGGAATGAAGGAGCAAACCACATCAGAGTGTCCACCAACCACCCACTCAGTAAACAGAAGTGTATCAATACAATATTGGTCATTGAGGTTGTGGGCAACCGTTTTTCCCAGAAGTAAAAAAAAAAATAACACACCATAACAAGTTCTACAACTTACCTTTGCCCCGTTTCCCTGCTTTATGGCTTCCATTATATTTTTGTTTTTCTGAAACAAAAGAAAGACGCAAAATAAAGACTTTGTGTTTACACTGAGCAGGACTCGAAAACATTGGAGAGAAAAAACCACCCTCAAACAAACAATAACTTTCTGTTTGACTATTACGGCACTTGCAATCCAGGTCATATAAGTCTGTCCTCAGAGAAATCCCTGCCTGCAACCCGCAAGTTGCGCGCGCAACTTTTGCCATTTTCGTGAATTCGCGAATTTTAGCCAATTTTCCGCAAAAGTTGGAAAAATAATAAAATTTTGTTAAAAACACTGAAACTTTCTTCCACGACTAAAAATAACGACGCCAAGAGGGACAATTCGCTCCTTTGCACTACAGGGTGCCCGCTGAGGATGAGATCGGGGCGGGTCTGGTCGGGTCAGGATGATTAGTATTAACTAAGAACGGTAAGCACGGCATTGTGGCGATACAGTACGTGGGTCCTGGAGTGGCAAGCACGATAATGCCTTTTCGCACTTCATACATTGGTACTATATGCAACACGACATGTAGATCTAGTCTAATTTTGATTACACCGGTGTGGTTAAAGTGGTAAAGTGATCTAACAAAACATGTTGGCTACTTTGATTGCAATGAGCATACCAATAATGTATTCTAATAGTTCCATGTCATTTTTTTAGCTATACACGTCTTGCAACTTTTCTTGCAAATTTTGCTAATTTTTCTTGCAACTTTTTGCAACTTCTGCTATTTTCAAATGCAATTTTCTCTGGGGACAAAGTGCAGAAGATTAAAAGCAATATAAGACAGTAGCACACACAAAACAGAAAGAGGAAAGATAAGGTCAGCAGATGTTTGATAGGAAGGAAAGAGCAAATCACACCAGAGCACCTGCCAATCACCCACACAAACAAGAATGAGCTCTCATTCAAATTCTTCTCTAGCATCAACACCGCCACACTCAAGGAAGTCAGAAGAAAGGGGAAAATACATAAAGGATGACATACTCATCTTCGGTCCTACCATATCAATAGGAATGGAATGGAAGGGGAAAAGTGCATAAAAGATCATATATTCATTTTCTTCAATCTTACCATGTCAATAGGAATATAACAATTGTTGCCATAGTTCTCTTTCAGCCACATAGCTGCAAACTTTTCATAACCAAACAAAAAACTCTGCCTACATCACCAGTCATTATGAAGGGCATTGGCCAGGAGAGAATTCCTCTGTGAACTTCTACACTCAATAAATTCATGTTTTAATTTTTTTTGCAAATCTGGTCGTGAAAGTTCATTATATAGTTTTCTTAAGCACTGGCAAGGTACGTAAGGAGCAATACTAGAAAGCAGAGGACGTATTTTTCAAACACGAAAACTAAAAGATGATACAACTTCGTTACCTCTTTCCCTGTTGATGTCTTCGTCTGAGGTGTCCCCACTCTGGGCTAATATCTCCTGTTCTCTCCTCACTTCATGTTCCCGTCGACGGCGTTCTTTTTCCGCCTTCTTCTCTTGCCGCTTCTTCTGTTTTTCCTTCTCTTCTAATTCTTTCTGCCTCGCTTCATCCTCTGTGACAAAAAAACAACAACAAAAAACAATCATTTGAGAAAGAGAAAAAAAAAAAAAAAAAAAAAACCCAGTTACCTTTTCAGGGGTTTTTCAAAGAAAAGTAAAAAAACGAAAACAGAATACGGATCCATTTTGAAAGGAAACAGAACATTTTTAAAAAAATATAGTAGAGGGTTTTACGGCGCTCGCAACTGCATAAGGTCATATGAGTGCCAAGGGGTGGGTGTCAACAGAGAAGTCTTTACGGGAAAATAGACTTATTCTGCTCACCTCTCCAGCTTCAACAGCACAAGGTCTGCTTCGACTATCAAGGCACCCCGGAAATAGCAAGTCACAAGAGAGTGACAAACATACAAAAGAAGTAGAGGAAAATGACAATAGTAAGGATTAAGAAAGAATAAGCAGCAGTTCCCTGTTGTAGATCAGGCACAGTTATGAGCGTGACATGAATCAGCCCATTTAAAATTCTACTGTGCTTGAAAGAGAAATGTCCCCCCTTTGGGAATGGCCTAAAGACACTACAGTCAGTCGCACTGCCCCAGGGGTTTGAAGCAGAAAAGGAGACTGAGAACAAAATAAGCAGAAGCAAAAGAGTGCATAAAAGGGGGCCCATACATTTATTCCATAACATCACTTAGAGGCTATATGATGTAAGCAAAGGTGGTCACACACACACACACAGGCACACACACACACACACACACACACACACACACACACACACAAACAAACACAAACACACACACACACACACACACATCTAGTAGTAGTAGTGAGTAGTGATGATTTTACGTAGAGCACAGTTTGCACTGGTATTTTCCAAGCTCCTTCCCCATAGATCTATATACAGAATCTAGATCTAGATTCTAGAATCTATCTAATCTAGCAGAGACAAGACTGACAAGAGACAGAGAGTGGGAGGGTGACCGGCCGGCATACGTTTAAATCCAGATCAAAATCGAATGCGTTCTTACCAGCTCCTTTACTGGAACAACCTCTAAATTGCTCATACTAAGATCTAATTCATTTCCGTCAAGTTTATCTCTCAAAGAATCCTTAGGCATTTTTATTTGCTGTTGGTGGTGACAACGTCCCTTCTTACTGTGTTTTCTACCAAAATGTGCACTTTATTGACACGTCCACAAAACCGGAAGCGATAGCCGCGCAAGTGTCTCCGTAGACTGCACTGTTGTTTTGACCAGAGAACATCGAAGTGGACTTTGGCCACGGGTTGAATAAACATGATAATATTATTATGAAGTCGGTTTATTATTATATACGAACGCACTCATAATATTATCAGCAAAGTAAAATAAAAGTATTATCATTAGAGAAAAAGATTTAGATCTAGATCTTATTTAGGCTTATAGGCCTATTAGACAATTTAATTTGAGAAAATGTCTTTTTTATAACATTATTCAATATGCACTCCAATCTTAGCGTCAATGTAAGCCAAAACAAAACTAACAATAAGAGATAAATGTAGGCGTACAGGAAGTGTTGTGTCTATTTGCAAATGGACTGGGAAACTAAAATTAATGTAAAAGATAGCTCGGGAAACCAAAATAAAAAAGGATAGCTATCTGAGAAAAAAAATTAAAAGAATTGCTCTGGGTAACTAAAATGGAAAGGATAGCTCTGGGAAACCAAAATGAAAAGGATATCGCTGTGAATAAAAATAAAACGGATAGCTCTATGAGATCAAAATGTAAAAAATAGCTCTGGGGAACCAAAATGAAAAGGATAGATGTGGGAAACTAAAATAAAAAGGATTGCCTCTAGGAAACTAAAATGAAAATTATAGTTCCGGGAAACCAAAATGAAAAGGTTATCTATGGGAAATCAAAATAAAAAGGACAGCTCTGAGAAATCGAAATGAAAAGGATAGCTCTGGGAAATCAAAATGAAAAGGATAACTTTGGGAATCCAAAATGAAAAGGGTATAGCTCTATGAAACAAAAAGGAAAAAGATAACTCTGGGAAATCAATGTGTAAAGAATAGCTCTGGGAAAGCAAAATGAAAAGGACAGCGTTGGAAAACAGAAATGAAAAGGAAAGCTCTGAAAAATCAAAAGTGAAAAGGATAGCTCTGAGAAAACGAAATAAAAAGGATAGCTCTCTGAAACCAGAATGTAAAGGATAGCTCTGGGAAATCAAAATGTAATTAAGGATAGGTCTTCGAAACCCAAATGAAAAGGATAGCTCTGAAATATTAGAATAAAAAGGATGGCTCTTGGAAATCAAAATGAAATGGATAGCTCTGGAAAACGAAAATCAAAATGATAGCTCTTTGAAACAAAAAGAAATGAAAAGGATTGCTCTGGGAAACTAAAATGAAAATTATAACCATCGGAAACAAATAATATGAGAGGGATATTTCTCGGAAACCAAAATAAAAAAGATAGCTCTGGGAAATTAAAATGAAAAGGATAGTTTTTGGAAACAGAAATAAAAAGGATAGATCCGTGAAAGCAAAATGAAAAGTATAGCTCTCTGGAGTCAAAATGAAAAGGATAGCTTAGGGAATCAAACATGTAAATGAAAGCTCTGTGAAACCAAATGAAAAGGATAGCTCCTGGAAACAAAAATGAAAACAATAGCTCTCTGAAACAAAAATGAAAAGGATAGCTCTATGAAACCAAAATGAAAAGGATAACTCTGGGAAACTAAAAGGAAAAGGATAGCTCTGGGAAAGTCAAATGAAAGGGATTGCACTAGGAATCCAAAATGAAAAGGGTAGCTCTCAGAGAAAAAAACAAAACGAAAAGGATATCTGTGTGAAATCAAAATGTGAAAGATAGCTGTGATAAAACAAAATGAAAAGGATAGCGTTGGGAAACAGAAATGAAAAGGATAGCTCTCTGAAACCAAAATGAAAAGGATAGGGTTGGGTAACTAAAATGAAAAGAAAAGCTCTGGAAATCCAATGTAAAAAGGGTAGCTCTCTGAAACAGAAATGAAAAGTATAGCTCTGGGAAATAAAAATATAAAGGATAGAGTTGGGAAACTAAAATGAAAAGGATAGCTCTCTGAAACCAAAATGAAAAGGATAGGTCTGGGAAATCGAAATGTAAAGGATAGCTCTATGAAACCAAAATGAAAAGAATAACTCTGGAAAACTAAAATGAAACGGATAGCTCTGAGAAACCAAAATGAAAAGGATTGTTCTAGGAATCCAAAGTAAAAAGGGTAGTTCTATAAAAAAAAAAAAAATTAAAAGGATATCTCTGGGAAATCAAAATGTAAAGGATAGCGTTGGGAAACAGAAGTGAAAAGGATAGGGTTGAGAGACTAAAATGAAAAGGATAGCTCTGGAAATCCAAAATGGGAAGGTTAGCTCTCTGAAAAAAGAAATGAAAAGGATAGCTCTGGGAAATATAAATGTAAAGAGTATCTCCTGGAAATCAAAATGAAAAGGATAGAGTTGGGAAATTAAAATGAAAAGGACAGCTTTCTGAAACAAAAATGAAAAGGATAGCTCTACGAATCCAAAATGATCAGGGTAGCTGTCTGAAATAAAAATGAAAAGGATATGTCTTTGAATTCAAAATGTAAAGGATAGCTCTGGGAAACCAAAATGAAAAGGATACCTCTGTGAAACTAAAATGAAAAGGATAGCTCTCTGAAACCATAATGAAAAGCATAGCGTTGGGAAACTAAAATGAAAAGGATAGCTCGGGGAGACCAAAATGAAAATGATAACTCTTTGAAACTGAATTGAAAAGGATAGCTCAGGGAAACCAATATGAAAAAGAAAGCTCTCGGAAACTAAAACGAAAAGGATAGCTCTCTGAAACCAAAATGAAAAGGACCAGGTTGGTAAACTAAAATGAAAAGAATAGCTATGGGAGACCAAAATGAAAGGGATAGCTTTGTGAAACTAAAACGAAAAAGATAGCTCATGGAATCCAAAATGAAAAGGATAGCTCTGGGAAATCAAAATGTAAAGGATAGCTCTTTGAAACCAAAATGAAAAAAGAAAACTCAGGGAAACTCTAATGAAAAGGATAGCTCAGGGAAAGTCAGATGAAAAGGATTGCTCTAGGGATCCAAAATGAAAAGGGTAGCTCTCTGAAAAAAAAATGAAAAGGATATTTCTGGGAAATTAAAATGTAAAGGATAGCTGTGGTAAAACAAAATCAAAAGGATAGCGTTGGAAAACAGAAATGAAAACGATAGCTCTTTTAAATTATAAAGAAAAGGATAGCTCAGAGAAATGAAAATGAAAAGTATAACTCCTCTGGGAAACTAAAATGAAAAGGATAGCTCTGGGAAACAAAAATTCTAAGGATAGGGTTGGAAAAATAACATGAAAAGGACAGCTCAGGAAATCCAATATGAAAAGGGTAGCTCTCTAAAACAGAAATGAAAAGTATAGCTCTGGGAAATCAAAGTGTAAAGGATAGAGTTGGGAAACTAAAATGAAAAGGATAGCTCCGAGAAACCAAAATGAAAAAGATTGCTCTAGGACTCCAAAATAAAAAGGGTAGTTCTCTAAAAAAAAATAAATGAAAAGGATATCTCTGGGAAATCAAAATGTAAAGGATAGCTGTGGTAAAATAAAATGAATAGGATAACGTTGGGAAACAGAAATGAAAACCATAGGTCTTTGAAATCATAATGAAAAGGAGAGCTCTAAGAAATCAAAAAGAAAAGTTTTGCTCTGGGAAACTAAAATGAAAAGGATAGCTCTGGAAATCCAAAATGAAAAGGTTAGCTCTCTGAAACAAAAATGAAAATGATAGCTCTGGGAAATAAAAATGTAAAGGTTAGCTCCAGGAAACCAAAATGAAAAGGATAGAGTTGGGAAATTAAAATGAAAAGGACAGCTTTGTGAAACTAAAATGAAAAGGATAGCTCTCTGAAACAAAAATGAAAAGGATAGTTCAAGGAATCCAAAATGATAATTAAGGGTAGCTCTCTGAAATAAAAATGAAAAGTATAGATCTTTGAATTCAAAATGTAAAGGATAGCGCTGGGAAACCAAAATGAAAAGGATACCTCTGTGAAACTAAAATGAAAAGGATAGCTCTCTGAAACCAAAATGAAAAGGATAGGGTTGGGAAACTAAAATGAAAAGGATAGCTATGGGAAACCAAAATGAAAAGGAATAATCTGGGAAACCAAAATGAAAAGGATAGCTCTCGGAAATCAAAAGGAAAAGAATAGCTCTGTGATACTTAAATAAAAAGGATAGCTCTGGAAAACTAAAATGAAAAGGATAGGGTTGGGAAACTAAAACAAAAGGGATAGATCTTGGAAACCAAAATGAAAAGGATAGCTCTGGGAAACTAAATTGAAAAGAATAGCTCCCTGAAACCAAAATGAAAGGGATAGCTCTGGGAAATCAAAATGTGAAGGATAACTCTGGGAAACTAAAATGAAAAGGATATCCCTGGGAAACTAAAACGAAAAGGATAGCTCTGGGAAACCAAAAAGAAAAGGATAGCTCTCTGAAACCAAAATGAAAAAGATAGGGCTGGGAAACTAAAATGAAAAGGATAGTTCTGTGATACTAAAATGAAAAGGATAGCTCTGGGAAACCAAAATGAAAAGGATAGTTCTCTGATACTAAAATGAAAAGGATAGCTCTGGGAAACTAAAATGAAAAGGATAGCTCTCTAAAACCAAAATGAAAAGGATCGCTCTGTGAAATGAAAATGAAAAGGGTAGCTCCGGGAAATCAAAATGTAAAGGATAACTCTGGGAAACTAAAATGAAAAGAATAACTCTGGGAAACAAAAATGAAAAGGATAGCTCGTTGATACTAAAATGAAAAGGATAGCTCTCTGAAACCAAAATGAAAAGGATAACTCTGGGAAACTAAAATGAAATAGATAGCTCTGGGAAACTAAAATGAAAAGGATAGCTCTCTAAAACCAAAATGAAAAGGATTGCTCTGTGAAACTAAAATGAAAAGGATAGCTCTGGGAAATCAAAATGTAAAGGATAACTCTGGGAGACTAAAATGAAAAGAATAACTCTGGGAAACAAAAATGAAAAGGATAGCTCTTTGATATTAAAATGAAAAGAATAGCTCTGGGAAACCAAAATGGAAAGGATAGCTGTCTGAAACCAAAATGAAAAGGATATAGGGTTTGGAACTAAAATGAAAAGGATAGCTCTATGAAACAAAAACAAAAAAAGAAAAAAAGATTGCTCTGGGAAACTAAAATGAAAAGGATAGCTCTGGGAAATTAAAATGTAAAGGATAACTCTGGGAAACTAAAATGAAAAGGATAGCCCTGGGAAAGCAAAATGAAAAGGATAGCCCTTGGAAAATAAAATGAAAATGCTAGCTCTGGGAAACCAAAATGAAATAGATAGCTCTATGATACTAAAATGAAAAGGATAGCTCTAGGAAACTAAAAACTATCTATCTCTGTATTTGTGTTTCATGTGTGAAACGAAATAGATCAGAACAATATCACGCTGATACTAACCCTGCTTAAAACCCTAACACACATAAACACACACACACACACACACACACACAC
>NW_004797291.1:271970-273810 GCF_000002075.1 Aplysia californica | reverse complement strand
AGGATGAGTCACCAAGGACCTAAGAACAATAGTTTCTATTTATAGCCTCCCTAAGAACAATAGTTTCTATTTATAGCATCTCTAAGAACAATAGTTTCTATTTATAGCCTCCCTAAGAACAATACTTTCTATTAAAAGCCTTCCTAAGAACAATAGTTTCTATTTATAGCCTCCGTAAGAACAATATTTTCTATTTATAGCCTCCCTAAGAACAACAGTTTCTATTTATAGCCTCCCTTAGAACAATAGTTACTATTTATAACCTCCTTGGGAATACCCACTTCTCTCGTCCACTCCACTTTCTGCAGTAAATCCTCCACCGTGTCCCAAGGGAGGCGACTGAAGGCTCCATTCAAGGGCACGAAAACGGTGAAGTTCTCGTCTTTTGAACTCAGGTCAAAGTTGAGTTTTTCGTTCAACGTCGTGAACAGAGTCTTCATATAGCTGAAAGAGAAACAAAAAAGAGAAAAGAGAGAAAATCAGAAAATAAAACGATAAATTAAATAAAGGTGTTTTTTTTTTTAAAAGTCATCATCGACACAATTTAGATGAAATAGGAGGCGGGCTTCCACACTGCCTGTCAGGGCCAACTGATGTGACACAGGAATGGAACTTGGGTCTCCTGCGTGCCATGGCGAAGTGTTTAACTGCTGCACCACAGACGCTTGTATTTTTATGTCGATATGCATCTTTCTACTCAAACAAACAAACAACTAAACAAACAAACAAGCAAACAACAAACAAATAAACAAACAAACAGACAAACAACCACTCACCCCAGCTCATTCGGTTCACAAATCTACTGTGCATACAAACAAACAAAACAAACAAACAAACAAACAAAACAAACAGACAAACAAACAAATAGACGCACAAACAAACAAACAAGCAAATAGTCAAACAAAAAAACAGACAGACAAACAAACAAACACACAAACAAACAGACAAACAAACAAACAAACTCACAAACAAACACACAAACAAAAAGACCAACAAACAACCAAACAGACAAACAAACAAACAAACAAACAGATAAACAAACAGACAAACAAACAAACAAACAAACAAACAGACAAGCAAACAGACAAACAAACAAACAAACAGACAAACAAACAAACAAACAGACAAATAAACAAACAGACATACAAACAAACAGACAAACAAACAAGCAAACAAACAAACAGACACGCAAACAGACAAACAAACAAACAAACAAACAAACAAACAGACAAACAAACAAACAAACAGACAAACAAACACACAAACAGACAAACAAACAAACAAACAGACAGACAATCACACAAACAAACAAACAGACAAACAAACAAACAAACAGACAAACAAACAAATAAAACAAACAGACAAACAGACAAACAAACAAACAGACACACAAACAAACAAACACACAAACAACTACTCACCCCAGCTCATTGGGCTCACTCATCTCCTCCTGCACCGTCCGTGTGGGCACGTGCAGCAGGTCGTCGATCACGTGCACGATACCGTTAGAACAGTAAACGTCCTTGATGATGACCTTGGCGGCCACATGACCTCCCACCACCGTGATGTCTGAGGAAGGTTTGGGTCTTAGTAAACGTTTTACGGCACTTGTAGCAAGAATTAGGGCGCATCAAGTGCTGCAGGTTAGAAGTGTTACCAGAGTGTAACTTACAAAGATTAGAACCAATCAAGAATCCCTACCAACTCTGCATTCATGATGATGATGATGATGATGATGATGATGATGATAATGATATTAATAATAATAAAAAGAAGAACGATTGCAACAACAATAGCAGCAACAAGAAGACAACAACAACAACAATTAATAATAATAATA
>NW_004797291.1:269585-271870 GCF_000002075.1 Aplysia californica | reverse complement strand
TATGTCTACAGCTTAGCAAAACTGTACCATCCGTGTAGCTTCTAGTTCGTCCGTCAAGACACAAAATGCGATAAATAAGTTGCAAATGTAATAATTCTGTCATCATTTTTGAAAGTGCAATATGCAATGTTTTATTTTTATCTTTATTTTTTTTTTTTTTGTATAGGAGGGCCAAATAAACTAAATGTCGTTACTAAGTAAAACAAATTCTTTGCAAACATAATTTTTAAGAAACATTTTTTGACGATAACTTCCTTCTTATCTAAAAAGCGAATGTTGTTTTCTTGTTTGTGACGATGTAGCCGGTGTCTCTCATCTAACACGACATGGTAAACTTTACAACAAAACAAAAACAAACAACGCCCCTTGGATACTTAGGCACAATATTTTTTTAGAGATGAATAATGCTTCTTAGTTATTAAGCTGTGAGAAATCTACACAACATCATTTTACTCACCAAAAGGGAAAACAAATCAATAAAAACAAACACATTCTTAATGTCGCTAGGGTTGAATTTTTTGTTTCAGTACACAGTTTTTGTGTGTGCAGATGGGTCATCAGGCAATGTTTGGGATTTTTTAAAATGTTGACGTTTTAATACAGCTGTGGACACAATTAAGATCTATTAGGAGGCGGGCTTCTGATCTTGCCTGCAAGGACAAACCCAGGCTGAGAGGGATACAACATCCCATCCCAGCAGAAAGACCGAGGTTCTCGATAAATATTGTCCTCACTAGGGAATTGAACTCGGATATCATGTATGAGATAACTGCGCGGTTAACCGCTACACCATAGACATGTTTGGTATTGACGTTAAGAAATGTGGCTAGTTCATGAATTCGTATTTACATAGTATTTAGAAGTATTGATGTGTCTTTCGTATTTATCATGAAATGTAAACAAAGGCCCTTCCTCTTTTTTAAAAATTTCGTCTATCTTTTTGTTTCATTTACTCAAATAATTTTGTTAGTTCACCCATTTCATGTTTTATCTTGTTACAACAATAGTATCATTGAGCTTCCATTCATTTCTCTAATCCTGCTTTCTCCTTGCTCTACTATTTCAGATAAAACTGCTGAAAGACGGAGGCTATTCGGAGGTGATCTTAGCGGCGAGAGTTCAACAACCGAAGTTGAAGAGGGTTCTCAAGAAGTTCTTGTAGTTTGAGGATGACGACGATACCTCGAGAATGTGGAAATGGTCCTCCTTTGGACACGAGCTATCCTTCTTGCAATCCCTGGAGCACCGTAACATCGTCAGGGTGTTGGCTGCTGTTCAGTGCCCGTCCTATTTGGGCTTTGAGATGGGGTATCATCCCACGGATCTTTGCCGTGGGCTGCTTGATGTGACTTACTCCGAGGCGGAATCCAACACAAGTCAGCTCACGGACGTCATGTGCTACTTGCACGGTCAGTGCGTCATCCACGGAGATCTCAAGCTAGGGAACGTTCTCCCAGACAGAGCCGGCGTGGTCAAACTCTGTGACTTCAGTCACTCTCAGGTCATTCCCGAGGATACAGACAAGCCCGACGGGTGGAGAGGCACCGACGGTTATCTGCCACCAGAGTTATACGACAGCCAAGTTCACAATGCCTTCAAGATGGACAATTACTCCCTGGGCATCTTGCTGTGGGCTTTGTTCTACGGGACTGCTCCGCGCGACAACATTGACTATCTGTACAAAGTGGAAAACGGTTCGTTTCTCAAGCCACAACACAAACACTGTCTTCAGCGGCTTCTGGCTCTCTCCCCGACACACCGAGCAGACATTTGGGGAATTGCTGGGATTCTCAAGGACGAGGACACATCAGAACGTCGCGTGAGGCAGGGCTCTTGTGTGTTCTGTGAGCTCCCTGAGTTCTTCCGACTCTGCTCAAGCGAACCAGTCATCTCCAGACAACGGTTCTTCTGTAACGGAATGTCCAGAGAGTGCGGTCGTGTGGAATCAGTTCTTTGCCCCACCACCCCCAGACCCCCAGGCAACATCCTGCTACCTTCTTCCTCAAACGGCATATCCTGACAGCGGAGACGTCCCAACCAGTCTGGCTTCAAGTTGGCCGCCTCTCCACCATGATTTTTGAAATGTGGAGCTCAGCAATTCTTGGACATTCTCTACAACACCTTCTGGATGTTGGGTCAGGACCTCGGACTTTGGTCTATCGGACTAAGAAAGAGAGAGAGAGAGAGAAAGAGAGAGAGAGAGAGAGAGAGAGAGAGACAGAGAGAGACAGAGAGAGAGAGAGAGAGAGAGAGAGAGAACGTGTGTGTGTGTCTATGTGTGTGTG
>NW_004797291.1:267401-268932 GCF_000002075.1 Aplysia californica | reverse complement strand
AGAGAGAGAGAGAGAGAGAGGGGCAGGGGGGAGAGAGAGTAATACTAATAGGCAGAGTCTCACGAGCCGATGAGGGTTTTTGTTCACCTACCCCATTACACTGTGACACTGCACACTACACATCCACTACACACTACAAACGACACACTACACACACACTACACACTACACACACACTACACATCCACTACACACTACACACGACACACTACACACACACTACACACTACACACACACTACACACGACACACTACACACACACTACACACTACACACACACTACACACACACTACACACCCACACTACACACCCACACTACACACCCACACTACACACTACACACTACACACCCACACTACACACTGCACACTACACATACACTACACACTACACACCACATACCCACACTACACACTACACACACTACACACACTACACACACTACACACACTACACACACTACACACACTACACACACTACACACACTACACACACTACACATCACATACCCACACTACACACTACACACTACACACACACTACGCACTACACACACACACAACACACAAACTACACACTACACACACACGACACACACACTACACTACACACTAAACATACACTAAACACTACACATCCACACTACACAGTACTACACACTACACACACACTACACAGACACTACAAACACACACACTACACACTACACACCATATACCCACACTACACACTACACACACACACTACACACACATTACACTGTGATACGGCACACTGCACACCCACGCTACACACTACACATCCACCCTACACACATACTACAGACTACACACACACACACTACATACATACACACACACACACACACACACACACACTACACACACACACACTACACACACACACTACACACCCACACAACACACTACACACCACATACCCACACTACACACTGCACACCCACACTACACACTACACACACACTACATCCTACACACCACATACCCACACTACACACTACACACACACACACACACACTACACACTACACACCCACACTACACACCACACACACACACTACACACACACTACACACACTACACACTACGCACTACACACCCACACTACACTACACTCTACACCCACACTACACACTACACACACACACTACACACCCACACTACACACTACACACTACATACCTACACTACACACTACACACACACCACACACTACACACACACACACTACACACTACTCACCTCCACCAGCGTGTCGCGAGAGTTGAGGAGCATGGTGTTCACCTGACCCATGACCTTATCCATGGCTGTGTCTGCGGGCAGGAAGGCGGTCATTGGGCGTTTGGAGTGTGTACTTAGGTTGTTCCGCAGCTCAGGGAATTCCTTGGTTATCAGTGTCTTTAGTCGGCTGAAAAATGATGATGATGATGATGACGATGATGATGATGATGATGATGATGATGATGATGATGATAATGGTGATGATTTCTATTATCATTATTATTAT
>NW_004797291.1:265651-267009 GCF_000002075.1 Aplysia californica | reverse complement strand
TCTTCTTCTTCTTCTTCTTCTTCTTCTTCTTCTTCTTCTTCTTCTTCTTCTTCCCAAGACGAAACAGAAACGCGAACAAATCACACACTACGATTGTTCAAGTCCAGTCCGCCATTACAATAAGCCTGAAACGTAACACATAAGGAAAGGTTTTTGCCTACCTGAGCTCGGGAATATCCGACACAACGTCCCACAAGGTGAAGGTGGGCGTGGCTAAGACGTTGCTGATCACGTGGGCCACGCCGTTGACAACGCCCACGTCCAGCACTTCCACGTGGGATCTGACCAGGCCGTCGGCAGACTCCAGGTACAATTCTGAAACAGGATTACGAGGTGCAACATTAAATTGTTGTTTAAGTTGTTACATTATAATAATTGTTTGCGTTTAAAAAGCAAACAAAAACCAAACGAATTTTTGTTTTGTTTTGGGTAAGTGTTTTACGGCGCCCGAAGCTGCATAAGGTCATATGAGCGCGCGGGACACATTAAACTTTTTCAGTTGGTAGCAAACTTTGAATTTTGCCCGGGTGGCGGCCAAAGCCTACTCTTATGGATTTCAGATCCCCAAGGGATCTTTAACGTACGCAACGTGCACATGGCACCTCTGAGATTTTTCGCCCTTGTCCGAGAAGGCTAGGTGTAGATCTTTCTCTCCAGACGATCAGGGGTGTGGGAGAAAGACAGCAGTAAGAAGAACCGAAGGAGTAGCAGTAGAAAGGATGCAGAAAGAGTCAGGAGCCAAGAGGAAGGGGCAAAGGAGGTGAGGGGGTGGGGGCAGAAAGTGGAGACGAAAGCAGACAACAGGACATTGCTAGAGAGCAGGAAAGGAGGCGAAAGGAGGCAATTTTAGAGAAGAAAATTTTTCTGTCGTTCCCGGATTCGGACCCCGGACTTTTGAATGAGAGGCCAACACCTTAACCTCAAGGCCACGAGAGCCACCAAACAAACAAACAAACAAACAAACAAACAAACAAACAAACAAACAAACAAAAACAAAGCCATTATACACTGGGTCATAGGGGGAGGAGTTATTTCGTTATAAAATTAATGTGCAAAAGCAAAATGATGAAATATAAACACGTCTTGTTGATGTTTTAAGTTCCTATCTACGAGATTTAGATCTTTCGGGAAAAAGGCTGCTCTGAACGAGCCTACCAAGGCCAATCCAAGTTATTGAGTGCGATACCACAACCCCGCAGAAAGACGGATTTTACATAACACATTTCATCAAAGGCACACAAATAACAATCTGTAGATTAGCAGTGTGGGTGGTTGGCGGGTGCTCTGGTGTGGTTTGCTTCTTCTTTCCTATCAAACATCTATCGTCCTTATCTCCCCTTCTTCTTTTTTATGTTTGA
>NW_004797291.1:262923-264007 GCF_000002075.1 Aplysia californica | reverse complement strand
ACCACTACTACTACTACTACTACTACTACTACTACTACTACTACTACTACTACTACTACTACTACTACTACTACTACTACTATTTATAATAATAATAACGATTATCATGATAATGATAATAATGATAATGATAATAACAACATGCGACTATACGAGCGCTCAACCCGATTAAAGAACACAGGCTGTGAGCGCTGTACCAGAAATTGAATAGCAACACGTAAAAAGAGTGCATCGTGCTCAGACTAAACATCTCGATAATAATAATATGATATCTTATTAACGTAAAAACAGAAACGACTTTCGCTGACATTTGAATGAACAAAAAGATTTCATCTTTCTCAAACTACTGGGCAAAGCATTCTAGATCTTGGTGTCATGGTATATTTAAATTATGTACTCTCCGCGAATTTGAATTTCTCATTGTTTTTACATATTATGTTTTCTCTTCTTCTTCTTCTGTTTATTTCCACAGTATAGGCGAATTGAAGATTACCTGTGGGTGGTTGGCGGGTGCTCTGGTGAGGTTTGCTTCTTCTTTCCTATCAAACATCTATCGTCTTATCTCCCCTCCTTCTTTTTTATATTTATTGTTACTCTCTTGTAACTCCTCTAATCTTCTGGCGCTCATAATTATGACCTTATGCAGTTGCGAGCGCCGTAAAACTTCTACTGAAACTAAAACTAAAAAGAAAATTACCTATGTCTTGTTTTGTTTTGGTAAAGTTTTGGTAAGCGTTTTACGGCGGTCGCTACTGCATAAGGTCATACGAGCGCACGGGACAAAATAATTTTTTTTATAGTTTGGTAAGAATTAATTTTGTATTTTACCCGGCTGGCGGCCGAAGTGTACTCTTTTCGATTTTGGACCACCAAGGGATCTTTATCGTGCACAACCTGCACAAGGGACCTCTGAGAAGGCTATGTTTTAGATTTTACTTTCTGTAAAATAAGGGGCGTGGCTGAAAGATAGCAGTAAGGAGGAGCCAAGGAGTAGCAGTAGAAAGACAGCAATAAGATTTCGGTGCCTCAAACTGTGCGCATCCTAAGTTGATATTGTAAATGCTTTTTTTTTTTTCGGGGGGTG
>NW_004797291.1:257973-262713 GCF_000002075.1 Aplysia californica | reverse complement strand
TCTATCTATCTATCTATCTATCTATCTATCTATCTATCTATCTATCTATCTATCTTTGTGTTCATCTATCTCTCTATCTCTCTCTATATCTAACTCTCTCTATATCTATCTCTCTATCTATCTATCCATCTATTCTATCTATCTACTGCACGCCTGCAGTATTGGGCTGTTGGTGTTCAGGGGACACCACCCATACACTTGACTAGAGCTCTATGGAGAATCTTTTGTTGCTTCCCCTTTACTCTTGTCTGCACAATGAGCATCCATGTTGCGAAATTCGATAGTTGGCGGAGTGAACCAACAATTCTGGTGGTCAAGATCCCAGCAAGTTTAAGATACAACAACAACAACAACAACATCATCACCAACAACAACAAAAATTATAACAATAAAAACAACGGCAACATCATCATCATCATCATCATCATCACCATCATCATCATCATCATCATCATCATCATCATCATCATCATCATCATCATCATCATCATCATTATCATCATCAACATCAACAACAATAATAATAATAACAACAACAACAGCAACAATAGCAACAACAGCAACAACAAGAACAATCATAATAATAACAACAAAAACAACAACAACTACTACTCGCACGCATTCAAACATCCTAGTTCAGACCTCGGTTGTTTTTTTTTGTTTCAGTTAAAGTTTTATAATGGTCCTTGCAACACGACATATAGATCACATTATATTGGCTGGAGATTAGAGATATTTCGAGAGAGTAATAACATACAAAGGAAAGAAGGAGGAAAAGTAATGAAGATGATAGATACAAAGGAAAGAAGGAGGAAAAGTAATGAAGATGATAGATGTTTGATAAGAAAAAAGAAGCAAACCACATATACCCACAAGCGTGAACATAGTCTGACTCATTCAGAAATGTTTTAGAAATTCAATAAAATTCTCTAAATTATTGCCAGGAGCAGACTGTGATAGGGACCATGTACCAGCCATGTATGTGCAAAATACAGATGAGGCAGTACAAAACCCTTTTAAAGTTAAAGTACCAACCCAAATTTGAAATTAGCTTTTTGAGACAAATTAAGAATTGAAAAACATGTTTCTCTAAATTGAGGTTAGCAATACATTTGAAGCTCTGGGAAACATTACTAAATTGGAAGAACTATGGGGAAAATGAAACATTCAATGAAAGAAGCTGTGGAGGATAATATAATATCCGCCCCCCCCCCCCTTTCTAAAAATAAAAGCTAAGAAAGCAAATTTTAAAATTTAAAAAAAATGGATGAACGGGGACAAATTAAATTTAATGGAAAAGAGAACACGGACTAAATCAAATTGGGGAAAAGTTTGTCACCTGAAACGGGTATATAAAGAAAAAAAGTGTACTGAAGCAAAAGATCATCATCATCATCCAGTGTCAGATCTGCGACAGACATCGGCGATCATGGTTTTCCATTCATTACTTTGCTTGGATGCTCTCAAAAAAGCTACGTTTCCCTGATCTTTCCCTGTGACCCATTTGTTTCGGTTCCCTAAGTATGTTGTTCTGGGCCTACCTCTGCAAAAGAAACATGGATAAATGATCATTGTCAACAGAGAAGAATCAAAATCAAACAAGGAAGTGGGATAAAAGGGTGCACAAAACTGTCAAGCTTTCCAACCCCGTAAAAAAACAACAACTGAAATTGACAGAGTCACGAACAAAAACATCTACACGTATTTATTTTTCGATCTTGGGAGATGGAGGGGCATCTACATTCGCAGGAACAATGAAGGACAGTGGACTGAGCAGAAAGGACTCTCCTGACCCGAAACCTTTTCTGTCGAACAAGTCTCTCCGGATAGCATCGTGGAATGTTCGCACCATGTATGAAGCAGGAAAGAGTTCTCAAATGTCACAAGAGATGAAAAGATACTGGCTGCCAAACTATAGTGTGGTCAAAAATTCGTGGCGTAACTTATTGTCAAATAACTCCTTAACTATTGAACATAAATTCTCCAATGTTAATAAAATGACTTATATCAATTTGTCTTAACTGATGAATATTTTTTTCAAACACCTGTACACTGTAATCTAGAAAATTTCATAATAAATACTATTAAAAAGTCCAAGTCTATGTTTTCTACAGCTTTTAAAAAGTTTACAGCCGGAGCAATATCGCCTTTAACAGCAAGTCTGTCATTTTTTTTTCTTATCGCGACTTTATGCTTACCGAACGCATGTTTTGAGAACCTTTAGTGCAAAAAATATGTTCACTATAAACTAAATTTCTTGTAACAAGTTTTGCCGCTAAAAAGTGTTATTGGTCAGCTGTGACGTAGGTCATATGCGAAAACAAAATGTGTGCAAGAAGCGGTAAGTGCTGTGAACAATCCCATTTACGCGTGGCGGAGATTTACAGAATTTTATATACATTAAACAAGGAATTTTTTAAAATCTAGCCTCAATTATTGTGGAAAAATATGATAAAGTTAAGACAAATTAATACAAACTATTATGCAAAGTACGAGAGAAAGTGATTCGCCCGTTTAAGAGATATTTGAGGATAAGTTGCGTCACGAATTTCACTATATATAGGAGTCAGCGAAACTCACTGGATACAGTCAGGACAGAAGCAGCTCAGCTCGGGGGAACAAATACTGTGTTCTGGGAGGAAAGACAAGCAAGTATGTTCTACTTCTTTTGATTCTCTCTGTTGTTTCCGTCTGTCAGTCTTGAAACTTCTCTGCTCTTTATGACCGTTATGTGCTTTTCTTTGCTCAAACTCACTCTCTCATATCTCTTTTTTTTTTGTATGTTACTCTCTTGTAACACCTCTTCTCTTCGGCACTTATTTGACCTGTGTGTGTTGCAAGTGCCCTGAAGCTCTTACTAAAAAACCCCAGATTACTAAAAGTAAACTCCCTCGCGTGTGTTATAACAGACACCGTGGACTGCAGTCTTGATATACCATAGAGAGCCTGAAAGTTCAATCAGAGTCTTCTGTCATCGAGTATCTCCGTCTTTCTGCCATGATGCTGATACTGTCAGCCTTAGGTTTGTTCTGACAGACTGAGTTGAACCAGACTCCCCACTACTAAATTGTGTAGATGGGGACAGTGTAGGTGTAACACATCAACTGTCCTAAAGATAATGTGTAAAAAAAAATCAAACACACACACACACACACACACACACACACACACACACACACACACACACACCCCTTTAAAATCTGGTCTCGTATCAAAGAAAGATTTGACGCTGTTGAACAGCATTTGACTTGCAAATTATGCATTATTTTGTATTTATATTGCTCCTTACGAGAAGCGTAATAGAAACTGATGTACAGAAACGTGGGAAGACATGAAATTAACATCAAGAGGTTAGCCCAGGATAGGGAAAGGTGGAAAGTGTTTGTTCGTGGCCTATACCCTGATACAGTGCGATGACTGTCTGTTCGGTGTATTTTCATCAACCCTTCAGGACCTCAGTGCTTCCTTGTCTAATCTCCATTTCTAAAAAAACATTTTGACCTTGAAAATGTGACTTCTTTTTAAGCTCACTCTTTGTAATGAACTGTTTCACTATTATTAAAAATGGACATAGGACAAGAAAGCACCGAGGTTGCGCCTCACCGTTTTCCCACAGTACAGCTTATTTTTCAAGCTCCCGATATTGGTCGATTCATTAGGTTTTGGCCTTGTGGACATGACTTAGATGGGGTAGAAGAGTTGTGAGAGCACTTTCCAACACAGGTCACAACTCAAATGATAAAAAACAACAACTTACATCTCTCATTTTTCCCCATAATGGTTTGAAACCCGAAGAATGGCTTTATCTGGAACTGTAAAGAAAGAAGAAGAGGTACTGGGACCCAAGAAAAAGTTCAACTTTACCGAAGATCAAATCAAGCGAGTTCAACACAAGCAGAGTCGACTGTAATGGTGTTTCAATTGGAAGAAAACGTTTTTGTCACCAACGGAGCAGCTATGGAACTGACACAGCTCTACAATACAACAATAAAGTGGTAGGCTGTTCAGTATTATCCCCTGACCTATTTCACTCTGATTCAAGTCACTTTTTTAAAATCACACACAAGAGCTCACATTAATAATAGTTATATCACCATTTCTAAAACACTGAATTGTTCAGATCAATACATGTCATGACAAAAACACTTGAACCATTAACATTAGTTATACAGCGTAAATTCAGCAATCTCTTCAAGCACAATTACATTTCATGAAAAAACACGCTTTCATAATGGTAGGTCTACTTGGGGAAAAAAAGGGGGGGGGGGTGTGGACTGGTAGGTCCTGCTCCTTTTCTTTCCCTCTATTGTTTGTGTTTGTCTTGCTCTTGCTCTGCACTAAATGACCGTGATCGTGTTGACGCACTTCTACACAACCAACCAACCAACCAACCAACCAACCAACCAAACAAACAAACAATCCTTTTCGATAGAAAACAAAACAAATGGACAAAATATGGCAAATCGTATTAGCGGGAAATAATGAGAACCAGGGGTAGGCCCAGAACAACGTATTTAGGGAACCTAAACAAATGGGTAACAGGGAAGATCAGGGAAACGTAGCTTTTATGAGATCATCCGAGCAAAGGAATGAATGGAGAGCCATGATCGCCGATGTCTGTCGCAGATCTGGCACAGGATGATGATGAATGAGAACAACAACGTGAGACTCATCAGTAGAGGAGGCGTGACACAAGTCAAGTCACAGTAACAAGACAGTAATGTAATGTAAGGCACTGGT
>NW_004797291.1:256054-257674 GCF_000002075.1 Aplysia californica | reverse complement strand
CCAAGGGATCTTTAACGTGCGCAACTTGCACACGGGCCCTCCGAGATTTTTCGCCCTTGTCCGAGAAGGCTAGGTGTAGATCTTTCCTACCAGAAAGAGAACCTTAGCCAAGGACGAAAATTAGTAGACTGATAAACCGAGACACTTTATGTAACACACAATTTGAATTCTATTCACTGAAGAACAAAACTTAACGTTAGAAAAAAAGGTGAGTAGGTAGTACCACACTAGTCATAACATGATATGTTTAACGCCTCTTTTAAGGCTTTAAGGTTCTTAAAGAGGTTAGACTCCGAATGTAACGTCCACTCCGATACAGCCAAATGGGTGGAGAGCTAAAAACAAAAACAGAAACCCCAAATTAACTCAACTTAAGAAATCCCTTTTCGGGATTCGAACCAATGCCTTCCGCCCCGTAGCCCAGAATGAGCTAACGGTGCTAATACAAATTTTAAGGCATTTTCAACACAATTCAGTCATGTAAGTGCTGAAGAGTAGAGGTGTTACAAGAGAGAAACGTACACAGAAAATAAAGGGGAAGGGATAAAGATGATAGGGGGGGATAGGGTGATAGAAAGGAATTTGCGTTTGTGTGTTTGTGTGTGTATGTGTGTGTAGGTGTGTGTGTGCGTGTGTGTGTGTGTGTGTGTTTGTGTACCTTTGCGTGTGCTTGTATGTGTGTGCATGTGTGTGTGTTGGTGGGAGGGGGGGGGGTAATCAAATATCTCGGTTGTCTGCTGGGACATTGTTGTTTCCCTCACCGCCCGGGTGGCACTGACGACAGTACATGGTCGAAACAACCGACCTCCAAAATGACCTAATTGTGTCGATGGAGGCGTAAAACATCTGCTGGTCACTATTACAGTTTACATTTTATAAGAGTCCTTGTTCTGGAACACATACTCGATAAAGCGACACTCTGTGACTTTTTCTTTATTGATGTATTGATGTATTTTTTATTTTTTATTTATGTATTTGTGTATTTATGTATTTACTTATTTATGTATGTATTATGTATTTATGTATTTATTTATGTATTTATTATGTATTTATTTATGTATTTATGTATTCATTTATTTATTTATTTATTTATGGTAAGTGTTTTACAGCGCTCGCAACGGCAACTCTGCTGCTACTAGAATTCGGTTTTCTAACAGAATACATGGAAACACTTTGCATTGACTGATAAGTCGTGTAAGATTACCATTCCATACGTCACTTTGTGAAAACAGCGTAATATGGAGGGTTCTTACACTGACCTGCCCGGTATGACCTCTTGGTAATGTACTAAAGCTTTGTATGATTTGGTAAGACTCGAGTAATAATTACTTCTTAAGAAAAATAAATAATAAAACCAGTATTATCAATGTATTTATTCTTCCCAGTAAAGTATTTTCGAGCAATGTTGAGCGCGTTTCCCCATTCGATTTATTCACGTTCATACTCTTGTTTTGACTAGAGAAAAATGAATAATCTTATTATAATACAGTACATGATGCCAGTTATGTCCATTATGTCCACGTAGGCTTTTATAATAATATCATATGTAACTCTATCTGAGAGGTTCCATTGCAAAACGCATAGCACTCCAAATTTGGGCATTTTCGAAAGAGAGGGACG
>NW_004797291.1:235913-245913 GCF_000002075.1 Aplysia californica | reverse complement strand
AAGAAGAAAGTGAAATCGAGCAGGAGGCGAAGGAAAGGAGGTAAAGGAGCTGAATTAGAAAACAAAAAAGAGGAGGAGGAGAATTGCATCAAAACTTTTAAGTACTATTATACATCCAAACTTCCAGTTATTATTATGAAGTAAGCTTTTTTCCCCAACAGATCCTCCGAGTTTGAATTCTTCAGCTTGAATTTCACCGCCTACTTCTGCTGGAACTTCACAAAGGTCACAGATGACCTGTTCTATTATTACGAATATGCAAGTGAGTATTAAAAGTAATTCGATCACTTTTCCCCTCCTACTATGTGTCTTTCTGTCTTTCTCTTTCTGTTTCTCTGTCTCTCTTCCCCCCTCTCTCTCTCTCCATCTATCTATCTATCTATCTTTCTATCTATCTATCCTATATGTCTTTCTGTCTCTCTCTCTTTCTGTCTCCCTGTCTATCTATCTATCTGTCTCTTTGTATCTGTCTATTTATCTGACTATAATGTCTATTTATCTGACTATAATGTATCTGTCTTATAATCTCGTCTATTTTCAGTTTTCTTCCAATTTAAAAATTGGCTGTCGACATATGATGATGATGATGATGATGATGATAATGATGATGATGATATTGCTAGACTAGCGTCAATTTATTTATCATTAGCTCCTTGGCCTGGGTCGCTCTGAGTCACTTCCGTCTAGCCTGTAACCACACGTTATCTTAAGACCCTCTTTGTTAGGCCCATTTCCCAGCTAGTATACAGCGCCCATTTAGTTTTTTTCTCAATTGCTCCTGAGGAAGCCCAAGAAGGGAAACGTTGAGCTGTGTCTATTAAACAAATTTAAACGTTTTATATTGTTATGTTATTTTGTCTGAAATTCAAACTAAACCCTCCCTCCTACTCTGATGATGATGATGCGAACGAATGTTGTAGCGTCTGTAGTACAGTGGTTAGGCTAACTGACTCGTAATCGTGAGGTTGCGGGTTCGGGGTTCGAACCCAGGCCCGATGTTGTGTCCTTTGGAAAGGTACTTAACACAAATTTCCTCAAGGATAGGAATGGGTACCCGGCCAAAGACAGCGAAAGATCCTGTCAGTATGTTAGTGTTCTAACGCCTATAAAATGGCAGCTTGCGCTGTATTCTTCCCTGAAAATCGAGATTGTTTCAGAATAATATCAGGTCTGATGGGATGATAATATAGAGGTCAAAGCACTTATTATTTATATGAGGCATCGTGGTGAAATTAGGCGCTCGTCAAAATAATGAAATCGAAGAAACTGTTTGACAATTCTTGTCGAATTTTTATTGTTGTTTTTTTTCTTTTGGCTCGACACCTTTTAAGTCCATTTAAAAAGATATTAATTTTTGGAAATCACTGAAAACGTCGATTAAAGGCACAAAAAATGAAATGTTCAGTTTCTAAGAATTCTCAAGATGTGGAAGTGACCGAACTTTGGCCATCATTTTCTCGCTAATTTTACTTCTGAAACCAGGCTACCCAACCTCCTTCAAGTGCAAATATCTCAACTTCTATTCAAGATAGATGGGTATTTTGTTCACCAAATGCAAGACAAATGAACAAGCTTTAAGATGTTACCAATAACTCCATATGCCAAGAAACTGACGAGCGCCTGATTCCATCGCGTCGTGACACAAATAGCTTGTTGTTGGGCGGGAATTTGCACTATGCAAATGCTATCTATTACTGTGGTGATGTTACTATACCCTCTCCTCCTCCTCAGACGAGCTCAATAGCGCAGGCAACGAGAGAGTGAAGGTGTTGCTTCCAGCGTTCTTGAGAATCTACGACGACATCTGTGCTAACACAGATGTGGGTCTCGGGACCTACAGAGTCTTGTTTCGGGAAGGTCAGTCATTTACTTATATCTATCTATCTATCTATCCATCCATCTATCTATCTATCTATCTATCTATCTATCTATCTATCTATCTATCTATCTATCTGTCTATCTATCTATTATATCAATTTTTGTGTCTGTCTATCTATGCATCTATTTTAAGGTAACAAAATGTGGTTTTTATTAGACTTTTGAGAACATCATGTATGAAAAAGAAATCACCTAAGAACTGCAAGAAGCTCACCGAGCCGTTCACAAATGTGAACAATCAGGGGATGAAACTGCAGTTTCTGGGACACTTGAGTCGACATACAGGCTTTGAACATCTAGATCTAGCAGTCACAAAAAGCAGAAGACAAACGAAACAGGCGTGAACTCAGAGGAACTCGTTTGGAAGACCTGAACAGATGGGTGACATGGAAACACAATAAGGATAATCGTACTAATAATATAGGTTTTTATAAGAGCATCCAAAAGCCAACCACTCTACCTCTTTCTCCCCCCACCCATTTTCCCAACTCCCTGCCTCCTTTACCCTACGTCTAAGTCCTACATTTTTATCTCTTCAGTCTAGGTCTGTGTTTTTTCTGCCTTTCTGACTTGCAACAGGAATACTTCAACCACGGAATGATCCAAAGTGAGTCTATCACATAGACAACAAAATTCTATCTTTATCACAAAGGAAGCCCGTGTACAATACAAGGGAAACAACCAATAAAAATCGAAAACAGATCTGAACTACAAAAATATTGGTTTCTTATCACCCCCTTTGTCCCTCCAGGTACCCTCACGGACGCGATCTCGCCGTGCCCCACACCGCTCAGCGCACACTACAACTACTCTGTGCACGACCCTGGCGGGGGGAACACTTGCGCTGCCAGCATGAACAACCTTGACATTTGCAGTAACACATCGGCCTTTGCTTTCAATGGATCCGACTGTACCACATACTTTTCCTACTCAGGTAAGGCTACTGGAAGAACAAGATAAGATAAGATAGGAAGATAAGATAAGATGAGATACGATGAGATACGATGAGATACGATAAGATATGATAAGATAAGATAAGATAAAATTTCACTGAGCTCCACAAAGAGAAATTTGCTGTGGCAAGGCACATACACACATGCACAGACACACATCAACTCTCTCTCTCTCTCTCTCTCTCTCCTTCTCTCTCTCCCTCTCTCTCTCCCCCTCTCTCTCTCCCCCTCTCTCTCTCCCTCTCTCTCGCTCTCTCTCTCTTTCTCTCTCTCTCCCTCTCTCTCTCCCTCTCTCTTTCTCCCTCTCTCTCTCCTTTCATCTCTCCCTCCCTCTATCCTCTCAGAAACAGAGAATGCCACAACTCTCACTTGGTGATTTGGGCGTTCCATTAGATCAGATAGTATCATGCCTGACTACGGAACGGGTGGCACTTGTTCGAATAAACACTAGGTGGTCTTGAACTCGGGTCGTTTTGTGTAGTTTTCAAGTCTCTCAACCCATTTGGCTTGGTCCTTTCTGGGACGTACGTTAAATTTGAAGGTCCTATGCCATAAGGTGACAAAACGTCTTTTTTCATTTTGGCGCCATTTTTCTAATTTGCTAAATTTAAAGCCTGATCTACTCTACTTATCTAGACCTACTTATGTAACAAAATCAAAGTGAAAATGTGACAATTTTAAAAATATTTTAAAATTCAAATTTCGGAAGAACGCTGTTTCTTTAATGGTTTCGCTGACAAAAAGAAACTCTTTACCTCGAAACTGCAATTAGTTTTTTGTTTTTTAAGGCGTTTCGTCAGCTTACGCACAGTAGTGTTGATAGAGGCATTAAACCCACACACTTACACTGTTCTATTGGTGATCATCCCTCTCTCCTCAGACGCTGGTTCGGTCAACTGCTTGTTCGCCATAGAAGACAACGGCAACGATTTGATCTACATGACTGTCTACAACGATGGGACCGTGGACAACAGCAAAACCTACAGGACTACTTGTCTCGTACGTCAACCAGATGTTCTATGTTAGATATGCCGTATACATCTTCTTCTAACGCTATCATTGGAAATTTTTTCCTTTTAATATAAATGCTTCCTAGACCTTCTTATTCTAAAAAAATGACTACAAAATAGTCATATCTGACACTTTTGGCTGTTTTGAGTTTCTGAGACCACGAGATCAAAAACCAAATGTCCTATCTGCTCATAAGATAATTCGGAGTCGTTATCAAAATATTCGAAGAATTGCATTCGAAAAAGCTGGACATGAAGTGAAACTCAAAGTCTGTGATATCAAAACTAGGTACTGAGCAGATAGAACATTGTTATTCTGAAGTAGCGAAATGGCGGAATATCTCGAGCTTTGTGTTACACCTTGCATTAACTCAATCTTTTCGATGTGGGGGATGTGGGGTGTATATCGCTTTGGAACAACTGAATTCCAGTCGGGGAAAGGGAGTTCATGCAAACTGAAACTAAAGTTCTATGGGGCACGTCTCTCTCTCTCTCTCTCTCTCTCTCTCTCTCTCTCTCTCTCTCTCTCTCTTTCTCTTTACCGTACTAATTTTCAGCTCAAGGGAAAGATTTTTAAATGGCTTTGACAGCTGTGACAAAAATTTCCAAATTTCGGAAGTTGCAGTAAGTAAAATATATAGCACTCGGCTCGCTAGATGATCAGATATTGTTAGACGCATTTACTGATGTAGCTAGGATAAAGGGTGTTTTTGTGGGGATGGGGCGGTAAGGGGGGGGGGGTTGAGTAGGATAGGAGTGAGGGGAGGAGAGGGTGGAGATTGATGGTGCGGTAGGTAAAAGGGGGATGGGGGGAGGAATGGGGAGCGGAGGGAGGGGGACAGGGATGGAGTAAGTATGTAAGATGAGTGAGGGAGAGCGCTTCTACGGAGTTTACGATTATAAAGATAGCCTACTCGGCTGAGACCTTTGTTTCTGCTTCTTTGGCATTTTCGCCTTAAAAACAGAAATCTAAGAGAAAAAATACAAAACGGAAATGGAAAAAGAAAAACAGAATTTTAAAAAATATTCTAAAAGAACAACGACCTTCTTAGGTTTGTTAGGGTTTTTTTGTTTTTTGTTGGGGTTTTTTTTGGAGGGGGGTTGTAAATGTTTTACGTCGCTTGCAACTACATATTAAGGTCATATAAGCGCGGGACACATTAAACATTTTCAGTTGGTAGGAAATTTGAATTTTGCCCGGGTGGCGGCCGAAGCCAACTCTTAACGATTTTGGACCACCAATGGATCTTTAACGTGTGTAACTTGCACAAGGACCTTGGAGATTTTTCGCCTTTGTCCGAGAAGGCTAGGTGTAGATCTTTCCTACCATAAGATCAGGGGTGTGGCTGAAAGACAGCAGTAAAAAAGGGCCAAGGAGTAGCAGTAGAAAGGCTGCAGAAAAATTCAGGAGCCCAGAAGAGGGGGGCAAAGGAGGTGAGGGGGTGGGGGCAGAAAGTGGAGACGAAAGCAGACGACAGAACATTGCTAGAGCAGGAAAGGAGGTGAAAGGAGACAATGTTTGAGAAGAAAAATTTCCGTCGCTATCCGGATTCGATCCCGGGACCTATTGAATGAGAGGTGAACACCTTAACCCCCTAGGCACGAGAGCCCCCGGTTTGTAAGTTTATATGTCCAGAAAACCTAGTGATGAGGTAACATTAGCTACATGTGTCTCAATGCGGTGGAATCAGGCACTCGATGATTTTTGGACACATGGAGTTATTGGTGTCATCTTGAAGCTTGTTCATTTGTCTTGCTTTTGGTGGGAAAAATATCCATCTTACTTGAATAGAAGCCGAGATATTTTCGACAGAAGGAGGTTTCAGAGGTAAAGTTAGCGAGTAAATTGCGCCAAATGTTGGTGACTTCCATAGCATGAGAGTCCTTAGAAACCGAAATGTAATCGTGTGTGCCTTTTATCAACGTTTTTAAGTGAAATTCACACAGAAATGTGTTTTTAATTGGACATAAAGCTGTTGAGCCAAAAACAAAGAAGGTAAAGGAATTGCCCAACGGCCAGAAAAAATGCCAGTTTCTTTGATTTCATTATTTTGACGAGCGCCTGGTCTCACCACAATGCCTCACATATGAATTTGACAATTCATACATTTCGGGTAATATTAAACAATAGTAGGCTATAACACTCGTTCCGTTCAAGCAACGACTTGTTAAAATCAGAGAAATTCAGCTAAAAAACAATAATTTCGAGAGTCTGTACGTGACATTGGGTTGATACTGTAACGAAGTTATAAAGAATCAGTCTTTCTTCAAATTAGTTATAATTAATTGTATATTAAATATTGAAAAATGGATTAAGAATCTAGATCTAGTTTCACAAACTGCGTTACCCTTTTTTACACATATATTTAAAATACGAAAAACGTAAAAAAGGGGGAAAATATGAGTTTTTGGGCTGAGAAGAGGACAATGTTTGCCTCATCATCATCATCATCCGGTGCCTTGCCGACTGGCGTGGGCGATCATGGACCTCCACTTCACTCCACTTCTGTCTTGCGTTGCAGGAATGGTGTCTGTTGTTCTTGCTGCTCCGAGCCATGTTGTCAACTTGTCCAGTATCTTTTCCCTGTCTGCTTCTGCCTCTCGTTCCATCAAACTTACCTGTTGTTACAATATTCTCCAATGCTTCTTTCCGCATTGTGTGTCCAATGAAATTAGCCTGTCGCTTTCGTATACATGTATTCGTCATATGCTGTCGTCTGCAATTTGCTTCAACCAAAACTTCTTCATTTTTTTTTCTAGCTGTCCATGGGATACGCAGCATGCGTCTTATGAACCACCACTCTGTTGCCTCAATTGCTCTTTCCAGCTGTCTATTGATTGTCCATGCTTCGCACCCGTATAATAGGATTGGCTCGATGTAACTTTTCAATATTCTTTTCCTTGTTTCCAGTGACAGATTAATGTTTTTTGAGTATCTGTTTCATTTTGTAGAAGGGTGCTTTTGCTTGGCAAATGCGGCTTTTAATTTCGGTGTGACATCTCCCATCTGATGATATTATGATCCCCAGATATTTAAAATGTTGTACTTGCTTGAGGGTGGTATCATTGATTTTGATATTGCATGTTGGGTTGGAGTTTTTCTGCTTATCACAATTGTTTCGGTTTCCTTGATGTTTGGGCTCAAGCCCATGTTGTCACTCTCTTGTACGATGACATTTCATAATGTTTGCCTACCAAAATGTTTATTTCTCCAGGTCCTGAGCCTTAGTGACCCCAGCACTGTGGTAGGCACCCAGTACCCTGGTCAATGTCCTAACGCAATGAACGCGACCTACACAGTGTCTCCGGGGGCAAACGTCTACTGGCAACAAATGAGTAAGTCTATTATTTATTCATAGAGGTATCAAAGTCCTTCGTACATAACTTATCCATCAATGATTCATTTATAGATGTATCTAAGTGTTTTATTCATAGACATATCAAAGCCAATCTTATTTGACCTTAACAATCAATCATTTATTTATTGAGGTATAACAGCCTTTCATATTTATGTTTTCCTTCAATTACTTATTTATAGATGTATATGTGACTTATTTATAGACGTATTAAAGTCCCTCAAACGTAACCTTATCAATTAGATTTATTCATTGATGTATCAAAGTCCCACTTACTTTAACAATTTAAATACTTATTTATAGAATTTATTGATTTATGTATGTCTTGTCAGTTTGTTAGTGTTTTAGCGCTTAATCAGCTGCTTGCATTGTATGCTTCTCGGGAAGCTCAGAATGTTTCTCAGTGGTATATGATTTGATGGGGTAATAATATTATAGTGTAAAGCACATACAGCTTGCTGTGGAGCGGGGTTATGCGCTATACAAATGCTATTTTTTAAATTATTATTATTGTTAAAAGTATAAAAGTTCCTGATTCTTAACCTAGCTTTAACAAATCTATTTACAGAGGCATAAATGTCCCTAATTGTTTCCGGCCAGGCTTTAAAAAAACCTAATTGTATGGTGGTTTCAGTGTTGATGCTTAACTGTTTTTGAAGTTTAGTTGTTTAGCTTTGCAACAGGAGTAGAATTCTGATATATTCAGATCTGATAAAATTAACTATTTCACTTTGATAACCCCCCACCCCCCACCCCCCCAAAACACAGGGGGTCTCCCGTACACGGAACTACCAGTACCAGGGTAGATTGCCTGTCCCGAGCAATTGATTGCCCAATAGATTAGGCCTAGGTTAGCCAGAGAGCCACCACGTATACCGGACATGCTTTATGGACGACATTTCTGCGCGGGCGGTTGGCGGGTGCTCTTATGTCATTCGCTACTCTACTTCTTTCTTATCAAACATCTGCTGTCCTTATCTCTCCTTCTTCTTTTCTTGGTATCTTACTTTTAATGAGTGCTTTACAACACTTGCAACACAGTAAGGTCATATAATTTCCGAAGAATAGATGTGTTACAAGAGAGTAACATACACGACAAAGAAGGAGAGATAAGGACGCTAGATGTTTGATAGGGAAGAAGGAGCAAACCACACCAGAGCACCCGCCAACCACCCACTTTCTTGGTATCTTACTCACCTCTAACACCTCTAATCGTCGGTACTTATAAGAACTATTTGTGTTGCAAGTGCCTTGAAACTCTAAAACTGAAACTAAAACAAGGACATTTCTGTGCGGGCGGTTAGCGGGTGCTCTTTTGTCATTTGCTCCTTCTTTCTTATCAAACATCCGTCGTCCTTCTTAGCTCTCTTCTTTCTTTTCTGGGTATCTTACTCTCCTGTAACACCTCTAATACTCTAATCTTCGTCACTTCATGACTCATTTGTGTTGCAAGTGCCTTGAAACTCTTATACTAAAACTAAAACAAGGACATTTCTGTGCCGGCGGTTAGCGGGTGCTCTATTGTCGTTTGCTCCTTCTTTCTTATCAAACATCCGTCGTACTTATCAGCTATCTTCTTTCTTTTCTGGGTATCTTACTCTCTTGTAACACCTGTGATCTTCGGCACTTATATAAGCTAGTTGTGCTGTAGGTGCCTTGAAACTCTTACTCTTATACTAAAGAACTAAAACAAGGACGTTTCTGTGGGAGAGATCTTGCGGGGAGCTAGCCCAGGGCGGCCCGGGACACAATGCAGGGAATGTGGCGTTTTGCCGGTCCTGGCTAAGGGGAAAGTGTGTGTGTGTGTGGGGGGGGGTATTAAGGAGGGGAATACAGTCAACCCTGCCTATAACGAGCATCGGTCCAAGACAATCCTGTACAAACGACCACTTCCCACTTGTCCCTTTGAGTTTTCTCTACTTTATAATGACAGTGTCCAAGAGGACCACCTGTCTGAGATAACCACTTTTCTCCTCTACAATGGGTGGTCGTCTAGGTTGTAATCGAATTTAGTCAAATTTGATCAAATTGTGCCAAAATGATAGGTTTTGCCCCTCCATAGGTAAACATCTGGCTACCCCCGACTCATTCAAGTGGAATCAACCGACAGTGTGTACTCGGTATTAGTCTTTAGTCCGAATTTTACGTCGTTTGAGTTTGAGTTTGAGTAGAGAAAAGAACATCGACACAATAACGGTCATAAAGAGTTGGGAGAGAAGCAGGACAGATCGACAAACAAAAGATAGGGACAGAAAAGAAGAAGGACCTACCAGCCGTGTCTGACAACTATCCCCCAACGACATATGCAAGGTCATACCAGTGCCGAATATTAAATGGGTGTAACAAGAGCGTAACATAAAGAAAAGAAAGAGGGGAGAGGACGAAAGATGTTTGGTAGGAAAGAAGGAACAAAGCACACGAGAGCATCCGCCAACCTCCCACCAGAAAGACACAGTCTTGATAATTGCTGATCTGACTGCAAGTGTTTTACACTCCCATTGAGACAACTGAATTAGATAATTTGGGAGGCGGGCAGCTTCGGGGCTTCGACACAGACTGTCACGGCCAGCCATCCCGGGCCGAGTGGGACACAAAGCCCCAGCCAGCAGTTAGACAGGTGGTGTACATGATGATAAGTGACGCCCCAGCTCGAGAATCGAACTAATCCCTTTTGTGTGCAAGGACAAAGAGCTCAACTATCATATACACGATTTCTTTTTGTTTATTTGAGGGGAGTTCACAGGGACGTTTAGCAATGACCGATCCAATATAAACTCAACGCACCAACAACAAAAAAAAAAGG
>NW_004797291.1:234479-235813 GCF_000002075.1 Aplysia californica | reverse complement strand
TATATATAAACACAAATACACACATTCACGCACACGAACACACACAAACACACAAACACACATACACATACAAACACACACATACATACAAACACACCAACACACAAATACACACACAAACTCAAACACAAACACACACACACACACACACACACACACACACACACACACACACAAATAAACTCAAACTTTCATAACACACTAAACTGTGTGAGGTGAAGACGAATGTCTATGTGTTCACAGTGCCGTTTACTTTTGATCCTCAGCTATTTCTATCGTTGTAGTTGTAGTTGTTGTTATTGTTTTTGTTGTTGCTGTTGTTGCTTCAAATTAAATCAGAATTAAGAAAAAAAATGTACGCTGGCTTCTTTTTGGACAGACGTTTTAATTTGTTTGTTTGTTGTTGTTTATTTTTGTTCTCTTTTATGAGGTTGGTTTTTTTTGTTTTTTTGTTTTTTTACATTTTTTTCTATTATTTGCAAGAAGGCCGGGGACGGAGGGGGGGGGGGGGGTACTCATTGCATAGATAGGCCTGCATTTAATTCTAATAACAAACTTAAGTACATTAATTGGAGGATAATAAACTGAAAAGAATAAAAATGGATCCCTTTATAACTACATTCTATTTTTATTACTAATGCTTATATCATCATCATCATCATCATCATCATCATCATCATCATCATCATCATCATCATCATCATCATCACCATCATCATCACCAATCATTCATTATAAAAAAGTCGCTATTAATTTCATTGTTATCATTATTACCACTATCATTGTTATTTTATGATCGTGTGTTAAATCACTAGACCTTTTTTTCTCTCACAGTGTTATTCTCTTGAAGAAACTAAATAAGATAAGTTAAGATAAGATACAACTTTATTGTCCAGATCCTGGAACATTGGTTTGGTGTTTCACTCCGTACACACATACGCACACGCGCGCACACACTCACCCACCCACCAACACACACACACACACACACACCCACACACACACACACACACCCACCCACACACTCACCCACACACACACGCGTGCGCTCGCGGCCGCGCGCGCGTACAAACATGCACACACAAGCATAATATAGATGAACAGTAATATAAACAATAATAATTTTAAGCTAGATACATACTCAGTATGGTGACGTCGGTGGCCTAGTGGTTAGGCTCTCGGACTCGCAACCGTAAGGTCGTGGGTTCGAATCCCGTCAGGGGCCCGACGTTGTGTCCTTGGGAAAGGCACTTTACACTTATTTTCCTCACTTCACCTAGGTGGGAATGGGTACCCGGCTATAGACAGCGAAAGATCTTGTCAGTTTGTTAGTG
>NW_004797291.1:217951-234379 GCF_000002075.1 Aplysia californica | reverse complement strand
AAGCTGAGAATGTTTCGGAGTGTTCTATGGTCTGCTGGGGTAATAATATAGTGTAAAGCGCATAGCGCCTGCTGTTGAGCGGGGATATGCGCTATACAAATGCTATCTATTATTATTATTTTAAAAAATATTATTTTCAGTATTCTCATAGTAACTCAATGATTTTCTGATGCATGCTCTAAGGTCATATGAATACTTATAACAAGATGACTAAGATGGAAGAATGTTGATGGGTGACTCTAGAAATGACGTTCTGTATATTTCTTTGTTACAGATCAGAAGTCTACGTCTTTTACTTTTGACTGATATTTTTATTTGAGGGAACAAGCGATGCTTTTTGTCCAAAGAGATTAATTAATAAAATGGAATTAACTTTTTTAGTGCAAGCTGTAATGTGCAATTCATCCAAGTAGTGGAATGTAGATGTTACAATGTTGCATACTTTTCGTATTAATCGATTAAATTTTTTCTCATCTTGTTGTGTTGTGTTCCCGGCCCATGCTGTTATACAGAAACTGATCATACTGATATGGTTCCCACGATTCACCTTGACAACTTCCGTTTTCGTATGTCCCAACAATCCCCCCATCCCCCCCCCCTTTCTCAACCTCCTCTCAACCCATCCCCTACCTCCGCATCACCCCCTTCCCACCACCACTCAGGCACTTTTTCTCCTCTTTCACATTCAACAACCACTACCCTTATCCTCGTTTTTGCAATTACGAAATTCATTTGCTATGTACTCAATGATTTGTTGTTTGTTTTAATGGAAACGTTTTCTTTGGTATGATAATCATCACTCTTTTCCTTCCTTCCAGGTGGCTGCTGTAAGTACTTTATTTAATTAAACGAAGGGTATGGCATAAAATGAAGAAAAATGCGTTGAAAGATGGGTGGATAAATACATGAAAGTCAGAAAAAAGACCGAGATATTAATGTGCCAAACTATAATTCTTTAAATGAAGGTACTGATGAATGGACTTGATAATGAAGCTGACACGTCTATTTTATCTACATTCTTCGATTTAAAAAAATTGGTAACACTTTTGCAAGCGTAAATAGTTGATGATATCTTTTTAAAAAAAATTTCTGCACACCCATTTAGGACAGTGCTGGGGATCTACTCCCTAACTGTATCTTTAACTTTAAAAAAACCCCACGTATAACAGGAAGAAATCGACTGTAGACTTATTTCTGTTTCGTTTAGCTTTCATATTCCAGTTGGTGCCATACTATTATACAATGTGTAGCTTTGACCGAGCTAAGGTGTAAAGATCAATGCACCACTCAGGTCTTCTTTTGATGAAGTCTTAAACTCTTTATAAATACGCCACCACACTCGAGTCTGTCAGTCAGTCTGACGCTGTGAATGAGACCATGGTCATAATATGATGATTTGAAGGATCCTGGCTTTATCCTATGGTAAACATTGCAGTGTACCATTTTGCTTTCCCTTTTAAGAGGCTTAATATCTGCGCCTTTGTTTTTCAAACTATTTAACAACACCTGTGAGGGTCAAATCTAGCGCACCGGATGAAATTATCATCACATAGTCCGGTCATCATCATTTATTCACACGGGACTTTTTGTGAGAGTTCAAGTTGTCTCCTGATCTCAGTTCAGTTTTATAGTCGTTGAACACTTTGGCAAACCTCCGAAATGGCTTACAAGTCTTTAAAAACAGGCTTTAAAAAACCCTTGAAATATGATCCTCCCCAATACAACGATAAAAACAATTTGCCTTAATTTCTATCAAGGCATATTTTGTGAACAAGGCTATTTCTTTTTGTGTGCTAGGTTTCCACCAATCTTCCTATAGCCGAATCTTCCCTGCAATTAGTGCAGGGTGGTAGATTATGAGGACGACAGGATAATCTCTGTAAGGTCTAATCCGTGACTGCTTAAATTGATTACCCGTGCTGTGCAGTATTATGTACTGGTGAGCTGATCAGTGGTCAAGATTAACAGGACGGTGGTCATTCGCACCGGCTCGTACCACAGGTCGAAGGTGTGTATCTTGGCAGAGTTGTGCTTGTAAACCGGTCTGGATACACTACTGCCAGGAAGAAACCTTGGCTGTGTTGTATTGACGTAAGTTTACGTGATTTAGATGGATGGTTATTTTGTAGGTTTTGTGGTGTAAGAAATGTATGCGTCTCTTTGGTGTGGACCCCAGAGACCCAAAGGGACATATTATTTAATATGCAAAACAGCAAAACAGTATCAGATACTGACCAAATGCTATCTTTCATAATATTATTCTATTTTAAAAGTTTTACCATCTTTCATAGAATTACAAATTATTTTACAAATCAGATTACTCGTCACCAGAGTCTGAGGTGTAGCGGTTAGACGCATGTCTTCTCACACAGAAGACTTGAGTTCGATTTCGGCCTAGGAATAATTTTTTAATCAAACATTTTTGTCTTTCTGCTGGGACCCTACATCCCTTTCAGCCCGGCTTGGCCCTGACAGGCAGGGTCAAAACCCGCCTCCCTAATATCTTTTTAAAAATGTCGATGTGGACGTAAAATTGCCATAATTTATTAATTTTTTTAAAATTGAAAAGATTACTCGTCAAAACAGCTGAATAGTCTTGTGGGATGTGAGACGTTTTTTGGGGGACTGCCAACAGCACTGGGCTCACCATGTCATATCCTTGTTCAACACCTTACACTTCTTTCCAAACATCGCCCAGCCAGTCTATAGAATTCAACAAAGGTCGAAATGTATTCCTGTGCTAATTCGGTATGCTTACGTTTGGTTCTCTTATATCAGTCACCTATACCAAACGGAGAAGGTCTCACCAACACTCAGTAGCATGTTGAACTACCTTGTGGGTGGCTGACCTAGTTCGAATCCCGATCATGATACTCTTCAACCTTTCGTAGTTTTCGAGAGTTGCCAAGGCTCCCCATCCACTCGTCTTGGTCCTGTTGGAGAGATGGGTATTAAATGTGGTGGTTCACGACTTATGAATGGCCATAAAGTATTGAAACACAGTTGAACCCATTCCTTTCAGTACCAACTAAACTGGAACACTTTTAAACTATGCTATTCGACGAAGATGTCTTCATCTTTACTGTGGCACGTGTATTTAAGAGACAATTGTTGGGAAAGTTTCCGAGAAAGTAAAGCTGTTTAAAATTTGATCGATGTGTTTGCTTTCTCTTAGTTGGGAGTCTTGGTTGTTGTATTTCTAAAGTCTCCAATCTTTGTTGTTGTCGTTGCAGTTGTTGCTGTTGTTGTTGTTGTTGTTGTTGTTGTTGTTGTTGTTGTTGTTGTTGTTGTTGTTGTTGTTGTTGTTGTTGTTCTTCTTCTTCTTCTTCTTCTTCTTCTTCTTCTTCTTCTTCTTCTTCTTCTTCTTCTTCTTCTTCTTCTTCTTCTTCTTCTTCTTCTTCTTCTTCTTCTTCTTCTTCTTCTTCTTCTTCTTCTTGTTTTTTGTAGTTGTTGCTGCTACTGCTGTTGTCGTCGTTTCTGTTGTTCCTGTTGCTGTTGGTACTTGTCAGTACTTTTGTATCTGTGCGTTAGTTAAAGTTGATTAGCTGTGATTAGTAGTGTTGATTAGTTGGATGTGTGGGGTGTGTGGGTAGTGTGGCTGGGTTGTAGGCTGGTTGGTTGGTTGGTTGGTTGGTTAGTTGTTGGTTGGTTGGTTGGTTGGTTGGTTGTTTGGTTGGTTGGTTGGTTGGTTGGTTGTTGGTTAGTTGGTTGGTTGGTTGGCAGTGAAGTTGTTTGGTTTATTGGCTGCTTGATTGTTTTTCCTGGTTTTTCGCCTGTCTGGTTGGTTGACTAGTCGGTTAGTCAATTTGTTGAGTGGATGAAGACTTGGTGGTAGGTTTGTTGGGAGTTAACATTCCTCCCTCTCAGCACCTTTCTTTAGCCAACAATCTTATCTGGCACGGCACATTGTCACGGCCACTCCTTCCTCTCACAGCCGCGGAAGAATTTCCATGGTGGGTCTTGGGGCTGGTTGCTGGACTTCTGCTCATTGCCCTTCTCATCATTATACTGTGCTGCTATAAGAAGAAACATGAGGAAAAGAAGAAGAAAAGACTTCTGGACGACGAGGATGGACGTTACGATCCAGACAGGTACGTCTTGTTGTCAGACAGAAAGTGTCTCGAGCTGACTAAGAAAACGAGACATAGAGAATGGAATTATTATTCATGAGTTGTCATTTTTCGTCGTGTCCGAAAGCTTAATTACAACGTTCAAGTTATAAACATACTGTCAGGGTTTATTTAACATTGGTAAAGATGTAATTTTTGTGAAAATAAGTTGAGCATAATTTTATGAGCCCCTGTTTTTTTTATACTTATAAAATATACCCTGAATACTATCATTTGTTTTGTAAGACTAAGCTTAAACCATAGCTGTTACTCATTGAATTTGCCTATCCTTCAGTGCCCACTAATGAGTAGTCAAAAGCTCCAGACTTATGTTTTAACAATAATCAATCAACTTTTGCTTGTTAATTGTTTCTTTTTGTAAGGGGAGGGGGATGTTATGGAAAAGATGGGGATAGATGTCTAACTTCTAGAATACCATAATTTGTACCAACTTTTTTTCACATGTTATAACATGTCGAACAATTGGACGAAAGTATAGTCTAAAATAAAATGTTCAGACTTGAGATAGGATTTTGCATTAACATGGGATTGGATTTCAAAATGATGGGGATCTGTAGGAGTCGCTTTACCTTCTGTATAGGGTTGTAGGTAGATGGCTGCTATACCACCCCTCCCTCCTTTTCAATGACTTGAAAATTAAACATTGGTGATTTGTTGAATACAATCTAACATGCACGATGATTTCTTTTGAATTTGTTCTAATCATGAATGTGACAGGACTGACATTTATTGAGTTGTTTATACTGACTGAAGATATCTCACTGAACCTACTGTTTTCCTGACAACGTATCTTTATGCCTCAATCTCACGTACATGTATTTCACTTTAACTGGTTTAGAGATAATTCTTGATTTGTAAGAATTAAAATCTTTTGTCGGTTTGTTTTCGGAATATGTGTACATAATGACAGCTTGTATACACAACTGCATGAAAAATGTATTAACCTCTCAAATGTTCGTGCAGCTTTAGTTTACTGTCAACAAACAAACAACTTACCAAAATGATTCAATAGAATGTTAAAAATGAAATAGATCGCGAATTTAAATCTATATCTTTTCTAAAAACCTGAAATCGCACCATAACTGTTAATATTACAGAGGGGAATTCAACACAAATCTGGTGCTGACCTAAAACCTAAACCAATCAATACTAATATTGATTTTGATTTCATGGCAGTGGATACATTTAATATTAATATAGTATAACACATGTATTAAATCTCGTCTAACACAAGCACAGTGATTGTCAACATTAATAATGTATGGTGATTTAACACAAAATATGACACTGACATCATACAGAATTAATTGTGTGTCATTAAGTATATCCAAATAATGTGAATAACTTTCTAACAATAATCTTAAGTGGGGGGCTACGAAGGAACGGTAAGGTTAGCGTAGAAACTCGCTTTCGTCTATGTGCCTATCTTTGTTTCTAAAAATTTACCATTAACAAAACTTGTTACAAAAAGAAAAAAAGAATGGGGTCATAACAGACTCATGTTTTGTTACACCAACGCATCATAATAAAGACAGTCTTGGGCACACTGTGGAAGAACCGTACACCATGTGTTGTTGCGTTCGCAATACCTCGCAATCATGTATTTCTAGTTTCAAATATGGAATGTTCTATATTAATATTCTAATTTCGAGTTTTAGGCAATTTCCGAGATCTTTTTTTCGTACAGAAAAGCGCACAGAGCTTAAACTCGTGTGGGATAGAACTCTGCAAAATGCAATATATTATTAGTAGTATTATTACTTCGGCAATCAAAACATAATACGCTTGTTTTGTTTTCACAAGTTTCTTATTTGATATTAAGATAAACATATGAAATTGGTCATTGGTCAAGTGAAATGACGACCGTTTTGGAATTGTCTTCCTCGCGCAATGCTTGCCAACCAGTGCGATGCCACTCGCCGGTAGGTCGTTTGATTATATCTATGATCTATGATATTATTGAATGCCCTACTTGGAAATAATGAAGATGAGGGGGGGGGGGGGGCGAAAATGTTAACCTGTTTAAGGTGGCAAAAGTGGGCGCTGGCCATAAAAGGATAAATGGTTAACAAACATTGACCTTGAATTGCTATTGTTCCATTCAAAATGTTTTCTGCCTGCTTTCCCTTCTTACCGGACGGTACGTGTGAAACCCCCGAGTACGAGGGGGAGGGTGGTGGTTGGTGTGTGTTTTGCAGCCAAGCTTCTTCATGTAGGCGTTTAGTACAGCGAAGAGCCAATGCAATTGACAATTTGATCTCAAGAAAGAGCGCGTGTGTCTCTCTACAGGTGGGATCGCCACGGAAATTTATCTTTTTTAAAATTGTGTCCTAGGACTTAACTATTTTAACTCATTATGTGCCTTTCAACGTTATTATATGGAATTTGTCGCTCTCGTGATAGGACCGCTCTATCCACAAGATGTTATACTCTTTTTCGCTAATGCATTATAAAAATCTTATAATTATGTATCCGTTCCATAATATACTCTGTCAAGGACAGGTCTGAATGCTCCTAAAACATTAGAACTAAAGCTAAACAACCCGTTGACCTCCAGGGTTCTTCGTGATGCAACTGAATAAGATTGTGGCTTCTCCTACGCTCCGCTGGAGTTAACCGGTGCTATCTCAAGGGCGATGACTAACGTTGTTTACACCATAAATTATTATTTTAAGGTTCAAAGAGAGTCAGGAAGATACTCGGTTTCCACTCTGTAAATTCCGGAATTATGCCGGAGAGTGACTGAAGAAATAACCACAACAAACACCATTTTCTATGAATATTTGCGTCCTGCAATTGAACACTCGTTTTAGGATGACAACCTCTTGTCCCTCGCTTTTGATCCTTAAAAGAGACCTCGCCTATAAACGTATGCATTATCCTTTCCAAATCTTTCTTATTCTCCAAGAATTGCTGCATGCTGTTTTCGTGCTCCTTTGCAGAAATTTAAATCGCTGTGCGCTCTTGACAAAAGGTTTTGACTTCAATTTCAATTCCTGCCTTGAGGCAAAGTTGACACAAAATTGTAGAGCAACCAAAGGGGCTCGCTAGTTCCTTGTAAACAGCTCAGTAAGGAGAGACATACAAAAAAAGACTGACCAAGGAATATACCACTCCTGTCAACATATACATAGTGCCGTTTCCAATTTAAAAATTACATAGTATGTGTTTTAAAATTCCTGTCATATGCCGCTTCTGTGAGTTAAAACAACATCAATTATAAATGATCTATGTAAGTTAATAATATACATTATGTAGTAGACAAACGGGATGATGGTAACGATGCTGATGAATATGATGATGATATGATGCCGACAATGACGTAGAGATTTGTGCGAAAGTAAAAAGACAAATTCGCGGGAAGTCCACAGCACAGGTTTTTCATTTACATTAAACCGTCTGTTTAATCGAGAATGAACAAGACCAACTTGCTAAAGCAGAATAAAGACTTCAAACTTTAAACAGGCCTTCAACGGTTTCTCCTGGTCTACCAAAGAAAGCAATGTACACTTATCCTGTCTCGGAAAATGTTATTTATTAACGCGCAAAGGTAGTTAACGTTAGCAAATAGAAAAACAATAAATATTTTGTAAAATATTTTACAGGTTGTATCCTGATGTTTTAAGAATTTCTTGTAGATACGGAAAAAGTAGCTTACTTTAAAAACGTGTGTGAGTTTCATAAAAAAAAATATTTACGTGACCCTACTTCTCTTTAAAAGGGTTCTCTTTTATGGATCCCAATTTCCTTAAACGGCAACAATAACAAACCTGAGGACATAATGTTAGATTACCCAGTCAGTATTCCGCATGCTGTCGAATACATTTTCCAGGTGACAAAATACACACTACAGAACAAATTTTAAAAATCTTGTTATCAAATTCTGACAGGCTTATACAGCTTACCCTAAAATTCAACTCAGCTCTCATGACCGTTAGAGCTAGAAAGTCACAGGGGAAAATGAATACAACTTCTAGCAGTTTGCTTCCATTATGAACTTACGTAAACGTCAGTACTATCGTAAAAAGAATGGGAGAAATGAAAATGTTGAAGGAACTTGAAAGATAAAACAAAACGAACAAAAAACGTTCTCCTAATTTTGGTCTCGACATAAAGACGTATAGGCTTAGGTGGACTGGACAAAGAGGATTTCTTGACACGACATGAAACATGAAATAAAATAAAATATCGTTGATGATGATGGCCCCAGATCCCCCCGGGGAGAGAGACCCCCTTACACAACTATCACCATTATGGGTGGTCGCAGAAAGGGGAAAGATGGCCGCTATCTAGCCGATGGAGAGGATGATGAACCACCCAAGATCAAACGACCTAAATCGGAGGGAAAACACCGTAGATTCGACAGCCGGAAGAGGGTATGGGTCATCGACAAGGAAGGGAAAGTCAAGAAAATCTGGAAAAAAGACAGAGAATCTCCAGACAGTGGGGTTGAGGTACGTGTTGTACAGAATTTAATTCCCCTAGTAATCACTACCTGGAAAACACTTCTTGACATATTTTTGCGTTTCTTTCTTCTTTCGTTTCTCACTTTATCATTTTGCAAACCTTACAACAAAACAGTTCTTAAATACCCATCATTCTATATTTACTGGCACAGCGAGCTTTGGATCTAATATTAAAGTGTGAATGTTTTCAGTAATACCATTTTAATCTTTTTTACATTTATTCATTTGGCATAGATTTAATATATTTCCATTATCCAGTTTGAACATTATTTTTTTCCTTTTAAGACACCAATATATTTACTTACATTTTTAGGGGGGGGGGGTGGTTCTTGAGGCTGTGATGTAAAAACGCTTCTGAATCTTTAAAAATTCTTTAAGATTTAAGCTACTTCCTTGAGCAGACATGCTGTTATGTACAACGTCTAAGTACAATGTACATGTACATGTATTTCTTTTCTGTTTGACCCCCAGGAAGATCAGGTGGACGGAGGCAGCGCTGGTCAGTCTCCGGGGAGCAAGGTAAAACTAAAATATAGAACAAAGGTACTTGTGATAAGGATATAGCTACACATTCAGATATGTCGTTCATATTATATAAATAGCTGTAACAGTCTGAAAAACTTACCCCGAACTCGTTATTTTTTCTTTGTGTTTTTATAATTGAAAGGTGCGAGGGTTAAACATGGGATGTCACAGCCCGACTCATTTTGAATTGTGGCATAGTGTGTTGAAAACTGTTTACGCATTTTCTTACCCATATGTGTGTCCACTGCTAAAACCTGGTGATTCACTCAAAATCAGGTTTGAAAAATAAGTTACTCTTTGGACAAACATGGGTAGGCAAGCATTTTATGTTTTTTCTCAAAATGCTAAAAAAAGAAAGAAATTCTTTGTCTCCCTTGTATCATTCGAATATCTCATTTGCCTTTGATACGGTTTATAACTTTTAGCCTTGCGAAACCCTCTGCCTCATACGCTAAAAGAATTGTCTTCAATTGGTCATGAACACTTAAATATCATCGCGGTGGTGGCTAAATAATCAGAGAGGATAAAAAGAATAAAGGGATATAAACTGTAAACTTGCTCCATTTTACAATCATGGCGAAAATATACCGTTTAATGCACTTTGGGGGAAGGTTCTAAACATGCTTTTTTTTCTATTGCATTGCACACACACACACACACACATATATATATATATATATATATATATATATATATATATATATATATATATATATATATATATATATATGTGTGTGTGTGTGCGTGTGTGTGTGTGTGTGTGTGTGTGTGTGTGTGTGTGTGTGTGTGTGTGTGTGTGTGTGTGTGTGTGTGTGTGAGTGAGTGAGTGTGTGTGTGTGTGTGTGTGTGTGTGTGTGTGTGTGTGTGTGTGTGTGTGTGAGTGAGTGTGTGAGTGAGTGTGTGTGTGTGTGTGTGTGTGTGTGTGTGTGTGTGTGTGTGTGTTTGGGTGTGTGTGTGTGTGTGTGTGTGTGTATTTGTGTGTGTGCGAATATGTTGTCTATCTTTCTATCTACCTCTCTATCTATCTGTCTCTATCTATCTATCTATCTATCTATCTATCTATCTATCTATCTATCTATCTATCTATCTATCTATCTATCTATCTATCTATCTATCTATCTGTCTATCTATCTATCCATCTATCTATCTATCTGTCTATCTATCTATCTATCTATCTATCTATCTATCTATCTATCTATCTATCTATCTACCCCCTAGGATGGGGAGAATGAAGACGATGATTTCTCCAAGAGACACGGCAGGAAGGAGTTGAAGAGCGCCAAAGAGATCGAGGAAAAGGGAGACAGGAACAAGAACAGCGCCAAACTCGGCAAAAAGATCAAAGGAATGGTCAGCTCTCGGAAGTCTGCTCGTTACCGCTCGGCCAAGTCCGCCAGGAAGTCTGGCCGAAAGAGGAAGTCGGCTGTCAAGAAAGGTGAGCGTCCCCATCTCTGTTTAAGTTGTATTTACGCCTTGAGTTTTTAGCGTTTAAAATAAATGACATTACAGTCAAATATGTCAGAAAGCATGCCAGAGTCTATATTATAGACCAATTCAAACTGTCATACACAAATGATAAACACGAATTTGTGTATTTCATAGTGTGCATGTTCTAATTTGTTTTTGTTTTGTTTTGTTTTTAGATTTTGTTGTGGTTGTTCTGTTTTGTGTTTTGGTTGGTTTTCTTTCTTCTTTTGTTTTTTCAGTCTCAGATTTTTAAAAATAGAACTGAATAATTTTTATGAACAACAGAGATATGATTCTTTTTCATAAGTGGTCTAAAACGTCTTCAAGCGTCGTTAAAGGACCAGAGCATGCGTAACGGAAACGTCACAATGGTCAGTGGCTCTAGACGCACGCTCAGTTGTTTTAGAAACACTGTGCAAAAATTGAAATCAAAATCACAAGACAGGAATTCTTAAAATCTTTTGTGAGACAGTTTAATGGGACTCACCATCTTTTTTTATTGGAAATGAGAAAGCGATTTTTAAAGCAAAAGCCAAAACAAACACAAAAAACGGAAATAACGGGACATTAATAAAGTACCCCTTAACACTGTGCTTTGTAATTTTTGTTTTAAATTAACACTGTGCTTTGTAATTTTTGTTTTAAATTGGAGGCAGAGTATTTTTGGCAGCTGCTGCCTCGTTGTGGAATTCCCTCCCACTCTATTTAAAAGTTGCGCTTACTTTGACCACATTTTAAACTCGTCTTAAAACACATTTATTTGAACCTTATTTTAATAACAAGTTTTAATACTTCTTTCAAAAATTTTTTTGACCAGCAGCCAAGTTTGTTTTTTTTTTTTGGGGGGGGGGGGGGGGCTGGGTTTTTTGTGTATTTGTTCTTGTGTAAGATTATGGGTGCATATTAGGTACTTAAAAAGATTGTTCTACATTGAATGGGCCAGTATGCATGAAACGTGATATTCTGTTGTAGTTTTAGTAGAGTTTTTACGGCGCTCGCAACTACATAAGGTCATATGATGAGCGCCAAGGGGTAGATGTCAACAGAGAAGTTCCTAAAGGGAATCAGGCTTACTCTGCTCACCTCTCTAGCTTCAACAACACCAAGCCTTCTTCGACTATCAAAGCACCCCGAAAATAGCGAGTCAGAAGAGTGTGACAAACATACAAAAGAAGTAGAGGGAAAATGACGGTAGTAAGGATTAGGAAAGAAAAACTAGCAGTTCCCTGTTGCAGTTCAGCCCCAGTTTATGAGCATGACATTGATGAATTAGCCCATTTGCAATTCTACAGTGCATAAGAACATGTCAATGCCCAGCCTTTGGGGAATGGCCTGAAGACACTTCGCTCTGTAGCTTTGCCCCGTGGGGGTGATATTCTGTCAGCTCTTGATTTTTATTTAAATTGTACAGCTCATGGAGTCACCATTGAGAGAGCGCTAAATAAGTGATTATTAGTATTATTATTATTCTACTTCTTCGTATTATTATTATCATTCCTATATTATAGTAGTAGTAGTAGTAGTAGTAGTAGTAGTAGTAGTAGTAGTAGTAGTAGTATTTTTATTGTTGTTATTGCTATTTTCTTATATCATTATTATAATTGTAATTATTATTATTATTATTATTATTATTATTATTATTATTATTATTATCACTGTCATTATTATTATTATTAATATGATACTAAATGTAGCTACATCGATAAAATGATGAACGATTTTACGAAATATTGTTTCGATTCTTTACGCCCATTCGAACCTTAATAATCATTTCATTAAGAGAGGAACATGAGTTTAGTGCTGTTTTAGCCTATTTCTCACGTGTCTTTCAATTTATTTTTCCTTCTCGTCTTAAACATAATGTAGCTGTGAATTTCCCCCTGAAATGTTCCTATGTTTCATATAATTATTTTTCACAATGTGTCTCTTGTGTCTTCTGTGCAGAGCCTGAGGACGATGGTGAGAGGAGCTGGGGAAGCAGCGACGGCGAGTACGAGAAAGTGGACATCGACACAGGCAGAGAGGTCGACGATAACAAAGTCAATGAAAAACTTGAAGGCGGAGGAGAGGGGACAGCGACTGCTGCAACTGTCACAGTTGTCTCTGAGACTGACGGGAAAGGCGGGAAAGGGAAAGTGGTTGGAAAGGGGAAAGGCAAAGGGAAGCAAACCAAGGGTAAAAAAGCGGAGGAGGCGAAGGAAGCGAAATACGAAGTGAAGGATGACGTGAAGAAGGAAGAGGTCGGTAAAGTCACTAAGGAGGTTACTATGGACGCTACCGACCCTAAGGTTATCGCGGCCACGTCAGATGGCGACACACAGCCCAAGGTGGACAGTAAGAAACAAGCCAAGGAACTTGAATTAGAAAAGAAGAAAGAAGAAAAGAGACTACAAGAGGAAAAGAAAAAGGAAGAGAAGGCGAAGAAGCTTGAAGAGAAGAAGAGGCTTGAGGAAGAAAGGAAAGAACAACAACTAAAGAAACAGGAAGAGCAGAAAAAACTAGCAGAAGAAAGGCAACAAGAGATGCAAAAGAAACAAGAGGAAAAGAAAAGGCAACAAGAAGAGAAACGACAGGAGATGTTGAAAAAACAAGAGGAGCAGAAGAGGCTCGCAGAAGAGAAAAAGCAGGAAATGTTGCAAAAGCAGGAAGAGCAGAAGAAGTTGGCAGAAGAGAAACGGCAGGAGACGCTGAAGAATCAAGAACAACAACAGACGGAGTCAGAACAGAAGAAGGAAAATGAGAAGAAGGAGCAAGAAGAGCAAACAAAGGAAGATGGGAAGAAGGGAAAAGATGATGATAACATGGAACAGAAGGAGGAAAAGAAATCTGAGGAAGAAAAACCCAAGCAAGGAGAAGCAAAAGACGATGGCAAGAAAGGTCCTAGTAAAAGCAAAGACGGGAAAGGCAAAAAGGAGGTCACGAAGAGAATTGATGACGGTCGGAAAGCTATTACAGGAGCTGCTGTTATCGTGGTGGGACCCAAGGGGAAAGATGTGAAAGGCAAAGGCAAAGAAGATAAAACGACCGCCGCCAAGACTGAGAAAGAACCAGAGAAGAAAACAAAGAAATCACCGGATGACAAGAAAAAGGAGGAGGATAAATCTGGAGCTAGAGGAGGAGACGAGGAAACTGAAGATGCTGCCGGAGAGGTTATGGCAACGGCGGCAATAGCAGGGGCCGTGGCAGACGAGAAAGACGCAAAGACGAAAAAAGAGGAGAAAGCAAAGAAACCTCAAGTTAAAGAAAAGGAGAAAGTTTCAGAAAAGACGACCCCTCAAGAAAAAGACAAGGAAAAGAAAGCTGTGGAAGAGAAGAAAACCCAAGAGAAAGGAAAAATACAAGAGAAGAAAGATGCTAAAGGTGCTACTAAAGATAAGGCGAACGACAAAGAGAAGGAAGAGGAGAAAAAGACAGAAGAGAAGACGACGGGAAAAGCTGGAAAACCGTCAACTGACGTCGCCCCTCCCCCTCCAGAGCCACCGTCCCGTGAGCCGACTTTATCCGCGAGCATGAAGCCCAGGCGAGAACAGAGCATTGTCTTAGACTTGGATAAGTCAAGAACAGATATGTCTCCAGGAGATCAGCGTCCTCCAACGACGTCACCTGGAGAAGGCGAGAAAGCTCTGGAGGTTGTTGCAGAGTTGGTGGAAACGGCTAGGAGTCTCATGGAAGGGCGAGGGGGCGAGGAGGAAGGAGATGCACCAAAGAAAGATGAGAAAGGAAAGAAGAGTCCAAAGGAGAAACCCGGGGTGACGAAGAAGCCGTCAAAAGATGCCACTGAAAAGGACAAGAAGAAGGAGGCAGGAGAGAAGGGAGCAACGCCGACCGATAAACAGAAGTCGGTGAAAGAGATTAACGTGGAAGAAGCGAGACCAGACTCCAAAACAGACTCCGCTAATGACGACAGCTTCAAAGACGCACCGAAAGACGAGAAGGAAGTGGACGATAGCGATGAAAGCAGCTCAGAGGAAGATGTTGTACAGATGAGGAGGAGGCCCAAACCTCAAGGCTTTATGATGCCAGGTGACAATATGACTTCCACCTTCCAAAAGACTGGGGAAATCATCAACGCCAAACCTGTGAAAGCGAGGCGGCAAAGGAGAACGGCTCGAAAGGTAGAAGGACTTCCCAACAGGACAAACCAAGCCTTCGGCCTTGCACAGCAGCCAAAAGCCGGCCAAAAACCTCAAGACACGACTAAGGGAGCACCCATCGAGGTGAAGCCTAAATCAGTTAAAGATCTCCCTGCCGTGAAATCTCACCAGCCGATGACCATCAAAGACTTGACCAAGAAGACGCCTCAGGAGAAGGCGGAGATTAGGTCTCGAGGCCGCACGCCGGTCAGAGGTGCCAGTGTGGAGGAGGCCAGATCTGACTCGTCCATGACACCGCGGGCAAAGTCTATGAGCCCCAGCAATTCGAAACAAGTGGATGGACGAAGGTGAGGGGCGCCTTTCTTTGTCTCGTTTCGTCTTTCTCTGTCTCTGTTTCTGTTCCAGCGTTTGTCTCTCCCTCTTGTGTGTGTGTGTGTGTGTGTGTGTGTGTGTGTGTGTGTGTGTGTGTGTGTATGTGTGTGTGTATACCTGTATAATATGTTTGTGTGGATTTTTGTGTTTGTGTGAGTGTGTAAGTGTGTATGTGTAGGTGTGACTTTTGGTATAGAATAATACATTTTTGAATATGGATCGCCGCTAAATGTACAGTAAATGTCAAAAGTGTCTGTGTTCATCTAAGAGCTGACCAATATTTTGTACAGGTTAGGAAAGGTCTGTGGCGATGCCTGACAAAAAGTACCGATTTACGTAAAATTAAAATGAGCCAAAGGCGTAGACATCTGACAAAATGATATACAACAAAATAATGTTTCAGAATATTAGAGTTCCTTTATTTTACGTTCATATCGCAAGATTGTTGGTTATTCTTATTATATTGTTTCAAGCACCTGATGTCTGATGACCAATGTCTGTGGTTTAAATGTCTAGTTTCCCGCCATTTCTAACAGATAGTGAGAGTTCGATCCTAGAGTTGATAGATTTTTTTGCGGGTGTCATTGTCTGACATCTGGGACGTGACGTTGTATCAATCTAAGCCCAGGCTGTCCCTGACAAGCTGGGTCGAAGGAGCAAGGCTCCTTATTGCTCTACATCGTGTCAGTGGGAGCCTAAACTACTTACATGTACACTCACATTTCCTTGCAAACACCTCTCCCCCTCCCCTTTTTTATTTCACGTCTCCCTCAAGCTGGTTAGTTAAATGTTATAATAGACATGTATAATATAAAAAAGTTGTAGTATTATTTCATATCATTTTGTCTGTAATGCTCTTTTAAAATTCAGTTGCTACTAGAAGGTAACTGAACCTTTCCTACATATCGTCGTGCTGTTCAAATGTGCAAAGCACATTTTTTCCCTCTTTTTTAAAATTGCAGTTTCGTAATTTAGGGTATTGGTTTCTGGTCAGCTAAATACTATAAACATTACTCGTGCGTTCCACAATTTGGCTTTATATCCTTTTTTTTTTTTTACAATACAATTTTCTGCCTGTGCTTAGCAGAAGGTAACTGAACGTTTCCGTGACGCCTGACTGTGTTCTGTCACCCGTGCGTTTACGTGACTCAATGAATGCATTCGATGCAGGGGGCTGCGCGCGGGCTGTTTTCTTCGCTACGCTTCACTGAAAGTTTAAAGTGAAGCTTAACACACTGTGTCCCCCTATCACACAATGAAAGGCGCTTTCTGCATAATGTTATTCGTTTTCGGGCCTGAGCTTCAGAATAAATGTGTTTGCATGTTATGTTATTTTTATTCGTGTCGCTGTCAGCTGAGCCGACCAAAGGCAAG